>NC_084900.1:26810718-27165426 GCF_949316345.1 Pungitius pungitius
AACAGAATGAGGACATGGATCCATCATGCCTTGTTACCACTGTGCAGGCTGCTGGTGGTGGTGTAATGGTGTGGGGGATGTTTTCTTGGCACACTTTAGGCCCCTTAGTGCCAATTGGGCATCGTTTAAATGCCACAGCCTACCTGAGCATTGTTTCTGACCATGTCCATCACTTTATGGTCACCATGTACCCATCCTCTGATGGCTACTTCCAGAAGGATAATGCACCATGTCACAACACGAACATGACAATTAGTTCACTGTACTAAAATGGCACCCACAGTCACCAGATCTCAACCCAATAGAGCATCTTTGGGATGTGGTGGAACAGGAGCTTGGTGCCCTGGATGTGCATCCCACAAATCTCCATCAACTGCGAGATGCTATCCTATCAATATGGGCCGAAATTTCGAAAGAATGCTTTCAGCCCCTTGTTGAATCAATGCCACGTAGAATTAAGGCAGTTCTGAAGGCGAAAGAGGGTCAAACACAGTATAAGTATGGTGTTCCTAATAATCCTTTAGGTGAGTGTAAGTCACTACCGAACTTAAACAATTGGAAAAAAGTATATGATGAGTAATACTCATGTTAACGTGAAGGATTTCTTTAAATGAAGTTGCAATAGGGTATAGGTTTTAATCTTACTGGAGAAACCCTTTATATCTGTACAGCACGCTTTTTTACTTATGGAAGACAAATATTAAAGATTGCAACTTCCGTTAAATTCAAATATAATTGTGGTGGAAATTCGTGGATTAAGCCCTTGTGGGAAATCAAGTATCTTGAACTCGCTTTGTGATTAAGTATTTATTACTAACTAGAATATAACATGAAGAATCTATAACTTGATCTAGATATTGCACAACAAGTTTTGTATGGTGGGGTATTTCGTTTTGCACAGTCTCTGTGAGGTTACACCATAAGAGTGTTGGTGAGAGATTTGGGGAGACCTTACTCCCAGTCTTCTTTAATCCTTTACAGTAAAAGTACAACAAAAGGGTGGGTTTCTCAGTGAGGTGGTGTGTGTGTGCGCCACAGTAGGTAACCATTCAAAAGAATTTACAATACATTTTATTGCACTGAATCACAAACTACGAATTAAAAACAGTCAAGCAAGATAAAAAAGTCTAAAATGACTGAATCCAAAAGTAGTCTCAGAGGTCCTGCGCCACCATAAAAACCAAGTAAAAGATGCATCTCTATTTAAAAAGGACAAACAAACAAAGTCAAACAAGTCAAACAAAGGGACACCAGATTGGGCCAGCACAGACAAAGGTCATTTGGGTAATTAAGACCAGAGGACAAGTTGCTTACCAAGCGTATTAAAAGCCAAATGGATGACAGATTTCTAAACGCATCTAAAAATCCTACTGGTCACAACTCTGTCACAGTCCTCCTGTGCACCTCTACTCCGTGCTGCTCCAACTGCCGCCGTCCCGGTTTCTCGCCAGGCTTTTTAAAAAGGTGCAGAGTGGCACACCTGTTGTCAATTTCTGGAACGCACCTTGTTGACCCTAATAAGATATGCCGTTAGACACGCACTTAATAAACAAGGTAGACAAAACAAATAAAACCACATCTGCAATACACTAGTCACTGCACACCAACAAACAAAAACGTGCAAACAATAAAACTGGAAGTTAAAGCATGCAGATACAATTAGACTTAGATGCCTGTAGCCAGACTTACAATTATATTTAGACGTCCAGCTACTCATCTTCAGTCCCTGGACAGATGTTACAAAGTAAATAGCAGAAGTTTAAATAAAGTGAGTGCACAGTGATATTTTCCTCACTAGAGAATTTCCACAAGAAAATGAAAAAGCATGTTCTGCACAGTTGAGTTTCTTCTAAAGTGAGTAAGTGTCAGAAGAAGGCGGCATACAAAAAAGCTAATGTATACTCAGAACCTAGAGACATGTGACCCCCCATCTCCAAAATAACATGTCACAAACATTAAGTGCTTGCCCAATTTTAAGGCCTTCTTTATCTAGAATGAAGATTAACAATAAAAACAAGCATGTAGCATTAGTTAGTTATTATTACTCAGGGAAGAAAAAATTACCATGATTACAGTGTTCTCTAAAAATTCTACATTTTTACTAGGCAACCTGAGGCGCATCAGCTTTTCTTTCAATGAAGATACATTTTCACTGGAAGTGCTACTTGCTGATTGTTTTGGTATAATTCTGAATGAGACCTTGGAAGTACTCTTGCGTGTTTCTGTGGGATTGGAAAATGATGATGTAGCATTTTGGCATGAAATACCACAACAGAAAGGAGTAGAGACTTGAGAGGACTGCCAGGGCATTAAGTGTCTGGATGTCCTTGTTCTTGTAAAGTAAGTATCCAGTGGCAAAGATGATCCATGTGAGGATAAGCAGGAGCAGGCAAAAGGTTATTGCTTTGGCTTCATTGTAATTTTTAGGAAGGTCTTTGCCCATGTATGAGAAAACAAAGCAAAGGAAGCACAGAGATACAAGTAAAAGCACAGGACCAGCCGATGCTTTGATATTCATCTCACAAACAAAGATGGTTTTGTCAGGAAACCAAAGGGTTTCATCGTGGGGATGTGGAGGTGTAAGAATATAGCTAAAAAGAAGTAAGAGTGCCTGAGTAACAAACGTCAGTGTGATGAACAGCCACTGTCCATGATACTTTATCCACACACTGTGGAGCTTTGGGAACTTGGCAGCCATTTTGAAAATGCTAACAATTTGAAAAGAGCGCACCACGAAACATGCTAGACAAACGGTGTAAAACAAGAGAAATGGTAAAAACCTCAGGACACAAGAGGAAGTGGTGGGCTTACCAAAGTAAAAGAACACACTGACATTAGACAGACACAGGCAGCCAAAAATGAGGAAGCACATTGGTCCCCCAGCAGATCTGACGACAGGTGTGTTGTAGTTGATGGCAAAGAGAATGGACATGGCTACTGTGAGGCCCACCAAGACACAGGCTCCCACCAGGATCAGTATGGCACCAAGGTCTGTAAATGGAACGAACTCCAACACCCGCAGATTACATGATGTGCTTCCTGCTGCAGACCATTCTGTCTCCTTACAGTTGATGCACTCGTAGGGATCCTCTGTTCAACATGAGAGAAGTACAGATTTACAATAAAGTTAAGGTCACTCTTGAATAGGCCTTTGTGGCTAAAGGAAGACCAATTCAGGAATCTTTTTTTCACATTTAATTTCTTGTACGGTAGCAAAATTCTAGCCAACAACAACAATTTTGATCAGAGGCTGCATGCTGAAGGTCTGTGTGGACATCTGAGCACCTCCATCCGGTTGTGAAAACAAGTTTCATCTAAACTGAGAAGTGGCGAAAGTGGCGAAAGTTACAGGTTACGACCTAGACAGTTGAAGACTGCAAACTCAAGGCTATTTTACAAAAACAATCAGTAGGATTTGACCTGCTGTACCATACCGACCCCTTGGGTTGATTAAAATTATCTCCTTATGTTTCTGTAGAGTGATCCACTGAATTAAAACTGGTTGTCGTTCAGGTGGCCGGATGATGAAATTGTGTTTCAATATATATTTCACATTTGGCACAACTTCTCACAGTCCGCAGATACACCCTATTCTCAGAAAGGCAGGTTGACAGCAGCTGTGCACTCAAATTTCCAGGAGGAAAGATTGAGTCAGCGTGGATCGAATGACACGTTGCTCACATGTTGCTTCTGTCTTGCTTCCCATGGGAAATCATAGTCAGCCATAAACAAGTTTAAAAGTCTGAAAGTAATTTACCTGTTTGGTTAAAATAAGTGTCCTTTGGACAGATTTCACATTTGAAACAGCATTCATGGATTCCATCTGACATTTTTTTGTATCCTTCAGCACATTCTTGGGAACACCGTGAAGTAGGCACCTGCACAAGACAGTTCTTTACAAGTGAGGACGAGAGCAATGTTTCACAGTAAGGGGTGGAGGCAAATTACTGTGTTTCGGCCCATGAAGCATTTCAATTTCTTAACAGGTTTGTCACATGCGATCAACATTGAACACAATATCTGGACGTCCCTGCAGACGACTCCATGCATAAACCACTGCTGGTCAATGTTCACTACTTTTACTACAGTCATCCACACACACACATCCCTGAGAAGTTGGAAAACAAAACAGTATACTGTATTTTTGTGGAGAAAAACAACTTACTTCCTTTGTCTTCCACTGAATTTTGCTGATGTCAATGAAGAAATCCAACTTTGGGTAAAAATGATAAAAGCCAATCTCCTCTGCGTCACCGGTTTGGTTCCAGAAAACTATAGAATAGGATCCGTAGTTGGGGTCACCATTCTCATCAAAAGTGACACTTTCATTTAAAAGTGTAAAGTTGGACTTCTTCAGCTCTGCTAGAACCTGATGTGGACACACAGAGAACCTTTTGTTTATAATTAGGGCCGGGACTCGATTAAAAATATTAATCTAATTAATTAGAGGCTTTGTAATTAATTAATCAAAATTAATCGTATTTTAATTGCAATTGCAATATTTGACCTGAGAACAGTGAGAAGTAATTTTTTTCACATGGATTTTTATTTTTGTTCAACCAATTCCAGCAGACAAGTGTAGAAATAGCATATTTAGAAATATAGTACTTTCAGAAATTCAGGTAGCCTATAAGTAAGTAGACCTTCTGTAAACTAGGTTTTTTTAAGTAGACCAATACTTTCAAGTACATTCAGAACATTGGTTATTTTTTCAGACGTGGACTCAGTTACCCTGGTCCTTAAACCAGTCATCTGGTGCAGTGTGGGTTGGGTGTGGGTCCTTGTACTCGGGTCGGGCTAACGTCCACGCTAGCTGCTAATTGTTTTGCGTTGAGGTGATACCTGAGGCTCGATGCGAATTCCTTGTTGCATAGCTTGCATACAACCATGCTCTTATCGACGCTTCCATCCCTGTGTTTATTATAATAAGATTTCCCATTCACGGGGCCACCCGACACGGTCTCGTCAGCTTCTTTGTTCATGTTCACTGTGGTTTGTTGTTGTCTGAAGTCATGAACGCTAGTTGGTGCTCCAGTATAATCGGTCCTCCGAAACTCATCCAGTGAGAAACGTTCCGCGGTGCAAAAAATAAGTGTAAAAATGCGTAAAAAATGTTTAATGTGTTATTTTTTGTGTAATTAATTAATCTTAATTCACATTGTAATTAATTAATCGTAATTAACGCGCTGAAGTCCCGGCCCTATTTATAATACTTTGGATTAGGTGATGATTCAAAAGAGATACGTAAGATACATTGAGTCAGAATGAGAGACCAAATGATCAGATTACATTTTTACTTACCATGTATGGGTAAACTGTAATGCTCCTGTTACATCCGCCTGAGTCACATTGCAAGGTATTGTGTAAGGCATGGGCGATGGCATGTACAGCAGCATAAACAGGAAAATTAAAAGATGGGTCCACATTGAGGATTTCTTCTGGCGTCAGGCTGCTGTAGTTGCAAACCTGATTGCAAAACATACTTTTTTCTGCATTTTCACAGTGAGTCTGGCCTTTGGAACGATGGATAAAATCACTGAAACCAGGTATTGTAACTTTTGGTTCAGAGACCCCAAGTATAGTCCCAATACTTTGTATCCCTTTCTCTTTGGGGAGCTCCTTGTTTAAGGACCAGGCATCCCCTGCTATCCACACCTTGTTGGTGATGTTTTGTTGTATTGCTGATTTAATGAGAGCTTCAGCAGTCCATTCAGGAGCAAAAACAATAATAGTACTTATATTCTGTGACTCAATCTGTCTGAATATTTGGTAATAATTTGTATGTTGATCAAGGCCTTTGGTGTATGCCAGGCAAATCTCAGTGCCAGTAATTTTCTTCATGAACAATTCCCGGCCATCAATTCCATAATCATCATCAATGTGAAGAAATGCAACCCAGCTCCAGTTGAAGTGTTGCATGATTTTAACAATCATTTCTATAACGTCTTTATTGGGATGAACTGTCCGTAGAAAAGAGGGGAAATTCTGTTTTCTTGAAAATACCGAACTTGAAGCTGCATAACTGACCTGTCAAAAGATTAATGGAATTATTTTTTTTAATTAGTGACAAATTCTCCAATGTAACATTAAAACTCAATTTACAATTCATACATTCCAGCATATATACTGTAAGAGTAATAAATAGTCTTTAAATTAGTGATACATTAAGCTGTTTTGTTAAATGTATGAGAAAATGTTTTTATCACTGAATATATTTGGATGATTTACCATAGGAATGAGATCCATCATGAACAGTGGGGCTACAGTCAGGGCCTGAGTGCTTGTATAAGTGCCGACCACAGCCATTACTTTGGACAGATTCTTGGGTGGTTTAGCCCAAGGTTGGATCAAGCCATCTACTGAGAGAAGTTTAAAGATCCCTGGAAAACTGTGTATATCTGAGCAGTGGTCAAATATCTCATATCCGAGGGATACATTAGGCAGTAGGTCGGTGGAGTTGTTGATTTCCTCTACAGAGAGTCTCATTAACTGAAACTGCCGATAACTTGAAAGAATGAAGAGTTTACTGCGAATAGAGAAAGGAAAGGAATGTGAGAATTAGTCTCACATTACGATTGTCACAACCTGGAGGGATGACTAGATCCCTGATCTGCAAACCATATGAGTCTAAGTTCACACAGACTGTACAGGCAAACTGCGAATGGCTCATTAAACTAGTTAATGTTACGAGCTATATTTCCTGACCTGAAGGTTAAGGAAATATTTGATCGGTGTTAACATCAGGCTTTAATTATTTTCAACCCCAGAAGATTTTCATTGAGACTGTGTAAGACTTACCTGGCGCAGTTGATGACTTCTGGTCGGTCTTGTGCAACAGGAGAACTATCATAGTGAATGTCGAAAAGTCCAGCCAACAAATAATCTCCTTCCAGCTGAAACTCTGAGGCTTGGATGGTGCATTTGGCCGATGGATGTAGAAAAGACTCCAGGAGAAGCAGATGAAGAAAGAAGGGTTTCATTGTGCTGACGAAACTATCAATCAGCAATCCGATGTGAAACATGAAATTGGAGCGCATATCGGAAATACAAAATGCAGAAGAATACACAAATCAGTATGCAAAAATCCTCCGCGCTCCAATCGTCTGTGTGGTACAGTGCATTCAAACATTCGATTAAATTAAATTGAATTCCTTTTATTTTGTATATCCCCAAATCGCAAAGTACAAATTTGCTTTAGAGGACTTTACAGTTTGTACACACGCAACATCTTCTCACATTGGTACAGGAAAATCTCCCCAACATATCAAAACCCTTCCATGGGGAAAAACCTGAAGAAACCTTAAGGAGAATGTCAGAAGAGGGATCCCTCTCCCGGGATGGACAGACTACAATGAATGTCATGTGTACAGAATGAACAATTCAAAAGATGTACAATACTCTCAATTCCTATGACAGAAATTATTCAAATATTGCGAGTAGTAGGCCAGGTGTACCGCAGGACCACTGCAGGGAACCCATCCAACAGATAAAACCACCATCCACAGATGCATGTGGGGAGGGAAAGTGCAAAGACTTTAGGAAAGGGTATAATGTTGGTTTATCATGACAGCAGCTGCAGGCGTCAGCAGGACCATGTGTCAATACGCGGGTGCGAGGGCAAGGAGGGAGGACTCAGATGCGGAGTTATTGAAAAAATAAAAGGACTTTAATAGTCAAAACTCAAAATCAAAATCACTCCAACCAAAAAAGGGGAGGAAGGAGGAGAAAACAAAACAGACAAAAACTAGGGACCTGGACTTGAAACCACAGACTTACTTGACACAGGTGGAAACAATCAGGCAATCACAGGACAAGGCAGGAAGTGAAGTTACCCATGAACACAAGAGACATGAAAACTACAAAATAAAACAAGAAGCAGACCCAAACCGTGACACCATGGCAGGAAAAAAAATAAAATAGACAAAGGTAAAGTTCCCACATTTAAAATGAGGAGGGGAAAGCGGGAGATTCTAACTGCCAAAAGTTGATCCTGCCTCGTCCTTGCCTTTGAATGTCCTCTTCCCATGTGTGAAGGGTAGGTATCTGTACTTGACCATATGCTAGAGAATGTGGGGGAGAAAAAGAGGAAAATTAGAAGCAAAAAAGACACTTTTGTATCGATCCCATGTGGTTGGAATAGAACAAGGTTTTACCAGGTGGATACAACCGTATCCACGGTTGTATTCGTGGGGACCCCGGTTCTGACTCCTGGCAGGGCTCTGCTGACACAATGCTGCTGCCATCATCATTACTTTAAATATGATTCATATTACTGTCATCATAAACAAACATATTTCTGCTCTCCCTCCCCACAGAAGCCTCTGTGGATGGTGGTTCGACCTGATGGTGGTTGTCCCTGCAGTGGTCCTGCCGTACACTTGTTCTGCTACTTGCAATTACTTGTATCATTTCTGTTAGAGAAATTGAATGTATTGTACATTTTTTTACATTGTTGATTCTGTACACATGAAAAGTTCATGAACGGATATAAATAAATAATCCTGGTCTGACGGGATGTGTTAGCAGCAGTAGTTGACTACACTCGCTGCTCTTGGCTCTGATATTTATTGTCCACGTATTGTTTTGCTTCAGTGAGCAGAGCAGAGACAGTTTAAGGAGATCGCAGAGTAAACGGTCCGCCACTGGAGTGCATACGTCCCGACGTCAGCGACTTATTTTCCCTTGTCTTTTTTAAACTACACAAGAATCCCGCACCTCACCAAGCTGTTAAAAAAGTAACTCTTACTCTGAGTACATTTTTAATGAGCTACTTTTTACTTTTACTTGAGTAAATATTAAAATATTGAAAACAGTATTGAACAGAAAGCACATCAAACATATTCTAATTTATTTTTCATTTGTTACTTTTATTAATATGTTAATATCAAATTATGTGCATTGCTTAACAGAATTAACTTTACATGGAGAACAGTATGAATAACACACATAAGTAGAAGAAAAGTCTGTCTAGTGAGTCTGCAACAGCCGCCCGTCATTTGGGATTCAATGAAAACAAACCAATATCAAATCTGAATTTGCCCATTGGGTCTAGCATTCAACCCTAGTATTTTGGGATTTTAGTTGATTCTGTAGCGCCTCATGTAGTTTTCAACGGTTCCGCTGAGCGGAAACTGTCAGTTCCAATATGCCAAAAAACAATGTGAAACAGTGAAGTGCAGAAAGAATAAATAATTTGTAACATGTGACAGGTCTGTTTTTATAAATGGCTGTGGATACCCTCTGGCCAAAAAGAAAACTATCCTCAAGCTTGTCCACACTTTACTACAGAATCAAACGCCTGTAGCTCGCTGGGCTCGGACCAACTTAATCTAGATATTGCACGACAGTTCAAATTAACAGGTTTTGTATGGTGGGGTATTTAGTTTTGCACACTCTCTGTGAGGTTACACAATAAGAGTGTTGTGAGAGATTTGGGGAGACCTTAGTCAATATCTTCTTCAAAAGCTACTTCCATCTCAACACCTAACCCTGCGCGGCGCACAGTCTGCAGAGCACCACCACTGTGTCCTTAAAAGACATGGTTTGAAAACGTGGCTAAATGTGGGGAGACTGTTGGCACTTGAGACACAGTCTTAAATTATGGAAAGTTAAAAGCAAAGTGCACAAGGAGAGCAGGAGGAGCTACTAGTTCCAGCCATTGAAAGTCTGCCTCCAAGATGATCAAATGTGTGTAGTTTTCTGTTTAAAAAAACAAAACAATTAGACAACACTGTTTAAATTACACACTTTCTAAAGTGATTACTCATTACTTTTAAGATTGAGTCTTTAAAAGAAAAAAAATAATTACATTTTTTTTAAGAACAACATTCATTAATCACCATTGATCGAGATTAATGAATTTCAAAATGTGTTAATTAATAGTTGTTTTTCTCTCTGAAATAAGGTCTCAAGCTAAAGATATTTTGACATTTTGTTCCGCATGAAGTATACGTAATTAATTATCTTCTGGTTCGGCCATCAAATATATCTCGTTCATGCAGCTTTACACCAATACTTTGTTATACAGTAGTGTTTAGCTCAAGGAACTGCTGTATCTGTAAGTCTATACTATGCCACAAAGCCCCTGGCATGACTGTAGATTCACACAACAGGAGTCTATGTTGTATGGTTCATTTCAAGATTCCTGAACCCCTGAGCAAAAAACACTAAATAAACAACCAACCTAATTATGTCAGGTGGCGAGGGTGCAGGTTGAAGGCAGGCAGGCAGGACTCAAACGCAGGGTTCAGATTTCCAAATTGTGCTTTTTATTTTGCACAAAAACAAACAGAAGCCAAAAGACCGTGCACCAACGATGGGCAGACATAGACAATGACGCGACAAGGGACAACAGGCACACGGGGCTTAAATACACAAGGGAGGTGCAGGTGATTGGACACAGGCGGAAGCAATCAGGCAATCACAGGACAGGACAGGAAGTGAAGCTCACCCAGAGACACGAGAGACAAGAAAACTACAAAATAAGACAGGAAGAGGACCCAAACCGTGACAAATTACAGTACAACAAAAGAGGGATGTATTTAAATAACTGCATTTATACAAACATAAAATATATAATTAAGATATATAACGGGGACATTGAACCAATAATGATCCACCGAACGTTTCGTGACAATCAAACTCAGCGTTTAGGAGAAATTGGCAAAAATGTGTTTTTCACAAAATTCTAAATGGCGGAGAATATAGTTAGGCGGATTTGCATACCATGATTGACTTTTTTGTAAAATTATCAAATTTTTTAACAGTTCAGATATTCATGCCAACTTTAACAACTTTTTGAATATGATAAAGGCCCCAAAAAGGCCTGCGGTTTGTGAGAATAATAATAATAAGTTCCTCGACGACTAGTCGTAGCGAGGACCCTAACTAAAGGCCTGAACTAGACTACTTTTCCTCTATACACCAGAAACACATTTACTGTGTAGCTTCTACTTTCTGGTGGTATAATTCTGAATGAGACCTTGGAAGTACTCTTGCGTGTTTCTGTGAGATTGGAAAATGATGATGTAGCATTTTGGCATGAAATACCACAACAGAAAGGAGTAGAGACTTGAGAGGACTGCCAGGGCATTAAGTGTCTGGATGTCCTTGTTCTTGTAAAGTAAGCATCCAGTGGCAAAGATGATCCATGTGAGGATCAACAGGAGCAGGCAAAAGGTTATTGCTTTGGCTTCATTGTAATTTTTAGGAAGGTCTTTGCCCATGTATGAGAAAACAAAGCAAAGGAAGCACAGAGATACAAGTAAAAGCACAGGACCAGCCGATGCTTTGATATTCATCTCACAATCAAGGATGGTTTTGTCAGGGAACCAAAGGGTTTCATCGTGGGGATGTGGAGGTGTAAGAATATAGCTAAAAAGAAGTAAGAGTGCCTGAATAACAAACGCCAGTGTGATGAACAGCCACTGTCCATGATACTTTATCCACACACTGTGCAAGTTCGGGAACTTGGCAGCCATTTTGAAAATGCTAACAATTTGAAAAGAACGCACCACAAAACATGCTAGACAAACGGTGTAAAACAAGAGAAATGGTAAGAACCTCAGGACACAAGAGGAAGTGGTGGGCTTACCAAAGTAAAAGAACACACTGACATTAGACAGACACAGGCAGCCAAAAATAAGGAAGCACATCGGTCCCCCAGCAGATCTGACGACAGGTGTGTTGTAGTTGATGGCAAAGAGAATGGACATGGCTACTGTGAGGCCCACCAAGACACAGGCTCCCACCAGGATCAGTATGGCACCAAGGTCTGTAAATGGAACGAACTCCAACACCCGCAGATTACATGATGTGCTTCCTGCTGCAGACCATTCTGTCTCCTTACAGTTGATGCACTCGTAGGGATTTTCTGTTCAACACGAGAGAAGGACAGATTTGAATTAAAGTCAAAGTCACTCTTGAATATTCTTTTGTGGCTAAAGGAATGTTTTATGTTTTAATGTTTATTTTCTTGTACTGTAAGAGCAAAATTCTAGCCAACAGCAACAGTCTTGATCAAAGGCTGAATACTGAAGGTCTGTGTGGACATCTGAGCACCTCCAACCGGTTGTGCCTCAAGGCCACCGTGCTACAAGTGGCAGCTCAGAGATCTGCTCTGCAAATGTTGGATGTTCACGTACAGCTGAAGACCTGAAACTCCTGACCCTCAGTGTTGCAACAATTATGAATAGCTCAATCCAGGTTGCAGCCTTTCTTTCCCCTATGTAGCTCTGTCTGCCACCAGGCACTCTTCTGTGGAAATGAAGGCTCACTGCCAATGAGGAAAGCCATTTATCCATTGACAAGAATCTATTGTCTGCTCGATAATCAAAAAAAAAAAAATCATCTAAATTGAGAAGTGGCGAAAGTTACGAGTTTGCTTCATTCATCCTGGTTGGTGTTTGTTTACATGCCGCCGCCGGGCAACGTGCAGGAGGCACAGTGGACACTCGCCGACCAGAAAATAAAAAAAAAACGCCAGTATGACTTGTGAACGAATGTCTTTCTAAAACAGTGGCCATGTGAAAGGGAATGAGGGAACTGTTTCCTCTGTTAAACCAATGCAGGTTCACTTGAAAAATTATCCAAAGACTCGCACCGGAAAACCCAGTCGGGAAATGAACGAATCATTTCTGTTTCCTTGACTGAGCCTATGCAAAAGTCCCGATGCGCGGCCACGAGAAACAAATGAACAAATCTTTCTTTGAGCGGACTCGTCACTCCCAAGTCCTTGTATGGATTTGTTCAAAACAAACGACCCCTTGGGTTGATTAAAATGACCTCCTTAAGTTTCTGTAAAGTGATCCACTGCATTAAAACTGGTTATAGTTTAGGTGGCCTGATAATGAAATTGTGTTTTGGCTATTTCAATATATATTTCACGATTAGCACAACTTCTCAGTCTGCAGATACACCCTATTCTCAGAAAGGCAGGTTGGCAGAAGCTGTTCACTCAACTTTCCAGGAGTACGGTGTTCACTTTAGGACATCCTCAGATCTCAGACTCAAGTGTCAGACCAAACGCCGTCAAATCAAACACCGTCCAACCTAACGCCGTCCAACCTAACACCGTCAAACCAAACGGCATCATTCTTCCTCCGTGTTGCTCAAGCTAACGTTAGCAGTTTGCTAACTTATCGCTAGCTAACGCACTGACATAAATAACAAGGTCGTAATGACAAGTAGACATTTGTACATGATAACTTAAAATTGTATTTAAGAGTTCTAAATCCAGTCAAGCACACAACAAGGTGTTGTAGGCCAGTCATTATGATGTGTCGCATACAGCCTAAAAAAATAATTAAAAAACAACAACTTTCTACTGAGTGCGTGGGGTAGCGATAAAACTGCTAACGTTAGCTTGAGCAACACAGAGGAAGAATGACGCCGTTTGGTTTGACGGAGTTGTGTCTAAGAATGACGGAGGTTTTGCTGAGACTGAAGCCCTTTCCACCGGGGTCTAAGAACTTTTGGTCTGGGACCTGACGCCCTTTCGTTTGAGTCTGACAAGTGAGTCTGGGATCTGAGGATGTCCTAAAATGAACACTTTATAGGAGGAAAGATGGAGTCAGAGTGGACACGTTGCTCTCATGTTGTTTCTGTCTTGCTTCCAATGGGAAATCATAGTCAGCCATAAACAAGTTTGAAGTAAGTCTGAAAGTAATTTACCTGTTTGGTTAAAATAAGTGTCCTTTGGACAGATTTCACAATTGAAACAGCATTTGTGGATTCCATCTGACATTTTTTTGTATCCTTCAGCACATTCTTGGGAACACCGTGAAGTAGGCACCTGCACAAAACAGTTCTTTACAAGTGATGACGAGAGCAATGTTTCACAGTAAGGGGTGGAGGCAAATTACTGTGTTTCGGCCCATGAAGCATTTCAATTTCTTAACGGGTTTGTCACATGCGATCAACATTGAACACAACATCTGGACGTCCCTGCAAACGACTCCATGCATAAACCACTGCTGGTCAATGTTCACTACTTTTACTACAGTCATCCACACACACACATCCCTGAGAAGTTGGAAAACAAAACAGTATACTGTATTTTTGTGGAGAAAAACAACTTACTTCCTCTGTCTTCCACTGAATTTTGCTGATGTCAATGAAGAAATCCAACTTTGGGTAAAAATGATAAAAGCCAATCTCCTCTGCGTCACCGCTTTGGTTCCAGAAAACTATAGAATAGGATCCGTAGTTGGGGTCACCATTCTCATCAAAAGTGACACTTTCATTTAAAAGTGTAAATTTGGACTTCTTCAGCTCTGCTAGAACCTGATGTGGACACACACGTTTAGAGAACCTTTTGATTATAATACTTTGGATTAGGTGATGATTCAAAAGAGATACGTAAGATACATTGAGTCAGAATGAGAGACCAAATGATCAGATTATATTTTTACTTACCATGTATGGGTACACTGTAATGCTCCTGTTACATCTGCCTGAGTCACATTGCAAGGTATTGTGTAAGGCATGGGCGATGGCATGTACAGCAGCATAAACAGGAAAATTAAAAGATGGGTCCACATTGAGGATTTCTTCTGGCGTCAGGCTGCTGTAGTTGCAAACCTGATTGCAAAACATACTTTTTCCTGCATTTTCACAGTGAGTCTGGCCTTTGGAACGATGGATAAAATCACTGAAACCAGGTATTGTAACTTTTGGTTCAGAGACCCCAAGTATAGTCCCAATATTTTGTATCCCTTTCTCTTTGGGGAGCTCCTTGTTTAAGGACCAGGCATCCCCTGCTATCCACACCTTGTTGGTGATGTTTTGTTGTATTGCTGATTTAATGAGAGCTTCAGCAGTCCATTCAGGAGCAAAAACAATAATAGTACTTATATTCTGTGACTCAATCTGTCTGAATATTTGGTAATAATTTGTATGTTGATCAAGACCTTTGGTGTATGCCAGGCAAATCTCAGTGCCAGTAATTTTCTTCATGAACAATTCCCGGCCATCGTTTCCATAATCATCATCAATGTGAAGGAATGCAACCCAGCTCCAGTTGAAGTGTTGCATGATATTAACAATCACATTTATAACCTCTTGATTGGGATGAACTGTTCGTAGAAAGGAGGGGAAATTCTGTTTTCTTGAAAATACCGAACTTGAAGCGCCGTAACTGACCTGTCAAAAGATCAATGGATTTTTTTTTCTCAAATTAGTGACAAATTCTCCAATGTAACAATAAAACTCACTTTACAATTCATACATTCAAGAATATACTGTCAGAGTATATATAGTCTTTATATTAGTGATACATTGAGAAGTTGTTTTGTTAAATGTATGAGAAAATGTTTTTATCACTGAATATATTTGGATGATTTACCATAGGAATGAGATCCATCATGAACAGTGGGGCTACAGTCAGGGCCTGAGTGCTCGTATAAGTGCCGACCACAGCCATTACTTTGGACAGATTCTTGGGTGGTTTAGCCCAAGGTTGGATCAAGCCATCTACTGAGAGAAGTTTAAAGATCCCTGGAAAACTGTGTATATCTGAGCAGTGGTCAAATATCTCATATCCGAGGGATACATTAGGCAGTAGGTCGGTGGAGTTGTTGATTTCCTCTACAGAGAATCTCATTAACTGAAACCGCCGATAACTTGAAAGAATGAAGGGTTTACTGCGAATAGAGAAAGGAAAGTAAAGGAATGTGAGAATTAGTCTGACGTTACAATTGTCACAATCTGGAGGGATGACTAGATCCCTGATCTGGAAACCATACGAGTCTAAGTTCACACAGACTGTACAGGGAAACTGCGTCACTCTACTTCATCTGTGTTAATATCAGTATTTAAAATTATTTTCAACCCCATAAGATTTTTTAATTGAGACTGTGTAAGACTTACCTGGAGCAGTTGATGGCTTCTGGTCGGTCTTGTACAACAGGAGAACTATCATGGTGAATGTCGAAAAGTCCAGCCAACAAATAATCTCCTTCCAACTGAAACTCTGAGGCTTGTATGGTGCATTGATCCGATGGATGTAGAAAAGACTCCAGGAGAAGCAGATGAAGAAAGAAGGCTTTCATTGTGCTGGTGAAACTACCGTTCAGCAATCCAATGTGAAACATGAAATAGGAGCGCATATTGGAAATACAAAATGCAGAAGAATACACAAATTAGTATGCAAAAATCCTCTGAGCTGTCCCGACCGTCTGTGTGGTACAGTGCAAACATTCAGTCCATAGACACCTTTTCATAAATGTCATTTTGCAGACTTATTTTCTGCACTTATCAATATGTTGCACATTTATGAAAACTAAAACAAAAATTACGTTTTCCCAAAGTAATTGGAACATTTGCTGTGAAACTTGAAAATTAGCTCAGTTTGCAGTTGGTCATCCTTTGTTTCTACACATCAATAGTCCATCACATGTGGTGTATAAAGAAATGGATATCTCAAAATTTGGAACACACATCTCTCACACTCTCTCTCTCACACACACACACTCACTCTCTGACTGTCAATGCTCATTGAAGCATAGTATGTGATATTGACTTTCATACTGCACGTTGCATGTTAATAATGGAATGAGTCTAAAGGCCCAACCTTCAGTTGGCCAGTCAACTGCCGAGGCCTTGTAAGTTCTCAAATGAACAGCAGTTGAACTATTATGAGAGACTCCCACCTTTGAGCAGCACGGTAAACTGCATCTACCCCCTGAGGAATCTGATTTATCAGAATGTGGATCAGCTGAGGGAGCCGTCCGGGCCTGTACTTCTTGTCGGGTCCTTTCCTCAGCCCAGCCCATCGGGCATCTTGACCCTGCTGTTGTCCAACGTGTGCACGTAGAACTGTTGGTAAAGGTGGGTTCCCGAGTCTCCTCCTCCTCTGACCACCTGCCCCTACTTTTTGCTCCTTAAACTCCTTCCTCTTCGGCATCAGACTGTTCCTTTGACTCCTGCTGCACTCGAGTGGCCCGTGCTTGTGGCCTTCTTCCTCGTTACCAGAGAAAAAAAAATAATTAACAACCCAAATAACCTGTGAGGCCGATGCTCCGTTGTTGGCTGGAACTCCGTTATCACCACACGTTGACGTTAGTTGCAGCCGTCACACATACATATCACTGTTGCACTTTTTCATTTTGAATAGAGGGATGTTTATAATGTGTCAAATATTTTCACTTAAAGTTCAGGCACCTTTGGCCCTGATCAGACTTGTTGTTTGACCTTTAACTCTATTAATGTCTGCAAATTATGAGGCAAAGACAACTACGTACATTTTGAAGGGACACAGCCTCTTTAATAGCATTTGGAGTGAAAAAAAAATGTACACGTAAATTGTTAAAATCAAGTTGGTTTATAACTGTAGCACAGAAAACGGTAACATGCAGTCTGTGAGAAACATATTTAATCAATCCAATATAGAACCCAATTTACCAGTTCTGCTTGCATCAATCAAAGGAAATGGATTCAAACACTTTGAAACAGTATGATGGATGAAAGAAAAAACTAAAGTAAAAATAATCTAAAAGAAAAAAAAAAAAACAATCATATTTTCAAATATATATATATACACACACACACAAATCCTACAGACAACCCTTTGAAACAAACTTTTTACAGGAAAATGTTTTGATCCCTTACTACAGTGCTGATCAAAGTTTAATAATGACAGATATTCCCCAGCATTCTGATAAAAATGGAGAAAAACAAATCAACAGGTTCATAGAAAAGGGATCGCCACCCACTTCATCCATTTGTTATAATAAAAGTTCTCAATCTGTGTGTTCTTATGTTTCCTCTGCAAAAGAAAGAGAACAAACGTTTGCTTGGAATGACTATTTACCATAAAGTTTTTCATAAACAGATTTTAAAGTACTAAAACAGCTCGTCTACATAAATTGAATGAACCCCAGGCTCTGAAACCTAGATGGGTACATGTTTCAAAGCGAAAAGGCCTTTGAGATAGATGTGTATTTGCTTGACTATTAGTTCAGATTAGACCTCGTTATGGATTGGACTTGAATACTGGCTGTGCAATTTGAAAATAAAGTATATTTTGGACAACAATGCACATAATCTAAATCTAAAAGATCTGGTGGAAAACCCAATGAATATCTTGCCATACAAGTTAGGAGTCCTTAAAGTAATTTGGTTCATAATGCCGGCTCAATGACACAGTATCCCATTTCTACAAAGGCGCAAATGAACAACTGATTCCATGTAGAACACAGGCAAGTTCTTCAAGAGACAATATGTGTTAATTTGATAATGCAGTCAATGATGTGGTGGGTGGCTCAAGATTTAAGTTAAGTCCCTGTTAATCATCCATAATGGCGTTTGCGCCACTGGCTATGCTAGTGAGAAACTAAAAAGGTTGGGTCAGGTGCCAATTCAAGAAAAACCTAAATCTGGAAAGATTTGCGTTGGGTGTAGGCTCATTGTTTCAAAAGATGAATTGTGAAACATGTGTTTTTCCAAAGTGTCCGCACATAGTACAAATGACTGAGCCACTGATTTATCACAAAAGATGCATTTCTTTCAACTTACACATTTAATCATGTCCTGTTCATAACACTACGTACTTTCAATATAACTTGTTTCAAATAAGTAGGTACCAGTATATTAATCAAAAGTTGTCAGATGTATTTCACTTGGGAGAAGGAGACTTAATGGAAAACCCATCGTTGGGAAAAAAAAAAAAAAAAAAAAAAAAAAAACTGAAAAATCCCAAATTTCACGGCAACTTTTTTTTCAGTGTAGTTTTTCCCTTGGTGACTTTATACTTACCCCATTGGGTTAAAGAGGCAAAAAGGCAGCACTGAGTATCACCTACTACTGAACAATAGCAGACCAATCCTAAAATGAGGATCGATCCTCAAGAAGAAAAAAAAAAAAACTAAATAGACAAAGGCAATTTTCCCAGACTAATCTGATCCATGCTGGTCATATCCTCATCTGGATCAACATTTTTATTTTCCATGTCATAAATTCATGTTAATGTCCCACTTAGAAAAAGGTAAATCAACCTCTAAACCTCGTCTCTCCCCATTAACTGTGACCAATAAAATTAAAATGAGGAGGGCAAAGGGGGAGATTCTAACTAGCAAAAGTTTTCCCTGTTTCGTCCTTGCCTTTGTATGTCCTCTTCCCATGTGTGAAGGGCAGGTATCTGTACTTGACCATATGCTAGAGAATGTGGGGGAGAAAAAGAGGAGAATTAGAAGCAAGTATTACTAGGACACTTCCCTATCCCATATGTCTATCCCATGAGGTGGGAATAGAACAAGGTTTTACCAGGTGGATACAAAAGACGAGAGTTATTCAATATGAAACTAACATAAAATATGGACATAAACACCCAATGTAATGCAGTCAAAAACTAAATCCACCCTCAAAACATATGACTGAATCCTTTCTACTTTACTTTGCATTGCAGTCTGGTGTTCCTCACTTTCTAGACAGCTCATGTTAATGGGCCATGATAGAAACATGTGCTTCTCAACTCTTGCATTAGTCACATCCAAAACATTTTCTGAGTAATCTAAAGCAATGCAGTGTATGCAATACACTGATTCCAGTACTGCTGCAGTGCCCTTGTGGGTCAGTGAATGTATTTTTTTTGTTTTGTTTACCTTGATCTGTCTCTTCATGGTGATGCAGAAGAGCATGATGAAGTACATTACAAGTATGGGCCAGAACACTGGCACATTGAAGGCTTCAAAAAATGTGCAAATCATGGCGATGACGATGCCTTTTGTTGCTGAATGCCTGGCGAGAGAATGAAGACACATTATTAAAAAAAGTCTCACCGCATTGGTAGAATTTAACATTGTGGTGATGTAATCATGAGGAATGGATGTGGGTTCATTGTATGAAATAAATCCTTACAAGGATACACATATTACAATTTTAAACATTTTCTCTAGGAAAGATAAAATAGCTGATAAATGAGTCTGTGTAATGTTGCACCGGTACAAGAAAGGTACCGCGGTACCCTTTCGTTGAAAACCGGTATGATTTTGAACATTTTTAGTACTGGTACGGTAAAAAGCAGCAACCAGAGCGCACTGAGTGTTCCGCTCTCTGTCCAGCTGCCTGCACGCACTGAATGGGTGGGCGGGGCTACCAGCTCTCACTTGCAACAGGCAGCTGTCACTCAGAGTCATCTCAGGGAGACATGTCCTCATGTGCACGAGCTGCTGCTGAGAGTCCTCGGCTTGTTGAAAGAAAAGATGCCAGAAGTGAGATCTGGAAATACTTCGGGTACGAAGCATTTTTTTTGGTCTCAAAAAAGAGGAAATATCCAGGTAAAAGAGGACCGTCGGCGAGGTTGGAGATGAACCAGCGCGGATTGTTGTTTTAGTGTGAGACATTGTATGTGTGGCGTGAGTGCGTGTGAAAACATGCAAAAACGTGTGTGTTACATGGGGAAACCGTGAGAGATGGCAGCCCTGTAGCTGTGTGTGTTGGTTTGACAACAACTTTACTAAGAGTCAAACATCAACAAGTGCAACACAAGACAAAGCAGATAGCAAATAGGTTACTGAATAGTAACTTCAGTAATGTACTATCATAGATAAATATTCCAGTATCTTATTTGTGGTAGCGTATTGAAAGTATCGGGTATCGTAATATTTTAGCAGGTATAGTATCAAAGTCATAATTTTGGTATCGTGACAACCCTAATTCCGTGCCCTTAAGAGTTATCTCGGATCTAAAAAAAAAGTTTGACAATATGAAAATGTCTACTGATGCAAAGCCACTTGCCACACTTCCTGGTTTAATAGACAAGAGGAAAGAGTTTGCAGAAACACGTGGCCTTCAGGCAAAACTTAACATGAAATGTAAATTGTACAACACAGACAAACACTGACTTGTTGCTAAATCGGTTGCTTTTCCATTGCTAAAAACATTTTAGAATGCTACAAATACTCAAAGATGTAACCTTACTGGTGAAAGTGTGTCTAGTTTCTAGTAATATAGTTTTAATTCAATGTCTATAGGCATGATCTATGGATGGATTACTGAATAAGATCAAAGATACAAGATCTCACCGTGTCACAAGAAAATACATTCCTGGAAATTCAATTCAACATCTTTTGTTTCACTTTAAAAGTTTAAATGAGCCCCGCACGACTTCAAAAGGAGCCAATTTGCAATGACGGGTGGTCAGGCCAGGAGCTGCACTCACCAGAATTTGAATTCAGGCAACCTTCTGATGAAAGGGCGGAACTCCTCGTTTTGCTTGGTAGGAAGGGATGGGCCGTCATCTGCAGGACAGAGAGGTTATATGTGATATGTTCTAGGTATTTAAAAAAGCAAAGTCTTCAATCACAACTCAGCATTGAAGCTAACAACCCACAAACCAAAAGATAATTGGAGCAAAATTATCTAATGTGTAACCAATAACTGTTGAGCTACGGCTTGTCTAAAATCTTTTTCATTTATGTAAAAAGGAAATGCTTGTTAAGCCAAATAATGAGAAAAAATAACTTCACTATAGTTTTTGCTGTTCTGTGTCTGCAATTAACTTCCAAGAGATCACCTGTCAATCAATAGTGTGGCTAGCAGAATTACATTTCCTCAGGGTGTTCTAAGTTTAACTTTGTAGGTGCTGTTTTTTTTGTTTTTTTTGTAAGTGTTGCATTTAATCTACCATATACACTCACCGGCCACTTTATTAGGTACACCTGTCCAACTGCTCGTTAACACTTAATTTCTAAGCAGCCAATCACATGGCGGCAACTCAGTGCATTTAGGCATGTAGACATTGTCAAGACAATCTCCTGCAGTTCAAACCGAGCATCAGTATGGGGAAGAAAGGTGATTTGAGTGACTTTGAACGTGGCATGATTGTTGGTGCCAGAAGGGCTGGTCTGAGTATTTCAGAAACTGCTAATCTACTGGGATTTTCACGCACAACCATCTCTAGGGTTTACAGAGAATGGTCCGAAAAAGAAAAAACATCCAGTGAGCGGCAGTTCTGTGGGCGGAAATGCCTTGTTGATGCCAGAGGTCAGAGGAGAATGGCCAGACTGGTTCGAGCTGATAGAAGGGCAACAGTGACTCAAATAACCACCCGTTACAACCAAGGTGGGCATAAGAGCATCTCTGAACGCACAGTACGTGGAACTTTGAGGCAGATGGGCTACAGCAGCAGAAGACCACACCGCGTGCCACTCCTTTCAGCTAAGAACAGGAAACTGAGGCTACAATTTGCACAAGCTCATCGAAATTGGACAATAGAAGATTGGAAAAACGTTGCCTGGTCTGATGAGTCTCGATTTCTGCTGCGACATTCGGATGGTAGGGTCAGAATTTGGCGTCTACAACATGAAAGCATGGATCCATCCTGCCTTGTATCAACGGTTCAGGCTGGTGGTGGTGGTGTCATGGTGTGGGGAATATTTTCTTGGCACTCTTTGGGCCCCTTGGTACCAATTGAGCATCGTTGCAACGCCACAGCCTACCTGAGTATTGTTGCTGACCATGTCCATCCCTTTATGACCACAATGTACCCAACTTCTGATGGCTACTTTCAGCAGGATAATGCGCCATGTCATAAAGCTGGAATCATCTCAGACTGGTTTCTTGAACATGACAATGAGTTGGCTGTACTCAAATGGCCTCCACAATCACCAGATCTCAATCCAATAGAGCATCTTTGGGATGTGGTGGAACGGGAGATTCGCATCATGGATGTGCAGCCGACAAATCTGCGGCAACTGTGTGATGCCATCATGTCAATATGGACCAAACTCCCTGAGGAATGCTTCCAGCACCTTGTTGAATCTATGCCACGAAGAATTGAGGCAGTTCTGAAGGCAAAAGGGGGTCCAACCCGTTACTAGCATGGGGTACCTAATAAAGTGGCCGGTGAGTGTATATATATATATATAGATTTTTTTTTAATATTATTTTGTAACTTAAGCGATGGATAGCTGTATTGTGCACCAAAAAGTGTTATTAGGGGCATTTAATATTAACCATAATGTGTGAAAGCTAACAAAGTAAATAAACAGCTAGTTAACAATCCATTATGTGACAAAAGGTCAGATTTCATTGATTTAACTTGCCTTCGTCAAGCATTGAGGGATCCACTTTTGGCGATAGAAAAGCGATGAACAGGTTGAGATGGTAGATTCCCAGTGCATATGTTACTATATACCAACCCTGAAAGGCAGCAGAAGAAACACAATTAACGACATTAGATTAATAGTGCATCTTTTGTTATTTAAACTTACTCACATGAGCAAGAACAGTCTCATGGAAACAGAACAGGCACATTTTCAAAAACACATTACACAGACAAGTGGATAACAAAATGAAAAATATTTTACCTTTAGTGAAAATCAGCACAAAACAAATGCAATGAGCATTAAATATAGGATAACATAATCCAGCACAAACTAGTTGTTAAATAAACCAGTAGTGGAGTTAATTAATAACATAAACTCCAACAGCCTCAAAGAATTGTAGAGGAAGTTCAATATTTGGTTACAGTGACATTTATTATAACTATGTACAACTCATTAAAAAAAAGGAAAATAATAAAAAAGGAACAATTACCTGTAGTATGTACACTCTGATCATGTAGATAGCAGTAAGTAGGAGAGTAGCTGCCCATCGCGCTGCATAGAATGGCGTTGACTTGTCTAGCCATGACTGATAGACCTATAACCAAAAGGAAAAATATATAAAGCCACCAGAGGTAAAGAATATCACATAAAATCAAGTAAGATATAACTTTAGATTAAAAAAAAAAAAAAACTTTTGCTGTGTGGAGATTCCTAACCTTTGCCCCATGCGTCACTCTGCCACTTTCAGTTGGGATGTACTGATAACACTACTGCGTACAAAACTTGACAAACACTACTACCGAACGTTTGTCTTAAATACAAATGAGTGACAAAAATGGAAAATATGATATAATAATAATTCTGATTTATAAAGCATAAGTGATATGCCTACTTTTTTTCTCATCCCTCTCAATATATTTACACATGAAATACAGTCCAGAATGTACAACAATGTATACAATTATGTAATCCCTTATTAATTGAAAATGTACTTGTGATTGGAATTGAATTAACATTTTACCTGTCCAATCCGTGTGAAAAAGGCACCAACTACAGATGGTTTCCCATGGATTGACTCCCCAACACTGTCCCCTTCTGACATTCTGCCAGCAAAGACCAGAGACATTTTGATTAGTGGTGCATGACTGAAACAGACTAATGTGATCTAATGTGTACAAGTCTAGCACATCTCACGTTAAAGAACTTCCAAGTTTTTTCAAGTGTACAAGACAGACACGTTTTTGAGACAAGAAAAGAAACTTGTCAAAAATGTACTTTCCATGTTTATTGCCTCTTTTAGTCAAGTTGTACTTGTGGGCAAGCATGGCATTTACTGGTTTGTAAGTATAACAAGCATGAATAACATAACATGAACAACATTAAGTTGGTAATACAAATCTAGTGCAAATAAATACCTGGTGCGACAAAAACGCTCCCAATAATAGATGAAAAAAGCAGGAAGACATGAATATTTCTGTATGCACCAGTAGATGTGTTTTTACTTCTAAAAATAGTGCCTACTTCTTACTCAAGGCACTGACACATAACCCATCCAGTGCGATTAGTTACTGAAATGTGTGATCTGCTCTGTAAAGAACCAGCCGTTTGGAGATGGGGAGAGCAGAATCTGGATGTGGTGACTTAGGTTAAGTAAGCCAGTCCACATGGGGAGGCTGTTTGATAAGTACACACAACCAGTGCAAAATAATGCAAGATTCATTATATTTATTTATGCAGTTCAACAGGTTACTCTGTACAATCAAATTCTTATTTTGCTATGACCTTCTTCCACATTGCTACAAATCTGAAAAGGAAACAATTAAATTAAAGATAAAAAATAAAAATACATACACACACACACAACCTAAAACGCAAAAAATATAATTAAATGCATTTGCGTTAGGCATACGCTAAAGGGCACCATGTATTTTATTGCCAATATTGCACAAGTCGATATCCATGTAACTAGAAAAAAAACATGACATAACCACAGTAATCTCTTTTAGACTGACAAGCTAGTTAAACAGGTTTGTAGTCTAAACAGTAGCAAAATATTTCTGATGTTTCCGCTTTAACTTTTCAGTGATTCATTGATTAAACGAGTGGATCTAACGTATCGTTAACATTAGCTGGTCGCGCCCCTTTAACGTAGCAGTTGGGGGGTTAAGTTTCAGGTGTTTCATGGCCACCCAGCATTGTGTAAGCGTAGACATGATAGTCTTTTAATAATGAATTTTCACATGCAATGCTAGCTAAAAAAGGTATGATTTTGTGTGGAACTGTTGGTGATTGTGGCTAACGTTAGCTTCATAACTAGCAAACAGGCTTGAGCGGTCTGGAAAGCAGCGATCAACGTTAGTCAAGTCATATTTATAACCACAGGCTCGCATGGAAACCCATAGCATGGAGACGATGGAAACGAAACGTGCCTGTTATAGACATTTCGTCAATGCCAGTTAAATTACTCACGTTGGCTTACAACGTTGGAATAGAAATAGCTAACGTTAACTAGTCATCTATAGCTAACTAACGTGCACATTGCCCTTTGGCCCAAATCATCAATTGTATGGGGTTTGTAGTTTTCACAAAGCTTCAGTTAAGCCACATCGTTCCTTAAATGCATCTATGCAACTACATTTCCCTCAACTTCGGCATAGCGCCTACCAAAACCTGGTCGAAGAACGTGTAGTTAGTGATCCCCTCTATTTCAATACAATTCATGATGATCTGGAAAATTAAGAACTACAAATACCAGCAAGGACTGGGGCAAAGTGACAACTCACTTCCGACGACACAGTTATACGTTGCCAACGGCAAGCTAGCTAGCTAACGTTAGCACAGTTAGAAATCAAACCACTGTAGCGGACAGATCCGCACTCACTGAATGCTACAATGGTTTTGAAATATGTATGTTAGCTTTAATACTTGTGTCCGTCTCTTGGTTGAATTCGCAGTTAAGGGGGAAACAATCAATGACAATCATTTCTTACCTGATACGGCCGCTGTGTCACTACCCGGCTCTACCTAGCTAGCTAAACTAGCCACTCCTGGCTGTTAACACGTCAGTACTTCCGCGAGGAACCGAGCTGGAGCTCCCGGAAGGACAGATAGTCGAACCCAGAGCACCTTAAAGAGATAGTCCCTTCAACTCCGCTCACTCGAACCAGTCTTTACTTTCTTTCTTTTTTCTTTTTTTTTTTAACGCAATTTAGACTTCAATGAATTACACTATACTAAATGAGCAGCGGGAAACAAAGAAAGTTATTGTTGTATTATGAAACCAAGTGATTTAATTGAACTTGCATTAGAGCATATTACTGGACTTTCTCAAAGTATATTGTAGATAAATAAAGTGACAAAATAGGCTAAATAACTAAACTTGATAAAAGTATTAATAATAATTAAAAATTAATCCCATGAGAAGTTATCCTTGATGTGTTGATGTTATATACAAAAGAAGAATTGTGTTATCGGTGAGGTTACAGATTGCAAGTACAACCAACTGGAACTTCTCCGATGTGCTAAGAACCAGCCACAGTAGATCACATCTTGTCCCTCAGAAATGATCCATAAAAATGTGTAAAAATCAGCGCAGAAACATTAGCCTATAATCCACAGTACCATGTTTATGGATGGTCGCTCACTGAACTTAGTGAAACATATTTCCACAACTTCACAGAACATAGATAATAACACAATCTATTCAAGTAAAATGACCATTTATTATTAAGTGCTCTTTCCACTGTCCGACAATGTCATCCATAAAATTTTAATTGATGTTAATTCAAATAAATACTTTTTTACTTTGAAAAAGAGACACATTAATTAAAGGAAAGCAAATATTTTAATAGCCATTAATTTGAGAAAAGAAAACACCAAACTTAACATCAGAAACTACTCAACATGAATGAACAGCAATAGTTATATAGATACATGTCTGAATGATCGATACAAAAATGATAACAAAAAACAGGCACTATTTCTTTTTACATGCATAATAATTCATAATACTGATCACAAGCACAAATAATCCTCAATTATTTAACTTTTAAAGCATTAAAGTGCTTCTTTTTGACCAGTTGGTGGAAAGTGGGCAAAGTCATGTGTCTCTTTGTATGTGAGAAAGTATTTGTAAATCCAATGCATGTCAGGTGCAACCATAAAAGTTATTATCATGGTACAAAGTCAAGTAGTTACTTCCAACATATTTGACACCATTAGAATGCTATAAAATATGATTAATGGTGTCAATCTAGAAATGAAACTGGAATGTTGCTATTAAATATCCACAAACATGTCCCATGAAGATACATACTAGGTTCACATCTAGCTATAATCAATACATGAGGACCTTGCCCTGCAAGGTTTTTCAAAATACACAAAGAACAACACAACTGCTACAGTTTTTTAGTGTCTAAACAGGGATGCAATTCTTAATGTATTATTCAACATTCCGATTAAATTCTTGCTATTAAAATATAATACTGTTTTGATAGTTTGTCACATGTGTTTTGCCATGTGATTCTGTATAACAGTATTCCCCACGACTTCATAAAAAAGCAATGAAAGAAATGTTTGACTGTGATTTCCATTTGTTTTCATGAATGCACACTATAAATACCAAACCCCATTAAACAAATAAATGAATTAGGCATACTTAATTAAATATCCATACCATATCATAGCCATTACAAATATGCATGATTATGTATTTCCATAGTTTGGTTTTACAAGTTTTACAAAATTTACCAATTAGTTCTTTACATTTGCTTCAAACAGGAGATCCACTATTTTGAATCAAAATACCCCTTTTCAACCACATGTAGTCTAAAACATTTACAAGATACGGTATAAACATTTGTACAGTTAAGGAAAACGGAAATAACAATAAATAATTTAGCAGAGAATTAACTTTGTATTTAAACACAACATTTGAACTAGCAAATTGCGAATTGGTGATTCTTTTACTGTGACATTTGTGCGATAGTGAAATTGCTACATTTTGTTTTCAGTATGAATGTAGTAGATACTAATAAAAAAAAAAACTTAAGATGAGCAGCTAATCCACAGTCCGACATTTTTTTTCACTAACATGCACCTATCAGGGTCAAAAAAAGTGTATTCCAGAGATGTGTTTAGCATTGACATCATAATGCTATCACCGCAATGGCATTTACTATTTAGGCCTGAGATGTCCTTTTTTTAACCAAATGTGTGGGTCTTACAACTTTTTCCATCACAGGGAACTGCATTAAAATGTCCACCAAAATAGAACTTGGTTCTGTGTCATATCACTGACGGGAATATGCCAGCAAAACCATGAAAGCACATGGATTTACTTTGTAAATAGGCTAATGCTGGCAACAAGATTGGATCCAAATATGCTCTCCAGGCTCAGTGAACATCACTTTCCATGAACTCCTCCTTGATGGAGTGCCTACTACTACGCGACAGCTTGCAGTCGGGCATGTCAAAACCAAAGTCAGCCCACTCATCATTGGTTGCTGCCATCCCTGATGTCCCAACGACACCCGGCCTGTTGGGGATGGTGATGGTGTGGCGAACACGAAAGTGCACAGCCTCCATGACGCGCTGGCGTTGGAGTTCCCCGCTGGCAGCCCCAATGGCCGCCATGGCAGATGCGGTCATGTTGCTGCTGGAGCGAAGAAGCTGCTGGCCGTGGTAGTCATGGTGATGAGTGGAGGCAGGCAGTTGGAGGGGAGCAACTTGCTTCATGTCCTGCAGTCCTCGCCAGATGGCAAGGCGAAACTGCTCCGGTATCTTCAGGGCACTTAAATCCTGGTGACGGCACAAAGTAAGAAGTTTGTAAATGTAAATGTAAGAATGTAGGAGAAATCAATCAACACAGAATGACAAGAAAGACTGCATGTGCATGGTCATTTGGTTGCTTGTCATTAGTGGACAGTTAGTAGGACTAACAAATATTATCGAATATTTCCATCCTCAAGTGATTTTCAAAAGCTCCTCCCCTTTACGGTTTCTTTGTCCGCTTTACTCTGTCTTCTATGACATCACATACTGGGACTGGGAGATTGCGATCAGAGTGGTTACCTCCATGGAGAGAGTCTGGAGATGGTAGATGGACTGGAGGCCTTGGGAGGTGAAGTACTCAATGAAGTTCTGACAGCCCAGACTGGTTAGAAAACTGTTGGGGAAGAAAAGCAGGGCTGCTTAGACTGCCAATCGACCAAAGCCACTCAGCTGAAATCAACTTCATTAATACTGATAAAAAGCCCAACTGTGTTTCTGTTGAAACAATACTACACTAACTTGATAAATAGAGCCAGGATTTCTTTTTTAGAATTCTTTATAAAAGCACCTCCTTCTTCCTCGTAATGTGTTGACTATCTACTGACGTTATTTTTATTTTATTTCAAAACCCACTGATGGAGTTAGGGCACAGATCTAGCCTCATGTGTGCTGAAACCATGCAGCTTGATACATGAAGTGGAAGTAAAGCCATAAACATGCATTTATATTAATGATTCATAAGGCCATTCTTTGCTTTGATGAAGAACCTTTATTATAAATACATGAAATGTTAATGTTTTGGCAACATACAGTGTAAATGAAAAAGAAGCTATCTGTCCAATTTTACTGTACAAATAACATAACAAACTTATGCTGTATGAAAAACTGTGAATTCAAAAGCAAAGTTTAAAACGACTTTACTGACACATTATAAAAAATATATAACAAAAAAAAAATTCTGGCTAGAAAAAGGTTTTTTTTATATATATAAAGAAAACTTGAGCAGCTTGGCTGTATAGGCATTGTACATAGGCATGATTAATGGGATTTCAAACCGGAGCTGGTTTTCTTAATATTAGCAAGCTTATGCAAGAACACCATCTTTTTTTGTAAATTACTTTTCGCCAGCTGACAAAGACCAGACAGACATTTTTAGACATATTTTGCATGCTGGTGGCGGGATAGTTTTTTTAACGAAAGTAGACACATTTTGTAAACAAAGATACCAATACACATTTTTCAGTGTTACTGAAAACATTAGTGAATTACCTTTCACGATTAACACAACCTTTCAAGGTAATGCCCCCCAGCCCCCAGCTATCTAAATACATTATTTCCATGCCACCATTTCCCCATTAAACCTTCATTATGGCACTGGCCATGTTTGGCAGTTTTGTGACGTACTGGCAAGTCTCTACAAAACAGCCATAAGCAAACACAACTGACTGCATTGCACAGTTCAATCAATGCACATAAACTTATGGAGCTTTACAACAACCAAACTGGCTGTTTTGGGCATCAACATTTGAATTTAACACAACAAGTGCATGTGAGTGTCCCTTTACAGGAGGATTAAGAAGGAATGTCATTGGAGGGTGAGGTACCTGACAAGGCTGGGGTCAGGGTTATACGGAGGGGGCGGGCTGCAGTGGGAGGCAGACACTATAGTCTGACTGCTGTGTCCACCATTCATATCACCATTTCCCTGCATGTGGTGGTTGTTGAGCATGTTTGAACCTGTGAGAATGGGAGGGGTGATCAATGAAATAATGAGCTGCAGAATAGAACAAAGAACTGAACTATAACGGCATACTCACCCATATGCACGATGGAGCTGGGGGCAGTGGGGTGCTGCTGGGACTGCTGCCCAACCAGCTGGTTGACCGAGGGAGATTTGTTGAGGCCTCCGTGGACATTTTGCTTGTTCATGTTGGACAGCGGAGAGTAAGGAGAGGGGGATGCTATGTGGCTCCTACAGAAAACAGGAAAATGTGACTCACGTTAGGGGAATGTGTGTGTCCTAGTTAGTGAGTGCGTGAAACACAACCCGTCAGTTTGCTGAATTCAACAAACCTCGTAAGGTTCACAGTACTCATTGACTTCAGCTGGAAAACCATAAAACTATGCTCTTTATATGCCTTTTTCGGTTTGATTCCATGTGCGTGAGTCAATCCAATCTCTTCAGTATTTGTGCGTGCTTACTAGTGGTTGTCTGTGTGTCTGTGGACAGTGTTACTTTTTGATTGACTCACGGCCGCTGCAGAAGTTGCTGCTGCGTTTGTTGTCTGTAGGAGTCCACCAGTGGCTGCGGCACCAGCTCCACCAGCTCCAAACTGTCTTTAATCTTCATCAGCAGCTCAAAGTTCTCTCGTCCACGGACCTACATGCAAACACAACATTAAAAAAAGGACATATTTGTTTCCAGTGTTTGATCCAATGCTATTTCACTCTTTTGTAAAATACTAAACTAATTGACTTGACTAGTCGTTGTGGCGTATATAGTTCCACATACTGCTTTATGAACACGTGGGATAATCTAAAGGTCTAAAATCTGAAGTGTATATCAAGTGTAAATCATCTCTATCTCTTATATATGTATTATACTGTTAACTCTACTGATGTACAATGATGTGTTTTAAAAAAAAGCTCTTACAGGAATATAGTAAATCTCTTCTTCTCCATGCCGCCTCTTCCTCATGTTAATATTCGGACTGGGAATATTTGGAGGGCTCTGTTTGAAATCTGCAGACGACAGACAAAGAATTATGATTGAACATGTTTCTGAAAATGTCCTTTATCCTTTATTCAGATTGAGCAGCGAGACATCTTGGTTGATCGTTAAATGTACAACAGCCAGAAGGCAGACAACAGAAAAGTGACTTTACTATTTAAATGTGTAGCTAACGTGAATGTGTGAGTTTGATTAAGCTCACTGCGCTTGTTGGCGTTGCCATTTTTGGCCACACTCTCATGTAGGGCCTGTTGTTCCCTGAAGTGGTCCTCGTCTGCTTTGCGGTCTCGGCCAGGACACGCACATATGCGACCTTCAAATGACCTTCTGCCCAGCACTTGACCCCTGCATGGATGATTGGGGATAGGAAAGATTAGTTTTGCACTTTAGTATTTGGCTCCAGCCATTCTGCATGTGTACATTGTCATGTTAAATGGTACTAAATATTATTATATGAAGTAAAAAAAAAAACATGAAGTGTGAAGAATATGATTAATATGTAGATTGGTGTGTTCTCTCCTGTATCATTAAAGTATGTTGTAAAACATTTGAAAATTCATAATATGTACAAATGTCCATGCCATAAATAACCAAAAGAGAGCAGACGATAAAGAGAAGCAAATAGCTTGTTTTATTCAAATGAGAAACTTAGTTTGACCTTTCTGCATGTATTGACTCACTCTCTGGTCTCCAACGTGATGATGATGAGGATGGGTCTTCTGTTCATGCCGCCCACACAGCTGCTGTTGCACATGAAGTTATAAAGGATGGTAGTAAACTCAGTCCCCACCTGAAGCACAAAACAGAGCGTAATTAGATGCTTTGTTGGTTTGTTGACACTTTGTCCAACGTGTGTCTTTCAAGGTGCATGTCTGTTCACAAACAAACCTCCCATTTTACAGATGGATTTGAAAGAAAATGTGCTAGTCCAGCACTAGGGGGCAGTGTTGCATTGCACTTCGATGTGAAGGGAGACAATCACACTAAGCATTAACCTCCCCAGGTGCATTCACAGCCATGATGATTTCTCACACTTGTACTTGTATGGACTTGCGTAACATCTTTATTTATTGATGTGCTTTCCCAGAAGTACCTCGGGAAAAGGGACAGTATCTTTGAGATTGATCGAAATATTGTGTATCTTGCATCTTGAGTTGAATGTACATCATAACATGGATGGTGAACAACCTACTAGGATTCATTTCATGGGTACATTTTATGAAAAGAGTAAATATCTCTAAATATGTTTGTACATTAATCCATACTTTCTGGTGCTAGTAGCTGATCAACCACCGACCTGTGGAGCCTCATACGGCAAGAAGACACTCTGCCGGCCAGTGACAGGATCATCCACGTACTGAGACAAGTTATTCCCTTCTACCCGGACCAGGTGACTGGCTGGTGCTGCTTGACCTGTGAAGAAAATGACAAAAACACACATGTCAAAGCATCACCCATAACAGACATTCTTGGTTATAAAATGTTATGTCATTCACTTCAAGGCCCAACAAGATAATAGTTTGCGGATGTCGTTGCTGACATACAATGTCCGGGTGTGCAGTCAGTAATAGCACCATCATACCATCGTTAAAGTCTCGTCCTAGTTCGTGGTTGGGGCAACGTTTGACCACTTCGGTGACGTGCTCTGCCTTCTTGTAGACGGGCATGGCTCGGATGATGCTGCCATGAGGAGGAGAGGAGGACAGCTTGATTTGGATTGGACAGGTCTTGGCGATCTGACAGTAGAGCTTCTTCAGCAAGGGAGAGTACTGGTTGGGAAAAGAACACGCACAGGAGCAGAGAGGCTCGAGTCAATGGTCTGGGTTGTTAAATGCAGTACAATCATTCAATAAAAGAGTTATGTTCCCCAAATATCATCAGAAGGTCACTATCAGTCAGTCACATGGGAGAGTGAACTTGGCCTACCGAAATGATGACCACAGGTATGTTTGTATCCCCAAATGCAGAAAATATGTATTTTAATCTTTCAGTTCAAACGTTAGAACAGGCACATTGGTAAAGACTCATTGAGCTCTTAGAAAAAATAATAGTCTGGAGACCTCATCTATAAGCACGACAATCAAGAAAAAAGCATAGACATATGAAGAGCTGGTCGACGATACGATGACAAAACAGTGGGTTGTGACCACAGGGCACTGTAATTAAAAAGTTTTGCATTTGAAGAAAAAGAGACAACAAGAAAGGAAGAGGGAAAATATGCAGACTGTTAAACAGTCAGCAGTACATTTTGTCTGCGCAGTGAAAGTAATACATGTGTTATTAAAAGGAACAACTCATTATCCAGCAGACCGAGTTTGTTAGTTGCAACGTGAAATTCAAACAGCCGGCAAAAGAGAAGCTGAAAAGGACATAAAGGAAAAAATGGTTGCATCTGGGTCTATGTACAAGCTGAAAAGAAAACATTGATTAAATGTTCAACATTTATCACTGGTAATCAAATGGTGAGATGAGAATATACTGATCTATTGTTCAATGATTCCTCAGTTTACAAGCATTTACACACACACACACACACACACAAGATGTGTCTAAGACATCGGGACAAGGGATGGAGAAGCCTTAACATGCCCCAACACAATCACAAAGTTTCATAAATCTTTCCTGTGGAAATCCAACTGAGACCTCTAAGGGAATCAATTGAGAAAACAGTGGTCCTGTCTGGACTTGCTACAGCAGCCTGAATACAAATATAATATTGAAACCTATGGCAGAAATACTTTACATTCAGACCAAGATATATATGACAATTGAACTGCATTTCGATCTGCACCTCGGGAACCAGAATCCCATTTCAAACATATATTTTCTGGTTTTCATCATATTATCGTGTATTTGGTTTAAGCTTTTTTCTTTTTTTAGAGAAGGGTTGGGATTAAAACCCCCAAAACCTATAAACCACATCTTTGAACCAATGATAAATCACCAATAATCAATGATATTGAGAAAATATGTTTAGCATTTGAATCCACATTCTGCCATAACCTTTCCACAAAAAGTACATTTAACTTTCTGAGAAAATCTATTAAATTCAATGCTTGTATTAGAAATCGTTCGACAGAAATCGGGCTTCAGGAGGATTTTTCCTGTTCCCAAAGGTTCTGCTCACCCAAAAGGCGTTTCTGTTCCCTTTGTTAATCCCTGTCCTTAAAAAAAGAAAAAAAAATCTTGATCATTGTTTAACATAAATTACATGTAACTTTTTAGTGTGGACTCCTTTCTGCAACTTACTGTCAGATATAATGTCCAGTTAGTTTATTTTTGTTTCAGGTACATTTTCCAAATTTAAATATAATAACTAACTGATAATCCAGACTGGTTTCACTCTCCCAGACACCAGACAGGCCGGGAAGGAGTCATTCTGACAACAACTGCTTGAATTCCTTGTTGTGACACCGTCACTAAGCCCCTCAAAACCACGCACACACACACACACACACACACACACACACACACACACACACACACACACACACACACACACACACACACACACACACACACACACACACACACATACGGGCAAAAGTGGTTTGTCAGGACATTTTCCCCGTACTTGCTCAAACCATGGTTTATGGGTACACACCTTTCCCTTTGTCCCAGAGAGATCTAAGAACTATCAAAATGGTCCTCGTGATGTAGGAAACGAAGCCTACTGTTCAGAATTAATTTCTGGTGAAAGAGTCAGGAGATCTGAAGACTCGACATTCTACAGGACTGTGGGGACGGGGCGGGATGGGGGCGGATCCTATCATGAAGGTGACTTATAAAGACCACCCTTATTTATGAGAACATTACCGGTACACATACACAAACGTGACCAGACCCTTGGTTATGAAGACCATCCTGGTTTAACAGGACATTACCAGTACACATACACCGACACGACCAGACCCTTGGTTATGAGGACCATCCTGGTTTAACAGGACATTACCAGTACACATACACCGACACGACCAGACCCTTGGTTATGAGGACCATCCTGGTTTAACAGGACATTACCAGTACACATACACCGACATGACCAGACCCTTGGTTATGAGGACCATCCTGGTTTAACAGGACATTACCAGTACACATACACCGACATGACCAGACCCTTGGTTATGAGGACCATCCTGGGGATGGATGGCTATATACAAATACGTGTGTTTATCAGGGCCCCTCCCCACCACGAAATTAGACAGCCTTTATATGAAAATACATTTATTGTAATGTATACCATTATCAAACATTACATATTGGCAATATATATATCTGCTTAAGTATTGCTTCAAAAGATGCAGTAAACTCTACTGCTTCAAAAGACGCAGTAACATGTGCAGTAAACTATACTGCTTCAAAAGACGCAGTAACATGTGCAGTAAACTCTACTGCTTCAAAAGACGCAGTAACAAGTGCAGTGAACTATACTGCTTCAAAAGACGCAGTAACATGTGCAGTAAACTCTACTGCTTCAAAAGACGCAGTAACATGTGCAGTAAACTCTACTGCTTCAAAAGACGCAGTAACAAGTGCAGTGAACTATACTGCTTCAAAAGACGCAGTAACATGTGCAGTAAACTCTACTGCTTCAAAAGACGCAGTAACAAGTGCAGTGAACTATACTGCTTCAAAAGACGCAGTAACAAGTGTAGTGAACTATACTGCTTCAAAAGACGCAGTAACATGTGCAGTAAACTATACTGCTTCAAAAGACGCAGTAACAAGTGCAGTGAACTCTACTGCTTCAAAAGTCGCAGTAACAACATTTTACTGAAAAGGGAACTGTACATTTTTCTCAAAAGTTGTACTCTTAACAGGTGCTTAAAGAGGTTTCTTGGACATATTCCCTCAAACTAAATTTCCCTTTGTGGACATGCGTCCCCTGTTCCTTACAAAGTCTCTAATGTTTTGTACAGTCCTTCCTTTTAAAATATGGTCTTCGGCAAGCTTGCACTGCTCACACTCCATTTTTGTGGCCAAGTGTCCCTTCAAAATGTGGGCCTTGAAGTGTTTCATCACTGCAGACACTTCCATTTTGCTCCATGACTTTTTTATGTATCTTCTTCGAACCTCTGCCAATAAAGAACATATTTTCCTCGTTCATATTATTATAAAGACAATTATACATAGGTAAGATTTTCATTATATCGGCATTTTGAAAAAACAGCAGAGAAAATGCGTTTTGGGAATACATTAGTTGGACAAAGCTTTATGTTGCGATTTTTCAATGTGGGTGTGAAGCCGGAGCTGTTCATAAAAATGGCAAGACATGTGAAAAAGGTCTCAGACTCAGCCCAACCAAAACATTAGATTTTACCACACTGGCTCAAATTTCTCATTAAGAGGCAAAAATTGTGTTGAACAATGTGGCTTTTTCATTCTTCCATTTTAAATTTTCCTAAAAACTACAATAAATGCATTTACAAAGAGTTTTGTTTGGTGTCCGCTTAAGTAGAAACCGTATCTCTGTAGTACTACATTCAACAGTTACTTGGTATTTTTTTTGCAAACCCTCAAAATAAGATAAACATAAAATAAATTAAATCTGATTAAATGTTGTGCGGCAGGGCCGATACTGCACTGTTGTAACTGCGACCCTGAGGGACAAGTAGTAAGGGATGAGTCCTACCTTTGGAGCTGGTGACCTCACCTCTGGTTTCCAGGTGACTTCTCTTTCCTAGAGAAAATAAGTAAAGCTTTAATAACCTGTCCAGATGTATTTAACCTGTATTTACAGCAGAGTAGTAATAGGGTGAACGAGTGGTAGCGGTAACCAAAAGGAACAACAGCGCTGCATCTCGTTCACAAATTGATATAAATAAATAAAAACACCTCGGTCAGAAGTGAGGGAACCGTCAAGCATTCCACACATTCTGTCATTACGTTACTCGATGACTCACACTGATCAATCGCGATCGAACCTATTGGGCACCCCTGATTTACAGAATATAGAATAAACAAGGTATCTGAACTGGAGCCTGTATTTCACTGTACATACTTCTATTCCAATCCTATTTCACTAAATATAATATTCACACACACATATACTCTGTATATAATTGTATTATGGGCATTTTTCTCCCCATTTAATATGTTCGGCTCCCTTTTCGTGTTTTGCATATTTCATTCCATATGGAATACTTTTATATTATGTTTACTATGTAACCTTACCTACGGTTACACACAAATTTCCCTCTGGGGGTGAATTATATATAAATCTATCTAGAAACCAAGACCAAACTATTGCAACTTGAACAATAAAAATTCAAGAATTGAAAACTAGTAGCATTTCTGTACCCTTTGAATTCTTTGTTTCATCCTGGGATGATGTCATCGTTTTTCGTTTTCCTATGGACCAGAAGAAAGAAAAATATATTTAAAAAAAATTCAATTTAATACCATCTGAAATCGATAGACCTGAATGGGTAGAATGCCTGGAAAATCCTAATTGTTTCTAAAATACAATTTTTAGGAACGACTGTCCACACTGATATTTATACTATTGCAGCATACAAACATACAATTGCCAGCAGGTCAGACTGAGTTCTCAGGTGACCAGATTTAGCTTATTGATTGGTCCATTTAACTGGCAATTGATTGTCTGGTTTCAGACTTTAAGAACAGCAGTGTGATAAAGTCAGATTGTGTTAATAAGAGCAACAAAAGGGAGCTACAGTGTGCAGTTTCATTGCTAGATAGAGAGTCCAATCTTATATGTTGTACTACTAATGGATACTATAAGACAACATATTCATTACATACCTCTTAATCCAAGGACAGGATGAGACTTTTCACCATCTCCATCATCGTCACCGTCATCGTCATCGTCGTCTGGATCTTCCTCTCCAATTGTTTCCGGATCCAATTCATCTAAAGAAAAGCATGTTTGATGAGCACACTCACCCCATCCCACTGCGTGATTGTGGATGTATGTTCCTTTAATGCTCTTTGTAACCATTTTGAAATAACCAATAAAGTTTATCAAATCTGGAAGTTACCTTCAATCTCAATCTCGTCAAGAGATTTTCCTTGGAATCTTCCAAGAGATCCTTTCTCCATTGCCAGAAGAAGCTTTGAGATTTTTGCCATTTCGATAGTTGCCTCTGGCAGCCGATAGAAGTCTCTGTGGACCCGAATATCATGGCCCAAAAAGTTGGCTAGTTGGTCAAGCTCATTATTTTTGAGGTTGAGAATCTGGGACAATGTTGCAACGTGCTTTCGAAGATGTGTGGACTTAAGATATTCAGGATTCTTTGCACCACAACGACTTGCAAAACCCCTGATGCAGTCCTGTCCTCTATAGTAGCTTGAAGGGGGGCACCTTGGCTTTCCAAATAGGAAGGGATTGTCCCTGTGCACATTACACGAGTCTCTTTTGTCTGCAAGAAGTGTTGTTGCACTGACTACTTCAGGGTTTAACAAAACAGCCACTTTTCTCCCTCGTTTGCCCAACATTTCTACCCTGCTGAAGTGCTTGGCCAGTTTTTGCTCAAAGGGGGAGAGGCCAACGGCTATATCCTCATGTAGCTCAGTCTGGTCTCTTTTCTTGAAAGACTCAAGTGTCATTTTTGAGACTTCGCCAGCACGACGTCTGTTGAAGACAATTATTTGAGCAAGCGTCACTCTGGCAAGCTCAGTATACGTCTGTGGAGACTCGTGCTTTTTCAGATCTTCAACAGCATCAGCCGATTTCTTTTCCAGGTGCTGATGGAGAAGCTGCACATCCTGTGTGAATGGTATGGTTGATGGTTTATTGAACTTGGCTTTGCTCAAAGTAGAAAGAGCATTGTGGGAGACAAGTTCTGACCATTCCTTAGAGCATAGTTTTGTGAATCGCTCCGATACCTTCATCATCTCTTCATCTTCTGCTGCAATAGCCCTACAGAGGATAATGTCACCAATCTTCTTTAGCGAATGCCCTAATTTCAGGGCAAGACTTGGTGTGCGGTAGGAGTGTTTCTCTTCATCGTAACCAGCAACGTCTTTGACAGCCTCAATAACTTTGTAAAAATTGTTTGGCTTGACAGCATCTTCAAAACTAAAGATGGAACATTTTTTTCTCAAGCTCAACAACAGTCTGCCCATCTCCCGAACCTTCTGTCTGATGTATTCAAATTTCGTTGAATCACTTCCATGCTTGTTGTAGAGAGACTGACCCAATTGCAGTATGAGGAAATCATTTCGAACGACAGATGCTACCTCATCTTGTTTCATATTTCCCAGGATCTTCCAAACTCCAGGAGAAATTGCTTGGGAGAATGTTGAGTCTGCAACATCAGCCAGAGCTAAGACCTGGGCCGTGCCAGTGTCTTCAGTGTGCTTCTTTGAAGGGCATCGACGTAAATGGCGCCATAGCTCTTTGCGAACAAACAAACCTTTGCAATAAACACAGTGCACATATGTTTTTGCATTCACAGAGCTGTTTGATTTTCCTGGTCGTCGTTTCAGTTTCAGTGCTCCACGTTGATTACCCATAACATCTCGATTATGTTCGTAATTACCTTTGTTGCGGAGCACCTCAAGTAATTTCTTTCTCTCTTTAGAATGTTTAGGGAGCAAAAATGCTCGAGCAATATCAGGCTCTTCCTTTTCGTGATTTTTTAGGTGACGAGCTATTTTTGACTGAGGTTTCTTGCAAACAAAACAGTAATTTTTGTGGGTGCAAGAAGACACTTCAGAGCTTAGCTCAGTCTCATTCCTGTCCCCCTCTTCAGAACAAGAAGACTCTGTTCCGGTAACTTCTCTGCGTCCAAGCCTCTGAGTACTGCTTGTAGTGGGTTCATGATCAGAATAGGATGCACTGTCAGGTATGAGGTCTTCATCAACACTAACTTTGTCAGAGTTGGAAGCCGCCTCAGGTTCAACATAGTTCCTGAGTGGTGGCACACTCTTTGTGGTCTCCATAGACAGAGTTGGAGCAGTCTTGCAATGTGGTGGTTTAGGATTGATGGAAAGGCTAACATCACTATCACTACATGAAGAATATGCATCTTGAATTGCAAAATCAGAGCTTGAGTCCTCACGACTTGGTGAAGAGTCAGGAACATAGTCTTTATCACAGATGGATCCTTCATCACTGAAGGGCTCAACATCCTTCACCTAAAAGATTTGAAAAATACATGTACATACAATGAAGACATATTTAGTCAATCAAACTGAAAAACTCTGAAAAAAGGACCGTTTCAAAGAATGAAAACGTACCAGTGCCGAATTATTCTTGAGGTAGCAGGTTTTGTGCCATGACCTTGAACATACTAAAAGCACATTGCAATGAGAAAAATAGGAAGGTAGTATACATTTATCTTAGTTTTAAACGTTAAATCACTTTGTACTGTAGATGGTAACGAATATGAAGGTAACTCCAGGAAAGGCATGTGAATGTTTGTGAAATGGTGATGGTTTAGCTCAAATTTCAATTAAGCAAAAAAGACAACGTGTGTTTATGTGAAACTGATACTGACATTTACATGTCCAACCAAGCCATTTTAGACTTGATACTGGTCCTGAGCAGTCTTGACAACAATCCAAAGCCGAGATAGATGCACTTGTGAATTCATGGTGGCACTGAGGATCCACAAATGTAAATATAGTAAGACAAGTAATGAGGAAAATCAGTAAAGTGCAGTAGCTAGAATGCAATTAATAGCCATGAGAACCAATAGCCACTGAGCAATCCCCGGAAGTAGGCTGATATGTCAGGTAGGCCTCCCCCCACCCTAATCCACAAAAACCAGTACGCAACTTACAAAGATAAACTTACCATTTCTTTTTCTGCCAAGGCTGGAACCACTTGCTTGGGCTCAGGATTGGACAGTTCAATGCAGGGTGCCTGAGAATGTAGAGAAGATGCACACTGTTGTCATATAACTTCTGTAGCGGTTTGAGGAAGACTCGTTTCATGTCTGAGGTTTTGCAGTTATGAAGTTCTGTACATCGTCACGTTTACAACTGTGCTTTGTGCTCGGCATCGCTCACGGCGGAGTTCCACCCCAATGCGCACAGAGATCATTAACTGTTGTCACAATAACAAACTGAGAAAAAACCCCACCCCCCCTGAAAAAGTGCGGATTTCTTTCCCCCACATACAACCGGGTGACAGCCGTCCCGTCACTTACACGTCAGCCGTACCACTAGGCGGTCAGCGCCACCCCCCCCCCGCTCCCTATGAGCCGTACCGTTAACCATCTGCTCGACCACCCCCCCCCCCCCTCGAAGTGGAAAACCTAGGGGAAACACTGTAAGCTAACATAAAACCAACTCGTCCTCAAAGAGCAGGTGTCCTCACAGAGCAGGTGTATGCTGTGCTCATCGCCTGACACAAAAGTGCCACTACTGATGACACAATGGAAAATGATTAGTCAGGTTTGACAATTTACCTGCTGTCCTCACAAGACACCTTGACAAGACAGAACTTTCCTTCGACGACTATTCTAAAAACATGTTATTAATAGGAAGTAGGCCGATATGTCAGGTAGGCCTCCCCCACCCTAATCCACAAAAACCAGTACGCAACTTACAAAGATAAACTTACCATTTCTTTTTCTGCCAAGGCTGGAACCACTTGCTTGGGCTCAGGATTGGACAGTTCAATGCAGGGTGCCTGAGAATGTAGAGAAGATGCACACTGTTGTCATATAACTTCTGTAGCGGTTTGAGGAAGACTCGTTTCATGTCTGAGGTTTTGCACTTATGAAGTTCTGTACATCGTCATGTTTACAACTGTGCTTTGTGCTCGGCATCGCTCACGGCGGAGTTCCACCCCAATGCGCACAGAGATCATTAACCGTTGTCACAATAACAAACTGAGAAAAAAAACCCACCCCCCCTGAAAAAGTGCGGATTTCTTTCCCCCACATACAACCGGGTGACAGCCGTGCCGTCACTTACACGTCAGCCGTACCACTAGGCGGTCAGCGCCACCCCCCCCCCGCTCCCTGTGAGCCGTACCGTTAACCATCTGCTCGACCACCCCTCCGCCTCCCCCCTAGAAAGTGGAAAACCTAGGGGAAACACTGTAAGCTAACATAAAACCAACTCGTCCTCAAAGAGCAGGTGTCCTCACAGAGCAGGTGTATGCTGTGCTCATCGCCTGACACAAAAGTGCCACTACTGATGACACAATGGAAAATGATTAGTCAGGTTTGACAATTTACCTGCTGTCCTCACAAGACACCTTGACAAGACAGAACTTTCCTTTGACGACTTTTCTAAAAACATGTTATTAGTAGGAAGTAGGCCGATATGTCAGGTAGGCCTCCCCCACCCTAATCCACAAAAACCAGTACGCAACTTACAAAGATAAACTTACCATTTCTTTTTCTGCCAAGGCTGGAACCACTTGCTTGGGCTCAGGATTGGACAGTTCAATGCAGGGTGCCTGAGAATGTACAGAGAAGATGCACACTGTTGTCATATAACTTCTGTAGCGCTTTGAGGAAGACTCGTTTCATGTCTGAGGTTTTGCAGTTATGAAGTTCTGTACATTTTAACCGTCGATCACAATAACTGAGAAAAATCCCCCTGCCCCTTGAAAAAGTGTGGAATAAAAAAAAAAAGTCCTCCACAGGGCGACTTTCCTAAAACACGTGTGCGCACATGTCCGTATACGAGTATTCTAAAAACATGTAATCAGCTTCTGTTTGACCTCAAGTGTGGAGAAGTATAAAGTTAATGTCAGACAGTCATGTCCTACAGTATTCTCCCAATGAGCCACATGTAATGTCTTGTGTGTGAAAGAAGAATACTTTCTAACTCATATGATTGACAAAACGCAGCTGGTTGACGCAAAATGTGCCCAAACCCATCTTTTGCTCTTAGAGCAGCTAAATACAGAAGCTAAAATCACTGTAAAAACACATATTGGGGAATAAAAGGGAACATAAACTCACCATTGAGCGCCATGGCCAACAAGAATCCCCATAGTTGTATGTTATCTCCTCGCCTGGAAATATCGCTTTCACAGCAAACAGGCACAAGTGTGGCCTTCCTTTGACAGTAATTCTTTTTACTCTGCAGTTGGGGTTTATGTGGTCATCATTTGCCAGTCGTCCAAGGGTTCCATCCTCTTTCGAAGCGTCTATGCTGAAAGACAAAAAGCCCAGATAAAAATTACATTTTGTGGGATTAAATATTTAAAATAGTCATGACAGAAACATTTCAAATGTGGTCCAAACATGTTTACATAAAACAGGAACATTTTGTACACATTCCATTGCATATCTCTTATTATGATACAATAAAGCACAGAGCAATGTGTAAGACTTGTTTAACTGTCAACACAAATTGAATGACTGACAGGAAGGAGGATCATTCAGAAGTTCAAGAATGAAGCTTCCCGTATTATTGTTATTATTATTATGTCATTTAGTGGACTCTTTTACTGCTTTCAGTTTGGATGGTTATTGACAGGAAACCGAAGAGAGCCGGTTAGCTGAGCTGTAATACACAGGCTGACGGCCCTGTACTACAGCCTCACCAGACAGGAACTTTTTTTTAATCAAGATTGGGATTTTCCCTGCCGTTGTACATCTGGATTATAATACTAATTATGTTGTTTTAATAAAAAAGTAGCTGGATTTCTATTTGATAAACTACAAACCTTTACTACATTTTCCACCACATTGTGCTGTATAACTTTTGGGGAATTTACTCACAGAACAGGCCATGGTTAAACTAAATACAGATATACAAATACCATGCAGCATACAACATATTTGTTCTGAATACTGATTGGTGCTTTAACTAATAACTCTATAAAATAAATCTATTGCAGTAAATCAACAAGCAGCAAACTTACCAATGGCGTGTTCCATTCCAGATGAAATCAAACACAAAGGGATTATTTGCAGCATCTAGACCTGCACATTGTGATAGAGTTCCACGGTACTCCATCACAAAAGTGGATGGTGCGATGTAATCCAGTGTAAAAACACCTCTCCCTAAAATGGCAAGTAAGTAATGTACACATGTATTATTGACTGCAAGGACATTTGAAGTAAAATTTGTACATTAGCTTGATGAGCACAGCCTCCTTTGCTGCTATGACGTGATGTGTGTGGGGGAGTAACAATAAAGATGCAAAACCTTTGAATGAGTCAATAAATTTTTCTTGTAGAAAAGATTTATCTCTGCCCAAAATGATGTGGTCCATGGCATCCTGTTCAGGAGTCTTTCTCCTCCTTCTCTCCATCATGTTTGCTGCAATAGTTTTCAGAGAACATGGAGTATTAAGTAATAAACAAATCTGTATATATAGATAATGTAATTGTCATAGCTATTCTCACTAAGTTGGATAATTACTAAGGTCACAGAATATAGTGCATTGATGAAGGAGCAGCAGGATGCCCAAAGCTTATATATCCATAAGAGATGGATTTTATAGGTCAATTGGTCTTAATTTTACCCCTTTTAAAATTACTTCTGCACAGATCACGCGCTATTCATAAATGGATCACTTGTTTGTCCTCAGTCTTATATTAAAGTAACAGTACTGCATCCTGCTGTACAAACCAGAGAAAATTAGCTTGTGAACATGAAATATTATTTAACTGGAATTACGTTCTAAGTTCTAAATATACACAAATGCAAAGAGTTCCAGTAGATCACCATTAGAAGCAGTAGCCTTCTAAGGTGCTTAACATTAATATATTTTCCATATTAAACAGATTCATACAACCTACACCTTCTGAGTTTCTCTCTTTCACCAAACTAAGCCCAGCTAAGTTACCTTTAATTAATCAAAAACAATTTTTTGCCTTCTGCCTTGGTTGTTCTAATACACTCCAGCAATCACTAAGGTCTGGTAGAAATAAAACCTTCATTTAACGTAGTAAAATGTGAGCATTAGCCCACTCAACATGCAGATCTTCAACGGTCTGAGCAGCAGCCCCAGCCCGGGTGGGGGTAGGTTGCGGGGGGGGGGGGGGGGGGGTTGGGCTCAGGGGGGGATGATTTAGCGACCCTCGCTCTTCAGAGGCAAACGTTTAATTATCAAAAATAAAACGCCATTTGAGTTAAATTTAAATATGTTAAATCAAGCACCTTAAAGCTTGATAGCAGCTAACGTTAGCTAACGTTAGCTAACGTTAGCTAACGTTAAAACACGAGCAGAACTGGACCCGGATCCACGGCTCGTTACAACATAGACAAGTTAGTTAGCAACCAAAAAACCTACAGCTTTCACTGTAGACACGGTTTATTTAATGCATCGTTAAAATATTCACTTACCAGTTTAGTTAAATTGAGTTGATAGAGGTGACTCTGCCCTCATGCGGAGTAGTGACGATCGCCGCCATTGTTTCTTCGTTGTGAGTCGAGAACTTGGCCGAGGGCTCAACAGCCAATCACTGATCAGAATCTCCGTGAGTCGAGAAGGCAGAGGGCTCAACAGCCAATCACTGATCAGAATCTCCCTGATTGACGTCAAGTAGAGCCAATCACTGATCAGAGTCTGCCCTAGGCAGTAGCCAATCGAATGACGATACACTGATACACTCCGCAGTAGAAAAAAAAAAAGTAGTGTCGGATATAACACACTGTGAGCACACACTGTCATACACTAGAAATCGGGTAAAACCGAGTTATGGAGACATGCCGAGAAAAAGCGGGAGGTGGTCATTTACGGCTTGATAAGCGCGGCTGCAGTGCTTGACTTGTGAGGACATGTCCTTTGTCCTCACACATCCGGTATGTCCTCATAGAGTAAGTATGTAAACAGGTGAAATGTCCTCATAATCCGGAAATACCAACGCACACACACACACACACACACACACACACACACACACACACACACACACACACACACACACACACACACACACACACACACACACACACACACACACACCCCCCCTTAGCCATGAGCCCTACCTTGAGGGAAATGGTAATACCTGTACACAACATTATCGTTTCCCACCTAGCTTTCCCTGACAAGTCTCAACAGCCGGTCCATACCATGAATATATCATCATTTCTATGAGATCCTCAGGACTCTTCTTGCAGTAATAATCACATTTCCGAAACTGATCAATAATTATATTTCCAGCTAGATCACAGCAGAATGAATACAAACTCCTTTAGTGTTGGAAGGGATCATCATATTAAATTGTGGTTGTTTAATGCTCCACACAGAAAAAGCTTTTATAGGCTGCGGGTCCACGTGGGCTCAGTGTTCGGTGACATCCTTTTTGGACGCCACAAAGGGCAGGAAAAATAAATTATAAACCACTTTTTCCCCATTTTCAGGTTATCGGAGTACAGATGCCATGGGAGATGTCTCAACTCGTCCTCCACACAGACTAGTGTGCACATGCAGCGACTTGGCCTAGACGTTCACACACATACACACATGTTTGAAGTTGAGTGCAGCATAAAGAAAATGAAAGTATGTATTGTATGTTCTGTTGCAAATGGAAGATACAGAATGATGGGTGAAGTGGGCTCTGTATTGGGACTTATAAAAGGATGTGGGGATGAAAAGACAAAAAGATGGAGAAAGAACTAACATAATGAGAGGCTGAACAGATACTTTGCTTTGTCAATGATCAGGAACAAATGGTTAAGGTGAGTTAGAAGAGAAAAGGAAAGATTGGATTACAACTCAATTAAAAAGTTCTGTAAAAACAAGCTTAGCAAAGAACCATTACGCTTTGTGCTGCTCAGTTTTAATGGGCCTGCCAACCTTTTTGTCCAAAGGCTAGTGATGGTGGTGTTCAATTTAACGTTATTAAAATGCTGGACTTTTCTCTTATCTGGAGGTCAGTTTTTGAATTACAGCAAAAATGTAGACAATGCACTTAAAGCTATACAACACATGAATGAGCAGCTCATCTTCACATATGATGGAGAAATCTAGTTCATCCCACAATGTTACAATGTGATCCTGACTTTACACTATGATTCTCTGACAATAATCGTCCATTTGTATTGCAATCCCAGCAAGCCATCCATCCATCGCTCCATGCCTCCACGCCAGGGATGGACCAGTGGAGGCAGGTCCTAACAGGCAACTGAAACAGGGTGATAATTGCCAGACCGTCATCCATATACACAAGCTACAACTTGCCCACTGCAAATGTGGTTAACTGTCCCAATATTGAAGATATTGAAAGACATACACAGGCACAGAGCGGGACTCTATGGATGCTGTGTATATATGCACAGCCTAATCTCCCTCTTTATTCTGTCTGTGACCATATTGCATTCAAATCAACACCAAAACCTCCCATGGTATACGGTCAAGGTAATTGCTGTTTAAGTTAGCGTATATTTTTATTAGACTTTCCAGGGAAATAAAAGAACGTGTTTAAGTTGATTAAATAATAAATGTTAATATCAACTTGGTTGTCTTTAGTTGAAGACCTAATCCTGAATCATTCAAACCTTACTAAACAATACATGTAATGGTAGGAATGTTACTAGAAGGTCCTTTTGCATTCATTTTGATTGCTAATCAATAATAAGGGATGCACTAACAACACTGGCGCACTACAGGGATATTGTAAAACTAACTTCTATAACTATCAGACTCAAGACTTAATACACAAACACATGTGTTGTCATTGCTAATAAACATTTGAACACCTCTTGTGAATAATCCATGCCCAGCTGCTCGGCCGATGGTGATGTGGCTGCAGATGATGCATTGGGAAACAAAGGGCATTGGGCAGGGCGTGTTGGGGCCTGCGTCCTAACAGGGAGAGGCTAATAGCTGGGAAGAGCGGTTTCTGACGAGCCGCCTTGCAGTGCTTGCTCAAGCCCGCACCCACCGCGTCAAACCTTCTCCTGACACATACTGTACGTACACACACACACACACACACACACACACACACACACAAGCCTAGATCTGAGTGAGGCCTTATTATTTGACGAGTCGGTGGTATTAGATCTCATTTCCAGCCACAGTGATGCTTGCCCGCATCCAAGCCAAGGAATCATCTTCAAGACAGCGCTAGTGTTTCTGAGCTATTATCACTAATGCACTGTGTCTTGATGAGAAAGGATTTCCAGACTAGCTTAACACAGACTTGAATGGAATTACTGAATGTGCAAACATCAAAAATGTATCGTGACCTCTGCTCCAATCTTTGAGAGCGGCGGTGGGGTAACTGATTATAGTCAATATGGCAATATGAATTTTGGCATTCCCCACTGCCTGAGGCCCCAAGAAATCAGCTAGAAGCCCCAGACACCATTAACTCTTTCATTCACCCAAGGTGATTCATTCTGGCTCCCATTCTTTTGTTTCAATCATGTTCAAACATGGGGCTTCAAATCATTGCAGTGAAATTTGCATAAATATACACATACACACACACACACACACACACACAAACACTCACAAACACACACAGACATGCATGGACGTTAGACAGATTTTCCTGAACCACTTGTCTATATTTTGGGAAATCCCCTCCACTCCCTTTAGTAGAATTATATTCATTCCAAGAGGCTTAAACGTAATCCTTTTTTATCTACTAGTGACATGATGGGAGACTCAATCTAAACTTGGTAAACCTTTAAGTGCACTTAGTTTTTCCTGTGACACATTGAAAAAAAAACCTCCAACATTTTGATATGAAACTTTGTAGAGGAAACAACGGCATGTACTAATGGTACATGGTAATCTATACAGATATCTAACTATCTGTGAGATAATCTAGGATATAATATAATATCCCATAGAATCAAACAACACAGATTACAGTAAACTCCATAAAAGTTACCATCCATACTGTTAAATCATAGCAGAGCAATCTGAATAATCACAGGTTTCTTCAAAATCCTTTTTGTGCTGCCTCCCCATCTAGTCGTGTGCCAGTCAAAAACTGCTTTGTCTCCTTCCTCGTAACAAAAAACTGCTGCAACGTGAATTGTTCAGGCAAGTGGATTGGGGTAATTAAACTAATATCCATGTAAACCAAAGTCAACTATAGGAGTTTGTTTGTTGCAAAGGGGTAGATAGGACTGCAGGCTGATTATAGCCTATAGATACATACGATCTATTGGCAAGATCTATTGGCCTTCAATCGAGTTATTAGGAATATTCCAAATGGTGAAGTGTAAACCAGCTTTATTATACGTCCTAAAGGGCAATTTTAACCAGATTGAAACAGGTGAACACAATATTTTATAGAATTTAGGCAGTTTCTCTGGTAAAACAAGTTTTTTGTTTTTCCATGTTTTGCTAGGTTTCTGTTGATGTACTCTGGCTCCGAGAAAGAGCTGAGTCAGAGCCTGGAAGTGAGGGAGACGAGTTGATGGACATACAGGAGAAGACAAGACAAAACTTTAGGCGCCAGAGGGGACAGCCACGAGTGTGTGTTAAGAACAGAGGAAGAAAGAGACAGAGAAAGATAAGAAGCAGGTCAAAGACCACCACTCTAATGTTCAGAAGGGGATCTTCTTACATCACTGAGGGCTTGGTAAAGGAGCCCACCATGCATGGTTACTTCCAGCAAACACAGCCGTGGAGGAGCCCCCCGAGTTAATCTCTCTCACACACACACACACACACACACACGCACACACACGCACAAACACACACACACACACACACACACTTCCAGTGAGGGACGTGCAGTTCGTCTCTTGGTTCTCCTGTTTCAGGGAGGTCAACTGTGTGACAATCGGAGGTGACACCTTTCCAGCAAGGGATTTCTCATCAGTTCATGACAAATTACACAGCTCTCCTTTCACGTGTCTCTCACCAACTTGCCATCACAAGGTAGTTGTGTGGATTGGTACCGTCTTCCCCTAATTTTCTGCAGTCTTGGTTTATTCTTCTACCCATTAAAATGTTAAAATATAACCCATCAGCAGTGTGCAACCACTGCTACTGTGTATTTGTGTCCAACGACAGTTTGTCATTAAACATCTTTTTATCAGCTTTACAAAAACACAAGTACAAGCACGTCTCAAAAGTCTGATTAAATACTGCGTGCTGACTTTCAGACTCGTAAAACCACAGTATATGGTTTTAGAAAACCATATATGGTATATGGTTTTAGAAAACCATATACCTTGCACCAAACCTTTCACGTTGCATCCATCCCGTTAGATTTGACTACAAGAAGTGAGTGAAGGACAAGATGAATCACTGCATGCAACTCTGTCTTGCATGCGACAAGCCTGCACATGTGCTAGCTTGAGTGAGTGTGAAACAACGTGTGCTTGTTTATGCACGTGCACAGTTGTCACTAAGTAAGAAAAAGACGGTAAAGCACACAAGAACACGCACACACACACACACACACACACACACACACACACGCACGCACGCACGCACACACACACACACACACACACACGCACATACTGCCAAAGCCGAAAAAAGTGTGTGTACTCACAGTCCATGTGGCAGACTTTGCGGTGCTAGACTGCTGGAAGGACACCTGGAAGGTGTGCAGCCCGGGGTAGTCAGTGTTGGAGGGGATGGCCGGGGCAGGTGACAGGCCCTCAAAGGTTGAGTTGGGCTGGGAGTAGGGCGAGGGGGTGGGCACGGCCGACGAGGAGGCGTTCTCCGAGCTGTAGGGGCTGGCGGACGTCGCGCGGCTCCCCAGGCTCTCCATGCTGCTGCTCAGCAAGTTGTATTGGGACTGGTGAGAAAAGAAGAGCGAAGAAAATGAGTTGAGCAGAGAGGAAGGGAGGGAGGGGAGGGGGGGGGGGGGTAAAGGGAGGGTACAGGTAGAGGTGTGGGACAGACAGGGGTTTGGAGGCTAAAAAGGAGGTCGGATTACAGCGAGTTGCAGGTGTGTTGGACGGGTGCATGTGTACTTGTTTAGGTGTCTGTGATAGACACTTGGTGTGCTTCTGTGCGATTTATACATGTAAAGGATTTGGTGATATGGTCACATGGTGTGTGTGTGTGTGTGTGTGTGTGTGTGTGTGTGTGTGTGTGTGTGTGTGTGTGTGTGTGATCAAGTGTAAATGAGTGCCAGTTAAAGTGAGTTCCTCACAGTAGCCTCCTTGGGGCTATTCAAGCCAGTTGTAAAACACAGGCGTAATCTGCCTAATCGCCTGCCATTCCCCTCTCCGCCGTGTTTGAGAAGAGCCAAGACTTGTTGCACTGAAGTGATTAGTGACACACGTGTCAATGAGTGCACTCTGTGAGTTTCCTATTTAGTTGAACACAACCTTAGAAGCTACGGTGGACAGAAAACTGCTTTGTGGGTGCTCCTGTTAGTATTTTTTGGATCAGCCATGTTCATGTTAGTTCCCTGTCACACAACTTTAACAAAAACACCGAAAGGTTTGAAAGCAAGAGGAGCAAACTACAACACCTCTGCCCCTGTTCTTATCATCATCAGACACTTTCTTTGAACAACAACCAGTGATTGTGATTCATCGAGACAAAGCAGCCCACACGTAAAGAATAAATAAATCTGTAAATAAATGTATATATGTGTCATAACTGACACTGATGAAAGGCTCCCACTAAAACAGTAACACAAACACACACAATTACCCTATTGTAGATGAAAAATTAAAAATGTTACCTTCTTTTTCACGTAGTACATCTTCTAGTGCTTTAGTCTCATTCATCAACTCTCCATTCAAAAACGTCCAAACGGGTCAAAGCAGAGAGAGTGCAGGACCACAGCCTAACCACAGAGTTCAAGTGAGCAGTGCACCGGTGGACATCCAACACACTCATACACACACGGACACATGTACAGCCAGGACAAGCAGAAAGGTGAGGACTGGTGCAGAGAGAGAGAAACAATAGAATGAGACGAAGGCAGAGAAGGAGAGAGGAAAAGACGTATGGGAACCAAAAGAATGGTACAAGTTCTAATTATGGCAAGTCTGGACATAGACGGCAATGCCGGGGCACATGTACACACACGCTCCACAACACCTCGTGAAGCCCTGCACTAAGTAAACACTGTCTGGTCTGACAGGGAGTTGGAGAGAGAAAGAGAGAGAAGAAGAAGGAAAACCTATGAAAGAAGAGTTCAAGGGTCAGACCCACCCAGTGTTGCATATCAATAAAGCATTAGCAGTCAGGACTGAGGTTTTCTAACAACAGCCCCCTGGACACGGTAAAAAAAGAGGCTTTTAGGGGAGGATTCTAGTATAAATATTTAAGTGGTACACAGACATTTTCACCAAATAAGACTTCTGATTAGGTCAAACTGCGTCAAAGACGACTAATGAAATATCCTCTGCAGCTAAAACTGAAAGTAAAAAGATTACTAATCATCAAATGAACTCCTTGACCTGTTGGTCACTTTGTTGTCCAAAACAACAACAAACAAATAATTCAATACTTTTATTCACTCTCTTAACACCGGGAGAAGACAAAGTACAAAGTACAACTAGTACACCTCAAAGCACGCCAGCAGTGCTATCGTTCCCCCAGGCCGCCCATCCTGCACCTCACGTTCATTTAGACCAGGGGTCCCCAAACTTGTTCCTGTGAGGGCCAGATAACTTTTCCCTTCTCTGGAGGGGTCAGAAAAAGCTTGAGGATTGCAGTGGGTGCCTAAATGTAAACATGAAAGCCACATATAACCAAATAATAACAATCCGGGATCTTCACAGAAAAAAAAGTCAGGAAAATAAATAAAATCACTTAATAAAATAAATAATAGCCAAATAATCTTCTGGGATCTTTACAGAAAAAAATGAAATAAATAATAACCGCCACCGCCTCTTGACAGATGAGAGCAACGAACAAACAAATTATTGTTTGACCACTGCAGGTTGAATATCCTGCGTTCTGAATCAACCTTTTCTCCATTTTTCCGTTCTACTTCACAGGGTTAGTCTAGGATTTGCGTGGCCAGACGGAAAAAAAATCATAATGCCCCTCTGGTATTGTTCAGGGGGCCGGGCCAAATGTGGAGGCGGGCCGGCCTTAGTTTGGGGACCACTGATTTAGACCGAGGGTGCTGGGAGTCATTATTCTCACCTAATTATAAATCCCCAGTCCTCAGCGAAATAAAGCATCATGTGATCTCTGCCCTGCTTTGTATTTTCAACAACAAACACTACCAATGGACATAGACACAACTGAGACAATGTAGCATGAGGATATGTAGACTAAACTTCATGCCATCAGGTCACAGGCGTACGTAATGCATACTAGGAAAAATGACCACACACTCAGGGGTATGTGGATCTCTACATACATCTACGCAACTGAGATATATCCAGCACAACACACCATATAGGAGACACAACTAATGCTCATTAACTAAGTTAACACTCATTAACTTTCACTGTTTTATTTACATCTGAAAATCCATGCTTCTCTTTATTATAGATGAAGGGTTTTTGGATTAAAGAAGAATTTTCAAGACGAACAACATTTTTCCATTTACCCCCATGTCCCCCAATGGGTGTTTTTATCATGAAAGGTAATAAAAGAGATATAATATCTAACTGACTACCTTTCAAATCTCCTTCAACAAGTCTTGTCAATGGGCTTTACAAAACACAGGTAAGCCCAGGTGTATGCGTCAACAACACTGACACACACACACACACACGTGGAAAGGTGCACACACAGGTGGGCATGGTCTTAAAACCTAAACTTGATCCGTAACAAGTTGAAACAGAGCTAAACCCTTAGCCGCCACGGTGTGAGTTAGTGTGTGTGTGTGTGTGTGTGTGTGTGTTTGTGTGTGTCTGTGAATGAGTGTTTAACATTCCCATCCCAACAGCATCTGATGTCGCCTATGGGCAGCCATCGTGGTAGCTGCCACTCAAAGACAAGCTTTAAAGCCTCAAACTATTTAGAAACATAGATAGGCCTACCTCACTTGTCAATGGGGGAAAGAAACATTATACAGTGAGAATAATGAGAAAGTCCGCCCAATAGTGACCTGGGTTTACAGCTACTCGTTAAACAGATAATAAGACTCAAAGGCTTTTATATGACCCTGGTGACATAATGAAACAACACGACCGAAATTAGACGTTAGGCTTCATCAATGAGTCACATGGCATTGTTTGAAAACTGTACTATGTCTTGACCATGCCAGCTGTGTAAAATAGAGCTGAGGATGAGAGGAAGTAAGATGTGCAGTGATGTGGGAGAAGGTCGCCCCCTGCTGGGAAGGTTTGGTAAAGTGCATTAACGTGTGTGACATTTGACATTTTCAAGAGGTCCACATTCATCCCAATTTATATACATAATAATATAAATAATAAACATAAATGTAAATATATATCTATACTCTAAGTATAGAAAATCTAACAAATATTATTTGAATGCCCATGAAACAAAAGTCTTGATTTTCCACTCTCTCTCAAACACAATGCTGAGTCATGAGCTTATGCAGATTCATTCATTCATTCATTCATCAAATTTACCACTAATTTGGAGACAATGACCTTCTACACTCCATAACTCAAACCATCTTCACTACCACACCACTAAGACAAACTTTTTCAAACTTAGAAAAATATACAAGAACATTACCAATTTATTCCGGTCAACTTACCACTCCACAAAGCATCGCTCCTGAAAGACAAAACAAGGTTGTCCTACGAAGTCCGTCTGAGGATCATGGGATTTGCTGTTTGTTGTGGTCAAGTATGACAATAAAAGTCAGGCTCTCTGTGGCCTGCTGACCACTCTGGGAAGCAGGACATGATGCAGGAAACAGGGAATGTCCTGCCTCGCGTCTCCTCCACTCGCCACTTGTGTCCCTTGACTGACTAGGCCATCTCAACTTGTCTCTTGCATGGGTGTCTAACAACAAATCCTTACTCCGCCCCCTTATTTCTGACATGACTATTCCTCAAATGGAAAGGCAGGCCCAGGCTTGCCCACTATAAGATTACATCAACCAATATCTTGGATAACTGGAAGGAACCATTGCGGTGTCAATGAGAGACGGATTGAACAAACAAATGTACAAGACCATATGCCGTCATGCTGTCATATCAGCGTGATCCTGCAAAAGGATGCAAAATAATTACATTCTCAAAAATCAGAAGTTTCTATCCAGGGACATAAATCATCAGGCGAATACACCTGCTAACATATTTGCATGTTTTTTACGTAGGGCACAGACACAGACACGCCCCAGTCAGCAGATGGCTCTAAAGTGGAGCAGCAAGGGGTCCTGGCTAGGGGTTTAATTAGCCATCCCCTAACACACACACACACACACACACACACACACACACACACACACACACACACACACAGTCCCAACAGACTGCTCAGGAGGGAGATGGAGAGAGGGAAACGGCTGCAGAGAAGAGGGAAACTACATTGGAGGGAATTTCCTCAGCACTGGAGGGAAAAAGTGAGATAATACAACAAAGAAAAGATCTTTGAAAATGTTGTGTGTGAGCTTGCCTTTAGGTGTGTGTATTCACAAAGAAACCATCGGACACAGAGCAGGAAAACACCTGTCGGCTCACGAATGATCTACTGCTTCTTTTTTGACCACAAAGATATAAACTGAACTGCAATGGGGGCCCACACTCCTACCATCACGTTGGCGTTCATGTCCCTCATTTGGTAAATGTCCATAGAGGCCTCTGCAGCACTGCGGTGGATCCCCAGGGTGCTGGCGGAAGGCACCGGGCGCTCGCCCCCCTGGCTGCCTGGGGGGAGCTCATAGTAGGTGCTGTCCGGCTCCCTGAGAATACATGAAACCATGGAGCTGATCAAAGAGGGATGAGTTCTCCAAAATAATTAACATACCCAACTGTGTGTCTCATAAGCACCTGATTTACTGAAGTAACGACCAGCCTTGATGTCGATGTTCCCTATGCCGTAGTATTGTAATATGTATTCCTAATATAAGAAAAACTACTGCAATATAACTCAAAATGATCATCTTGTTTAAATACAGTCTGAAATCCTACCAGAAGGATCAGTCAACTTTAACAAAGAATTTGAAGTAAGGCCGTTGGAAATTTTTAATCTGTACAGCTTCTGGTGTGCAGAAAAAAGCCCAGAATATATCATTCTTACAAAGGACATCCCTTTCCTGAATTATATTAACCCACTTTGGATTAATATATATTTTTAATAATAATATTATGAATTATTGATTGGGTTATTTCTCTGATGACAGAATAATGTTTTAATCACTGCCTGATGCATTTCACATGTGGTGTAATAAAACCATTACGCCTTCGGAAAATATGTTCATTAAAGCCATCGTCAGGTGTTGTTGACACTCACAGGGAGCTCCACAGGTGCTCAAAGGTGCCTCCTTCTTCAGTGACAGTGGACTGGGACATCTTAGAAGGTGGGTAGTCGGGTGAGGGACAGATTACTCTGCGGAGCACATGCGCATACAATTATTTAAAAGACAGATTAATAAAAAACTGATGATTCAAATATAGTGGCGGCCTATGGAAAATGTTCGAGGTATAGGGCAGTCAAAATAATTTGAGCAACTCGTATCTCAAATGTGCATGAAGACCTGACATGCTGACACGCAGGGGCGTGCCGGAAAAGCATATATTTTTGGCAGATATCCAACTTTACAAATATTATAAATTACAGATTTGAAAAAACAACAATATAAACATTTTTTATAATTACATTTTAGATTATTATTTTTTGCTCCAGGTGGGGGCGACGACCCATTGTCCCCTATAGGCCAGCCGCCACTAGATGATAATATTATCAGTTTTTAAAAACGAGAATAAGCTAATCGAAACACACACACACACACACACACACACACACACACACACACACACTCATCCAGGTGTGAGCAATGTCCCAGTGAGATGGCGCATGGTGTGGAGGGGGGGGGGGGGGGGGGGGGGGGCTTGGGCGTGTGCAGACCTGCCTGCTTCATCACTCATTCCGCCAAGTCTCAGCATCACCTCTGTCTCTAAATAACACAGAGCCCGCACTGCACACACTGTGGTCACACATCATGCGAGTATCGATAGCAAGCGGAGCTACAGCGGACAATGTAGAGGTGTTTGACTTATCCTGCAGGTTGTGCACGCACTTTGCAGAATAACAGCTCAACTCATTCATTATACAGCGCAGTTGAGTGGCAGAAAATGTACCTGCAGAGGGATTAACGCTGTGACAGTTTTAGTCAAAATGCATCAAGTTATCCAATAAGTATTTGTTGCCACTGCCACATATAGAAAATCAATAGAGCTTCGCGCATACCGTTTAAAAGTGATGAAGTGGGCCCATGTGTCAGAGATATCAACACAAACAATATTAGGTTGCTTACCACTGTAGCGTCATATCTCCTTAGTAACCACTCAAAGAAAAAGTGTGGCAAAGGTGCATGGCTTTAAACGTCAGCTTAAATCCCAAACCTTTCTCTGGAATCAATGCAGAGAGCTGCTATGTGGGACATTTTCTTTAAATTGGTTTGTCAAATGGATCATTTCCGTTTAAATTGTATTTGTGCACTAACTTTGTTCTAACGGTATTTACACTTCAGTATTTAAGATTATAAATCGATTGAACATGAGGCTGAGCAAACATCTGAGTGATGTCATGATTATTGATCAACGCTTGCCGAATCACATGTTCGTCTAATATATTTGTGAGTCATGCCACACAATCGAATTGGCGTGACAATAAAAATATACAACACAGCTTTAGCCTAATCGGCATAATAAAGAAGCCTGCGAAGTGCATGCACGCAGTCACTCAAGTAGCCCAATGTGACACCGCAGGTTCCCGCTGTTCCCCGGGCGACTGCCGCCGCGGAAACTAGGGCCCATTTCTGGTGCATCCTTCAGTGCCGCCTCGTCACATGTCAGACGCGCGCGTGTTTGCACGAGGGATCTGACCAAGCGTCACTTCAGAACGAGCACAGGGAATGAAACGGGTTGGCCTCAAGGCTCTGCTGCGCACTCTGAGTAATTGGGATCCACTTGGCCACAGGTGTTTTTTATTACTTAGTCTGCAGTACTTACCCTGAACAGAATAATGGTTTATTATGATCTCATCTTATGATCATTAGTAGAGATATGCTAATCACAACGTTTGTAAAAGAAAAAAAGTAATACGATGATAAAGGTTGAAACAATGGTTTAAATAAATAAGAAATATTTGAAGTAATATATATTAAAAAAACGCCTTCAGCCTTCAATTTGACAATTTGTTTCACTTCTCTCTACTTTGTGTCTCCTATCCCGGGTAACAGCGCCCATGACAACACACACACACACACACACACACACACACATACACACACGCACACAAACTGCTTTCCCGAGGGCCATTTTATGCAGAGAAATTAAACTGTCCCAACTGAGAGGAAATTAATTTTAAATTGTTTTAGACTCGATCTTTCACAGGTCTAAGTGAAATCATATGCCATATAAGGATTGATTACGAAGAACGAATTTGAGTTATTGCATGTCCCTCGAAAATAAAGTCGATTGTTTAAAAACTAAAGGTTTACTAAAGGTAAACACAAATAACTCAGCTTTTTTTAAACATTTTTCCCACAAAATTATGACACTGAGCCCTAACGAACATAATTCACAATCCTTCCTTTTTCTCTTTTGCAAGCTACAGCCTAAATACTAAAAAAAAAACTAAAATCAAACGGGGCGCACTACACTTCAATCGAAGATATTTAAAGCCCTACTTGTTTCATTTTTATCCAAAATAAATGTCACCACTATTTGTGTAACATACTACAACTATTTATGCAGGTCAACTGTTCTGAGATCACATTTCACAAAGCCGATGAAATACGGAGCCCATCAAACCATACGGCTGCAAAATCATATCAAAAACTGCCAGAGAGATATTAAACTAAGATTTACGTATTCGGAAAGTGTGCCATTCTTGTCAACGGCTTATTTTATTTTTTTCAATTTTGATTATTCGACAATGTTTCCAAAGCAAGAGATACCAACCAACTAGGCCGGCTGATAAACAAAAAAACAACAACATATCATCAGTTAAATAAATTCTAAACTACCCTGCTGTACGTCCATTAGAACAAATCACAAAATGAACAAAATAAACATACCTGAGGGTTAATGCTACTCCAATCCGAATACCCAAGAATTATGTTGCGCCGAACACCTGCGTCTTCATTATCAAACATGCCAAGATAGTGTCCCTCCATAAACAAACAGCAACAACAGAAAAAAAGGAAAATCGAGCGACTTTACAGTAGATATGATAACAGCGGTTGAGATTATTGACTTTTCGCAGAAACAGAATTAACTGCAAAGACACGAGGAAAAGGGGTTTTCATTCTATTCAGGGAAGTGTGAGCTTTGCTGAGGGAGACCAAGAAGGAGGTGAGGCGTATTTCGCCCTAAGAGAAGAAGGGAGGCGTATAGCGCGGTTTGGGTGCATATAAGCGGGAAATATTTTCCAGCTAAATATCAAATGTCCTGCCTTGTCCCGTTGGATAACACACAACACAAAAAATAGTATAAAGATATAAAAGAGGTTACAAATAAAAATAGTTCTTTTTAAATTATATTTGCTTCCAAAATGTTAAGATGAATAGCCTGTAAAACAAAATGATATTGTTCCTCATATGTATTAAATTGACACACAGGCGCACATACACGCACACATTGAGACGTACGAGACTAAAAGAGAAACCTTAAAAAATGGAAAAAAAGAACTACATTTCCCAGAAGGCACTATACGGAGGCAGAACGTACTTGATTGGACGACCCCGGGTTTTCGTCATTGGCCTCATGCAAACAAGCTAGCAACAGTTAGAGCTTCTATAACAATCATGCGAAGAAAAAAACTTTCTTAAACTGCTCCTGTGAGTTTAGATTATCATTACGTAGACGAAAGCAACTCTGTAGCCGCGAGAGGTAAGTGTTATAATTTCGGGTGGAGATAGTGAAGGTTTGGCTACCTGCTAAATGCTAGTGGTGTTAATGGCAAATGCTAACGTGAGTGTTGAATTAATCCAGTGACAACTAAGAAAGAACTAACTATAACGTTTGCTTTAAAGTTATTTTCTTCATTATATCTGCAGCCGTATATATGCTATACGTATTAGTAATATCAGGACGATGAAATTGCATTAAATTATTGGTTTAAACTGGATGAATGTGTGGCCAACGTTTCTTAATTTATTTGCAAGCCAACTGTCCGACGCTAGGCTAACTATTAGCTACCCGGAGCTCAATTCTCTTTGCTGAGTTTGAGTTTTAAACGGAATGAATCTGTCGTTACGCGCCCTCCCCCCATACATTGACTGTTCTTGCATGAGATACGAACTAAATGATATTCATACCACCTGTGTTTGTGTGTTTACTGCGTGAAGCGTGCTTATTTATTTGACTTATGGCGCCATCACGTGTTCACATATGGGAAGTACACAAGGCTGTCTGTCATAACGCTATAACAAAAAGTGATAACTGTATTTTTTTCTTTAGTAAGATGAATTTCTCTGAGGTTTTTAAGCAATCCAACCAACTCTGCAAAGTTTCTCCGGATGGGAAATATTTGGTAAGTGTTTCATTTTTATGTATAAACTGTTTTATGTACTGTGTATATGTGCAGTTATGTAATGCCTTTGGTACAAATCCTAGTTATAAATATAAGTAAGTGTGTTAGAACTCCTGTTCCTGTTTCCTCTGACTTGTCTCTTCGGCTGTACTTGTCAGGCTACCTGTGTTCAGTACAGGCTGGTGGTGCGAGACCTGAGCACACTGCAGATCCTGCAGCTCTACACCTGCTTGGACCAGATATCCCACATGGACTGGTCTTCTGACTCTCTCTTTATTCTCTGTGCTATGTACAAGAGAGGGCTGGTACAGGTAAGCTAGCAGAGGAGGACCGTGATGCAGGATATCTCTCAGCATGAGGTGTAAATGGTGGTGGAAGGTCTGTGAGGCTAATACAGTTAGTGGTGATTATGATTGATTAGTTAAGTGTTGGATTTATATCCAGACTTTTAGTCTGTTTTTTTTCTTCTCTTTTACTTGTACACAGAGAATTACTATAACCATTGAACAGTAAAACTAAGCAATACAAACGGATTTCCTTGGGAACCATAGTAATGCAAAACACAAAATTGGCATCATATGGTCAAGACATGTTTGAAAGACACATTTGATTATTGATATATCATATAAATATCAAGATAAAGGAAGATATTAAAGGACAATAAAGGGAAGGGAAAAACAACATTATTGATGAAAATGTTAAAGGCATCTTTTGGCAATTTAAACAACATAATGAGTTCATTTTTGTTAGTGTATTGCATTAAACTACAAAAAGGGCACTTTTTATCACGCTAGTAAGTTACCACATCCTGTTTTACTAAACCATGATCATTTTATCAAAAAAATACAAAATGTTATTTCCTCTTTGGGGTTAAGAGTCTGTAACATATCCATTAATTGCGCTTACTTCAGGCATATCCTGTAGGGTTAGACTATAGGGTTAGACTTTATTGTAGTGACGTTGATCATTTTACACTAATCAATACTATTAATTTCATTCATTGATTTTTTTTTCTCTTTAAGTTGCTTACATCAACTTCCTTTTTATTTTAAAAGGAAAAAAATATATAAAACAAATGATGTCCATAAAAAACAAAAAAGCTTGCATCTTAATGAGTCACAGCCTGTATGGTTCCTCTTTTCTTGAAGCTGTAGTGGTAAAAACAAGTATTAATGTTAGTGTTAGTTTGATGTCAGTCAATTCCTCACAGAGCAAGCAGCTTACCTCTGAAGTGGTATCCACTGCCAGTCTTTCATGATTTCTGATGCTCGACAGTCTCTTACTGTTTGAAATCAACGATGAAAGTTACAGAGGTGCCGGACGGCTGTGAGGGATGTCATCAGTGACTGCTGAATGCTGTCCTTCTGTGACTTTCTGCTTCTCTTCAGGTGTGGTCTGTCGAGCAGCCAGACTGGCACTGTAAGATTGATGAGGGCTCAATAGGACTAGTCAGCTCGCGGTGGAGTCCGGACGGACGTCACATTCTCAACACCACCGAGTTCCATGTAAGTGTGAAGTTGGTGCGTGCATGCATTCATGCACACGAAAGTGTGTTTAATGCCAATGCTTGTCTGGTTTCAACTGTTGCTGGCCCGCGAGGAAGGGGGACCTGAAAATAGGCAGACACCAGAGACTGTCTCGGCCGCCCCCACGCGCCCCCCACCTGCTGCATGTATTCAGCCTGATTTCATAGTTCCCCTCCTGTTAGCGTCCTGTCATACATGGGTCTCAAGTGCCTCTGGAACATGGGTGCAATGTAGAAAGGCCTTTCTAACCTATGTCTGGTATTTCCTATAGCAGCAACTCCTATGAATGATGTTCTCAGGCAACGCCCAAACCAATTTATTTTTGTTGTTAAAACACTTGTTTGGACGACAAAGCATAAACAAAAGCATTTAAGCCTTTTTCGAAGAACACCAGAGATAATTAATGGAAAGTGCTTTTGTGTTGCGGTCAATCACTCTCCTGAAAGCCTCAAAAGATGCCTTTTAGCGTCCGCTCCACAGAGGCGGGACAAATCACTGATGGACATGCTGTGATGAGAGCCTATCGCCTCATGAACATGAGTCCCGACTAAAATTCAACCCTGGAGTTTTTTAACTAAAACGGTGTGAGCAGTAGTGTTTTTTTTTTGTTGTGAAGGCCATGCATAAACGTAGCAAAAGTAATGCCCTTTCAAATTAAAACATTTTCATATGGATGAAGCCTGCTGTGGATGTCTTTTAAAGCTGCGGCTATTGAACCAAATGAATCTGCCCTAAAGATTGTTTTTTCCATCCAGAATAATAATAATTTAGTCCATGATAGTGGAAAGGTTTCCAATTTAATACCCTAATATTCACTCTTTTTAGTATAACACGGTGCACTTAATTGACCAAGGGGGAATCCCTTTTAAATACACAAACTTAAGTTTGTTTCACATAAAAAACCAATGTGATCCCTATTGCCAAAAACAGGCTGATGAAGCAAAAGTGAGTGAGTGTTGTTTATAACAGTCTACATACTTTAAAACCCAGACTAATAAAGATGTGTTTAGTTCCATTGAATGCCTCTTGACTCCTGGTTTGCATTCACATCATTGTAAGCTTGTGTTGTAAGGGGTGAGAAGCTATAGCAGGTCCCTCCGTCCATGTGGGACATGATGGGGGCACCGTCTTGGGTTGTCAGTCATGCTGAACCTGACTCCAGGAATCACTTGACAGGTGTTATGGTCCAACACACAACTGTGTCTGGTTAGGAGAAGGGTGCAGGGAGTGCAAGTGTCTCTCGCATGTCTGCTTTGTGTCTGTCTGCATCTAAAAAAAATAGAAAGAATGGAGGCTATTTCCCCCAAAAAATAATATAAGGATTGGGAAGGTTCTGGTGATCAATATCAAGGTTTTTAAAAAAAATATTATTTAATATTTAATCAAATGTTAGTTGCTGCCCCATATCATTATTGAGCTTGAGTCCAACAACGATAATCCTGTGCTGGTTCTTTCCCTGCAAAGTGATGCACAAAGGCGAGATGATGCCGTACTTCATTTAAGTAACATAAGTCACCCCGGGAACGCCAATTGAACCGTGTTCAAGTAAGCTCCTCCAGATCAATAAACTCTAATAACCGTATTTTGATGGGGTAATAATTGGCTCATTGCAGTCCACGTCCAAACTCCCTCTTGCGTGTGCCGTTGTGAATTCGAAAGCGCGTTACTAACTGCCCTCGTCGCCTGGCTAAATGTGAGCAGCACCAGAAGTCACTGAGCATCCTTTGGTAGTTCAGTTGTTCCGAAGTCATTCTGGCCTCTGCGTTGTGAAGGGCTGCACTGAACTTACCTTCACCCCGGCACAACATTTCATTAAGGCGGTGCCAGACGGGTGTTCGTGTCGGGTTAGGATTACAGCCCCACTCATAAACAGCCTGCTATATTAACTTGTTTTAGGGACAGCTGCTTATGGTGTGGATCGTGCCACTGCGTGTGTGTGTGTGTGTGTGTGTGTGGGGGGGTCTATTTGTCAGTAAATCTGCTTAGTTGGCTGAGTGCGAGTTTTCTTTTTAAAACAAAATAGTAGTGGTGGTTGTAGTTACACAATGGTTTATTTAGCTCACAACTTACTGTGTGAGAACGGAGAAACCAATTGTGTCCCTGGTGGGGACAGGGCAGCGGCCTTAGACATACCACAGGTGAGTTAGAACTTCATTGATTTGTGGAGCCAGATGTTAAAAAAGTCATTTTTGAATATGGGATGGCGCCATGCCACTGATTTAACAGGAAGTCTCATTGCTGAAACCGACCCCGCGGATTGTGAAACTTCACGTAAGTTGCCTTCAATTCCAATCGTTTATCTTCGGACCTCACAAAACGCCACTGGCACATCCATGTTGATCCAGCCTTACCAGCCGAGGGGCAATAAAGTGAGGGTGGAAAAACTCCAGCCAAGGACACCACGCAGCTTGACTTCTCTAATGGTTTTCATCATTGTTGGGATCGGATTAGCAATAGCATTCTCTGCCTGCTCTGCTGAAGCTCTGTTAGCGTGTAGCATTGTTGGCGACAGCGCTACCGGTCTGAGCTGCAAATGTGGGCAGCTGCTGCACTGCGGGATGGGACAATGGCTCAGCCATACCTATGTGTGGGCTGCAAGAGGCTCCAGTTCCTTGGTCGAATCATGAGGCTGTAACAGGAGAATTGGGCTATATCGGTTGGAGATGGCTTCCTATGTGGAATGCCTGCAGCCTAATCCTCTGCTGACAGATCGGCCCATACGGCATCAGAAACACTCGCCCATTCTCTCCCACTCACACAGGCGAGCAACAAGAATCGCTGATGCACCGCATTTATTCCAGGTCGCTGTCAGTAACTCTGGTCTACGAGTGATTGCGGTTCTCATGTTTCCCTGCAGGCTTCACTGTTGGTGATGTTCCCAAAATCCCCGGTGTTCTGTTCATGGAGATTGTCCGGTGGCATGTGGTGTCAAAGGGATTTCGCAGGGGCCACGTTGCGAAACAATAATTGGCAGCACCTCCGACACTTTAAACGTGTGATGGAAGCATCTCAAGATTTGGAATCCTTGTACATTTGGTGATCAAACTATAATAAAACGCCCTGTAATTAGAGCCATTAACGACCACTGGTTGCAGTTATGCTAACCATGGCAGCAATTTTCCATCTATGATGGATAAACAGCAGCTGTTGTATTTGGGTTTAGCCTTTTCCTGCCCCCTCAAGTCCGTGGCCCCCACCGCCAGGCTAGTGCTCACCTTTGGTGAGGATACCTCGACCAATGCGTAGCTTTACCAACCTAAGATCTTATTGCACCGCACCCCACATGGAAAAGCATTTCCCACCTATTTTCTTCACGCTACCCATCCTCCACCCAGTTTAAAGTTACACTGCCTTTCAGGTCTTGATCTCTGCTTGTCCCTTATGGGGTGGGTTCAAGGCATCTTAAGAAATATAAGTGTGTTTGTGTTTGAGCAATGTTGATATTGGTTGCCATGGCACCATGTCTGAGGGGGATGTCCAGCAAGCGTGCAGTGAGCTGTTATTACGGGGTCTGCACAGCTGGATTTCTGGACCAAACAGGAGAGTCAACACTTCAGTGAGGTGACAGACTTTGCCCAGTTCAAATGTCTTCCCGGTAAAGAAAGGCTTGTCACTTCAGTAGTTTCAGCTGTGTGTAAAATAATATTAATACAGAATTAAGAATGGGCTCAAATGTATTTTCCAAATATTGATTCATGCTATTATCCTGTGTTATTCATGCTTGTAAACAGGGATCTCGCCAGGGGCATACAGACCTACTTTAAGATAAACATTTTCACTTCTTAACGATCAAAACCTGATCCTTGGGGGCTTAATGCACCCACATTGTATTGGCTTACTGTAAGCTGTAAAGGAAGGTATGAGGGGCCATGCATTTAACACCCATAACGTTCCAGTTTAGTGCTCGCATGCCCTCAATGCTTTGCCTCAGTAAATATAAATGTGTGTAAATGTAATGCATTTGTGAGCTGTCACTCTCGCCCTGTTATTGTAACAGTGGGCTTGCAGCTTTCTCTGTGAACACCTTAACACCCCTGCAGTGGTGCAGTGGTGGTGTCCTTGATACCTATGTGCTTGTTGTTTCTTGAATGGCTAGATGCAGCATGTCATAGCGGCCCTTGTGTCAGAAATGCTTCACCGTTGGCCGAGTGCCACCCGTCTCATTGAAGCGAGGCCGGTTGGTATTTGAGTGACTGCTGTTGAAACATTAGCACATGTGCTCTTTGTTATGCCCACTTGGACAGTTTTTCTTTGACACTGCTTCTAATTTGTGGGAGTGTACACAACCTGCTGGCTGCGCAACACTTACGTACAACTCTAACATTACCAACACCTGATTTTTATCGATGATATGTATCTGTTCATCTAATATTGGGTCATTTCCCCAAATGAATGGGTATAATCTGTTTTATTCCCCGTGAAAATACACTTCACATGGCCCAACGGGGCCATCCGTCTCCTGATGAAGGGGTTCTGTGCCAGTGTCTTATATATCAAAGACAGAAGGGCCTCTGCCCAGAGCCGTTAATGGGCGTCAGTGACCCTGCTTTCCTGCACTCTGGATCTGTCCTGCTGGTGGAGACGTCTTTGGTTGTAGAGGAGCACTTAAGAGGACTCAGTGGCCTGTTTATTGAGCTTGTATTAAGTCGCTGTTGACACCGAGTCACTGTAGAGAAACGCTCATTAGCTCACAGCCACAGTTAAGAACGTCTCACCGACAGCGATTGGTCAAATGTGTCTTACTTGGAGTTGCTTTATCATCCCATCTTAAATCCAAGATGTACTATAGAGTTTTGTCAGGTGTGTGTATATCATTTTAAGTCCAGTATTTCTCTGGCTCTAACTCTGATGTATGTACTTGTGCCCTTTCTTGCCGCCTGGCAGCATTGTTTGCTTGTTATACTTTCACTTGCAGGATAATTAACAGTAATCTTTTCCTCTGGTGCCTTGACAGCTGAGAGTCACCGTCTGGTCCCTGTGCACCAAAGCTGTGTCTTACATCAAGTATCCCAAGGCATGTCAGAAAGGTCAGTATGAGAAAGAAGTTGCTTTATAGATTTTTTCCGTGGCTTATGAAATGTATGACCACGAGTACCTGAGCGCAGGCCCGCCAGTCTGACTGCCTCAGCACGCCCCTCGAAGCGCATGCCATTCTTTACCTTGTGGGTACGAGGCCAAACTATGGCCCTCTCTCCGCTGACAGCTGTGTCCCTCTGCAGTAAATGGGGCACGCTCTTCATAACGGGCCTGTCAGCGGGTCTGGGGAAAAATGATTGTCCATGACTCGCCCCGTTTTCAGCATGCAACACAACGTCCCTCTGCAACCCGCCTATTCTCTAAGCCGCCATATAAATAATATGGCCATGATCGCTCATACCACCAACCCGAGGGTGCCGACGTGTCAGATAATTACATTGGATGAAATGAACAGGAAGCCACGAGGTTAGATATTCAGTTATCAGAATAGATTTGTTATAGCCTGTGTACACAGGGGTTGTTTTTTAACAAAGGTTTAAATGTTTTATTGCATCATTGCATTTCTTTATTCCTTGCTGCTGCAGTTACACAACCTAAGAGGAATCCGTTTTAATTAGTATGAAAGTTGGCGAAAGCGAAATGATTACATTCACTTCTTCTAGAACTAACTTGTGCTGTAAGTATTTAACCTAACTAATGCTCTCTTTTTAGGTTGATTTGTATCATGCATTTGTTGTAATCGTCATAGTAAGGTATCGTCTATGACCCACAGGTGTAGATTTCAGCAGAGATGGCTGCTACATGGCCTTGGCTGAACGCCGTGACTGCAAAGACTATGTCAGTGTATTTGTGTGTGACGACTGGCATTTACTCCGGGTAAGCAAGTCTTTAACTTCATGGCCGTGATTATACATTTGATACTTGAGAAAGCTAAATAAGCAATAGTGAAGAAATAAAGAGACAGGTGACATGAGGGGGGGTTCTTGGTATCTGCCTGTGATGGTATGAATATTATTTAGTCAAACATCTCAAAAGGGATTTGCATTACAGTATTATTGTTATTACATTATGTACAAGCCCTCCGAATGTACATTCATTTTTCTCTAGGAAGACTTTAAACAGAACACGGTATAATTCCTCTTAATGTATATTATTTAACTTGACTCTGTTACAGCATTTTGAGACTGAGACCCAAGACCTGGCCGGGTTGGAGTGGTCTCCCAATGGCTGTGTGCTGGCAGTGTGGGACAGCTGCCTGGAGGTGAGTCCAGTAACTAAAGTCTGTCTGCTCCTGTGGATCAAGCTGGGTCCGTGTTATATTTCTCTTTCCAGCCTCACTGCAAAGTTTTGGTTGATTTTGCTTTTGATACCAAAGAATTTAAATGATTGACTCAAGGACCTGCACATTTAGAAGAGCCTTAACTATTTATTGGGTGATGACATTTTAGGTTTTTATTGAATTTGTAGTTATAATTTATATGAATTTGTCTTTGCTTTGTATTTCTGGATTTAGATAAGTTGGGTCCCTTTGAGAAGCTCAGTCTGTCCATAAAACAACCTAGATACAAGATGACACGCTATAAAACTATAGTATCGAATATAAAGGAGCTAGTTTGATCCCAAGTCCCAACACAAGATACCCTGAAGCTCCCAGCATTACAAATGGGGATTTATGATGTGATCTAATTCATGGGATCCCAGCAAACTGTTTTTGCGTTTCATTAGTAAGTATTCAACTCAACATGAGCACATTAACAAAGCATGCTCTTTGTAAAGTTCCCATTCATTTAAAAATGTGCTACTATTTAGTACTAGCAGCAGGAAAAAAAGAAACCGATCCATTATGAATTGTGTGTGTGAGAAAGACAAGCTTAGTGTTCCTTGAAGGAGTCGTCTGTTATTACGAGGCTTCATTATTGTTAAAGTACATCTGAAGAAGCCAAGTGGGGACATGAAGTGGAGGCATGGTCCTACTCCTGTTTCATGTGTGTCTGCATCGTGCCCACAGTACAAGGTGTTGCTGTATTCTTTGGATGGGCGCTTGCTGTCCGCCTACAGTGCCTACGACTGGTCACTGGGCGTCAAGTCTGTGACCTGGAGCCCCAGCAGCCAGTTCCTGGCCATTGGCAGCTATGATGAAAAAGTATGGGCAAACTTTGGTAATGTTTCAAGCTATAATGTGACCTTGTTTTTTCAGACGTACAATGGACAGTTAAAAAAAAAAAGCACAGCTACATTACAATAACTTTTTTTCAGATATATATGTCTGACTTGTAAACACACTGAAATGTTCTGAGTGTTGCCAATATCACTTCAAAATAAATGACCGTATTACTCTTGTCAGGTGCGTATCCTCAATCACATCACATGGAAGAAAATCACACAGTTTGAGCATGTAGCATCCATCAACAGCACAAAAGCAGTGAGTATTTCAGAGCCTCCACGATGAGCCTTGAAGGTGTTGCAGTTCAATTATTACCTGTTTGTTTTGTTTAGGTTGTGTATAAGGAAGTGGAGAAAAGGACAGCTGTTGGCACTGATGACCTTTCGCTACACAACATAACAATTGGCAGCACCCCCTTCAACACCCAGAGCAAATGTACGTCAAATTTGAAATAGAACAATCCAAAAAAACGACTGAGTCCAATTAACAAATAATATCTACAGACTCTTTTTTTCTTTTCTTCTCAATTACTCCAGACGAGATCTGCCCATCACCAGTCCAGATTCCTGTTGTCAAACCAGACCCAGACCGAGCCAACCCCAAGATTGGTGTCTCTACTTTGGCTTTCAGCTCAGACAGCCGCTATCTAGCCACCAAAAACGGTAAGACTTGGAATCTGTCCACCTTTCGTGCGATTGTGCACCCAAGGGGGCTCCCAAAGACCCTTAAAAAGAAAGGGAAGAAGTTCTCTAAAAATAAGGCCTTAATAGGTATTTTAATGAGTTTCAAAAATTATTGAGTTTATGAATCTTCATTTTGTCAACATTACTGAGGAACTTTTAACTGGTTATGAATCAGTCTCAATTTAAATACTGATGCATCTACATCACGATGAAATCATGCAGGTTCACCAGAAACTACTTTAGTCCACAGGCCGTTAAAATCATCACAAAGTGCCTTTTTGTAACTTTAAATTCTCAATAATTGCTAAGATCTTTTTTGAATAATTTGGGGATTGTATCTTGGATTATGTCATGCAGATGACTCCAGCAGCTAGAGGCTAAACATGTTAAACATTACAATAGCAATTCAAGTGATATTGTCCCTATTGCAATTAATGTGGTTATGTGATGTTGAGCTTAACTTAACAAGTCTTCAATCTAACTTTCAGTTGGTGGCTAGTTTTGACTTATTCTTGCTGTGGTGCCTTTGTTTCATGGCTCTAAAATCGGTGTTTATGTGACTTTAGACAACATGGCCAGTGTGGTCTGGCTGTGGGACATGCAGAAGATGAGCCTGGTGGCCGTGCTGGAGCAGACGTCAGCTGTGCGCTGCTTTCAGTGGGACCCCCGACGCCCCCGGCTGGCGCTGTGCACCGGCAACACCAAACTCTATCTCTGGTCCCCGGCAGGCTGCGTTTCCGTCCAAGTCCCCACTGAAGGTAACAGCTTCCGGGGGGAGGTGGAGCTGATCATGGTCTTTGTCCGCTGGTGCCTGATTGCAGATGGAAACCAACTATCTTTGTCCCTATTTAGCCGCAGAGTTTGGTTTGTTCCTTCTGGGCTTCTGTAGAAACATAACCGCCAGCTTGGGGGAGGATGAGCGAGTACATGATTTAGTATATAGATTTCAATGTGTACTGCTAAACACTTGCCTCTCTCACTCGTTCCAGGTGGCTTACAGGTCCAGTCACTCAGCTGGCACTGCAGTGGGGACTCTCTGATCCTGCTCGGGAAGGAGCAGCTATGTTTGTGCTACATGGACCAGGAGGACAAGTGAATGACTTGATTCGCTTATTTGGCAATGCACACTTGGCCGGGAATGTCAAATGAGAACATTCAACTTTTAAGGCCCTCAGTGCAGGTTACTGGGATGTTCTTTTTGCTCTTCAAGTTCACATGAAATGCTTCTCGAGCAACAGACCAATACATACGGCAAGACAACAAAGTTTTATAGATTAAGTATTTATGTGAATTTGACCTTGAACTTCTGTGATTATTTTTGAATAAATGTTATTAAATCAAATTTAAGGTAAGTAGCCTACAGTTTTTTAAAAGTGTCCGACTCACGCAGTTCAGTATTGTGATTAGTTTCTAGTCTCTGAATGAAATGCGTCCAAACTGGCAATGAAATATTTATTTTCTGGAAGCATTTGAGTTTACTGCAACAAACTAAGATACTTAAAACCCAACTAGTATTTACAAACTGTTTGAATATATTCTTTTACAAAAAACATCTCATGCAGACGTGCAAAAGTAAAGTCCAGAAAAGGGCATTTTGCAACACATTGCCAAGCAGGCCCTGTAACCATTCATATTATAGGAAAACATGACACTTAAATCTTCACAAGATATATACAGACCGCATGTGGTTTAAGATTTAATTTAAAGCTTTGTCTGAGTTTCATTTAGTAAAACTGTATTCCCACTGCAAAAGGTTAATGCAGCTGAATACCTGTGTGCCTGAAACATATGCAGGACCTATAAGGCAAATCACTGAAAAACAACACGGTTTACAAGTTTAAGTTGCATAAAACATCTGTAACATACAACATTTTGCTTTAGTCGCTAATGTAGCATGTAGGACACAAGCGCCATACTCTGAGCAAAGACATGATTCAGGCAAATGTAAACACGGAGAGCACAACACCTGGGGCCTGTTTCAATAAGGAGGTTCAACCAACTCTGAGTTAAAACTTGAACTCTGAGTTGACTTACCCTGAGATGGGAAACTCTGAGTTTTCGGTTACAGAACAGCTGAAATGAGTTAGTTCAATCAACTCTGAGTTGACCTACTCTGAGTTAAGCGCGTGGACCACAACTATAAAAAGCCATTATCAATGGAGCGCAGATATTACGAGTCACCATGGCAACAGCGCCAGACAAAAAGAGGTCTTCATATTTTTCACCAGCAGAACTGGATGTGCTTATGCAAGCATATGGAGAGTACGAACATATATTTTTTTTTAAAAGCAACACGGCTGCAGCGGCGAAGGACAGAGAGTTAGCTTGGGAGAAAATAGCTGCTCGAGTCAATGCGTAAGTTTACATTTGAATTACTGTTATACAGTGTTGCGTGTAATTAATTTCTATGTAATCTAAAAACTTTAATTTAATTCCGTAATTTAAAGTAAAATCTGATGTAATTGCATTAAATGCTGCATAAACTATAAAGCAATTCTGTATAAAACAATAGTGGATTTAACATCAAATTTTAAAAGATATATTTTTTCAAGAATAATTCATGCAATTGTATAATGTTTATTTGAAAGCATTAAAAGTGCAGTTTCTTGTCTCTCCTTGTATTGTTCAAGTGGTTGAAGTTGATATGGGATTTAGAAAGTAATTAGTAATAAGTAGACCAATACTTTCTAGAGATAGTCATTATTACATTAATCTAATTACACTGTTGAAGAAGCCAGTTGTAGTTAGTAATATAAGTGACTTGCCCAACTGTTATAATATCAGAAGTGAAACTGGAAGAACAGTGTGTTATTCAACCTAATTTTAATTTTCATGTAGGTGCAATCTTGCACATTAATACTGTGGATGGACCTCCTGTTGACATAGTCCGCTTCATTTTCGGAAGGTGCAATGATGGGAATATGTGTGCCATCAATGCACCCAACCACATTCGGAAATCCTAAAAGGAATTCTATTATTAGTTTACTTCCAGGGGTCGCAGCAATATGCTCTTAACTGAACGTCATTTATCAGGTTAGCCTCATTTAAACCGATTTATACATCACTGACCTGCAATCCTGTGAAACTCCTCTTTGATGGCTCTCACGGGTTTGTGCCCAGGAAACGGCACAAAAATTCGGAGAAAGCGCTTAAGAGCGAGGCACACTTTCCTTACAACTCTGCAAACAGTAGCCTTACTGATATGTTCTGCATCCCCAATGTTATACAGAAAACTACCATTTGCAAAGAAACGTAATGCAACGCAAAGCATCTGCTCGGATGTTAGAGCACGGCCGCGATGGCTGATGTTTCTGATGTAAGGATGGATGAGATTATGGATGTATCTTATTGACTGTAAAGAAAAACGGTACCGCTCAAATAAAAATGAATATGGATATGACAAAAAATCCACTCTGGGTCTCAAAATCCTCTCCCGACGTAAATGCAACTCCCTACGGATTAATGCAGCCTCTTCATCCACAGGATCGTCCATAAAAGAACATGCCATTTCATTCACTTGATTTGATGCGCTCTGCGTGACTGAAATGTGCGCAATGAATGAATACCGAAAGAATGAATGAGGTGATTAAATACCACTTCCTCTTTAAAAAAGGGGAGGAGACGAAATAAACTCTGGGTTTCCCGAAGAAAACCTGCTCCCGACCAGGTTAGGTTCACAGAGTAAGTTGCCATGGTAACTGACTCTGAGTATAAGTTACCTCTCTTTCTGAAACAGGCTTGACTTACTCTGCTTTCTCAGGTTTAACATACCTCCCATTCTGAAACAGAAAACTCAGAGTTTCCCTCATTTCAGGGTTAACATACTCAGAGTTTTCACTTAACCTCCTTTCTGAAACAGGCCCCTGGTTTATCCCCACCCAACAGTTATTTTCTATAAAAAAAACAGTTCCACTCTGCCTAGATCATGAAACTGTTTTCCTGTTGGTAAATCTTTTTAGTAACCATGTAAGATGACCTTGAAACTAGTCCCTCTATCCATCATTTGTCATTGTATTCTGCAAAGCTGCCCTAAGGCCCTATGATCTGAATAATGCAGCAAATATGGAACATATAGGTGGCAATTATAGAATAAGTACAGAAGTGTTTTATCAATGAGCTCTCCTTATGTCGCATGGGGGGCCCACGTTGGATCAGAAAGCAAATCTTTGCAGGAAAGGGTACTCGGGCCGCAAAACAAGTGCACTATTTACCTACAGAAGGCGGAGTCCTGGTCCGCAGCCCCCGATTTAAGGCGCGGTGGCATGAGATGGGCTCAACTTAACAGATGGCTCCCTCAGCGCGGCATAACTCCGACATGTGGGTTGAACTCAGGGGTGATTTGGAGAAACTGGCTTTTAGAAGCCAATCTTTCCACGGGTTATGGAGTAGCCCAACTTGGCCTCGTTGTTGATGAAGGACATAATACCGAGATATGTCTCGATGAGCAGGGGCCTCTCCAGCATCAGCACACCGTTGGCCCGACCCGGGAGGGGGTGCTCCCTGTGGGCTTTCTTCACTGCCTGCACCAGCTGGGTCCTGAAGTTATCCATCTATGGGAGTAAAAGAAAAACAAAATGAAACAGAAATATGAATAAATAAATGATACTTGAGACAAACTCGCTCTATTTATTATATGTCGCAATGCTAATGTCTCTGGAGGAGAAAATACAGTCCTACCCCCCCCCCCCCCCCCAAGTTTTCCCCAGGCACTATGGTTGCCCTGCCAACAACAATAACAACTATGAAAACAACTGTTCATACACAAAGACGTGTCTATACTCCTGAGTTATATGAATAACACTTTCTATCAAGGGAAGAGCTTTATTTCCAAGGCAGACTTCCGTTATCAGCTGTGACTGGTGGAGCAGTTTGCTGCCTATTTTTGCATGAATTAACTGCTGCATCAGTGGTCGCCATTGTTTTGTGTATTATGCAGGGTACTCACACGAGTTATCGTTAGTCTACCTTATTTCATGCTATAAATCTTTTTTTTTTATATATATCTAAAATAGTTTGAGGATTGCAAATGCCCTTTAGCGTTATTCAACTTAAGGGATCGTACCTGGCAGAGAGAGGCCACCGTCTCATCCGCGTGGGCCATGGGGTGCTCTGTGAGGGTGGCGTAGGGCATGTCTGTAGACCAGGGGTTCCAGCGGTTTAGGAACGTGGCGCGAGGACGTTTGTCCCACTGGACACGGATCCCGTAGCCCTCTCGCCTGTAAGGAAACAACAAGGAGCTGTGGGAATCTTAAGGATGAGCCAGACACGAGTCACCAACTGGAGCCACGCATGCTTGAAAGAAATGTAATAAAATCTCCTCATTGTGATTACAACTCTCTTTCCTGTTTATCATTTTACACAGTAGATGTTAGAACAACATAAGACTGGCTTGCATACTTGTTGAGGGATTTGGGTGGGAACTCAAACATGCCCACTGAGATGGTGTCTACAGCGTTGAGCGAGATCCTGACGACCTGCTGACACAACAGGTTGATGAAGTCGTACTTGCACACCAGCAGCGACCTGTGCACGCAGCCACAAAACGTCAAATTGGGTTCCAATGACAATGTCAAAGGTCATAGTATGCTGGCATTTGCTATATTCTTTTTGAGTTACCTATCAGTTATAAGCACAAGTCGCTCCCTCTCATTGTTCCAGTGGTCGATTCTGCAGAAAAAAAAACATTTGTAAAGCACAATTTGAAACCTGGTTTGTGGTTAGCTCAGTTGCATTGTTAAAAAAGGGTATAAATGTATAAAACCTGTTGACATTTGCGGTATTAAACAAGGAATAACAGCCATTAATCAAAGATTCTAGACACTGACTGAAATATGTATGTTAAGGACCATTCTGTCTACTCCTAAAAAAGGAAAACTTTTACTGTATAAAAGTTATTCAAAGTAAAAGCCCCATATTTACAAGTTCAAAACGGCTATTTCTACATTTTTGAACAGCAATAAAAAATCGTTTTCTCAATCATTGGTCCTCAGAGGTCCTTAACATACACGTCTTAAGGACCTCTCACTAGTATGTTAATGAGTATATAAGTAAAAGTTAAAAGGACCGTGCACTAAAAACTGTCTTCTGAGTTGACCGCAGCGATGCTCCCATTTTACCATGAAAATCTGGATGAGCTGCTGGATTGAAATCCAGATATTAAAATCTCGGGCACAGAGTAAAAACACTTACTCTGCCAGCAGCCAGACGCTGAGCACCTCTCCGTCCTCGGAAGGGAGGGCCACCGTCCTGATGTCGCTCACCGCCTGCTCGATGGTGCCTGGCTGAGATCAGCATCACACAACAGGAGTCACCACCCATCCCTCCCCGCGGCGCACGGTCTAATGCTCCGTTAATGCTCAACACCTGCCGACCAGTGCTGCGACTGCAGTGCAATGTGCTTATTTATTAAAGGGGTGGGGTCGGATCGTCCTTTCACTCACCCTGAACACGAAATAGTCCTTCACCTTCGCTTGCATCGTGGGGTTACGCACGTGGAAAGGCGTCAGCGTCTGTAGCGGGGTGCAGCAGGCCACGGAGGCTCCGCGCCCGAGGCTCCGCTCGGCCTCCGGCGGCGTGAAGGCGACCTCGACCCCCTCCTCCGTGTCCGCGGGGTGGAGGATCGCGACGCCCGGACTCTCGGGCTCCACCGAGTCGTTCAGCTGAAGCATGGTGACGTGCGGCCCGGGGGGTCAGATCGCGCGGTGTCCACTGGAGGATGCGGACTCACCCATCGCGCACGGCCAATAATGTTTTGATGGTGAGCGCTACGAGGAAGTAGTGTCCTCTCACTTCCTTCCCCCCTTTAATTCCTTCCTCTTAAAGGGGCATCGTGCTTTAACGCAGCTGATCGAGGAAGCCGGTGTTCGGAGTGGACGAGCCCCATGACGTCAGTCTAACCTTCTACTCAATCCTGTCATCACTAACACGAAAAATCTCAACTTTGAGGAGTAATCTGATGAGTAGTTTCATTCACGGTACACTCTGTTGTCTTCTGGGTATTTTTTGGGGTCTGGGGGGACTGTCCCCGGCTGGTTAACGTCCCGGACACACGCTTTAGTTTTCAAGTTTTGGGTCTGAAAGACGCGGAAACTTCCCCATTGAATGATGGGTAATCACCAAAACCGCTGTGTAAATATGGGCTTGATGTATTAAGAATTATCAAGACATATTCATTTAAAAATCACTTGTATCAGTTGTGATTAGTGAGATGGCCCTCAGACTAAATCACAGTTTTCACAGCCATAGTGGTCATTTTAGTGCTGGCTATACGTTTTGTTTACAGGAGTAACGAGACATTCGATTGATTTGTTATTTTTTCCATTTCCCCTCGGATGGAATCGTCCTCAATGCGCGTGCAACGTCGGGTGCAGTACCGTTTCCAGCCACAACGACGTGCCACTGGGCTGGTGGCGCTCTTTCAAGATATTTGGATAATACTGCATTTCCTGTGAGGGTGACACAAATAAGATTGTTAAACTTTTTTTTACAACCGTTTTTGTTGCAATACATTTAGAATATTACACCTCAAATTAGTATTGCGTATCCAATACATTTTACGAATTTGCATTCATTAATTGTATTATTTATTATGCATTGCAGTTTACTTTAGCAGGACTCATTGTCAGCCTTATTGACATTGTCACAGCTGATGCAGCACATCCCACCAGCTACCAACAAACTCTGGCCTGCGGTGAAATCAGGCCTTCTTGCCCAGACGGGCGGCATCGATCGTTCTGTGTTACATTAGGAAACTCAATGCAATCGACACGGAATGCAGTGATTTGTGTTTTCTGAAGAGGAGGACAGTGAGCAGTTGTGTATGTATTAAGCTCCCTTTTAAAGAACAGCTCACTTTTCTAGGCTTGGTTGGTCAGTTGGATTTTTTAGGCAGAACAGAAGCGCTTAAACATTTTCAGCACAAGCTTAATAATAATTCAGGCCAACATCATAACCCTCTCCAGGCTTTCTTTACAAAACAAGCAGCCATCTCATCACAGGGATTCTCACGTAATGACAGGTAGGCTTGTGCAGTAGCACAGAGTATTGATTTAATACTACATTAGCATCGGTTAATAATCCCATTGATATTAATAATAGTATTCATTTAAACAATTACATTTTAATACGAAAGACGCTCCTTCCGGAGAGAAATTTCTCTGCCATTTCATTGCTATTCATATTGTGACTTTAAATCCCATCTTTAATATGGCATACTACTTTTTTTTTTTGGTCACACACTCACCTGACAGACTCCGGCTACAAATAGAATTTAAAAAGCACACAGGTTTTATTGCATATCAATTTCATGTATAAATTCTTCATAGCATTGGAAAGATTACATTTGGTATACATTGCTATTCTACAGAATTAACATCAGAGTCATATCTTTTCAATGAAATTTCTCTAAAGTACATCTTCAATAATCACAAGCATCAGAAGAACTGCAATTTTCAGAATTGTTCAATATTATTCTACAATCCTTTATTGTTTTTCATTATGTCTTCTCCCACAACTCTTTTCTAATGTCGTTCAGAGCCACCTGCCCAAACATCTGTAAGGCAGTCAAGAACTTGAAGTCAACCTACCAAACTAACCACATGTACAATAAGTGCATCTACGGATTTATTTTTTTCTTTCTTTTTTTTTCATTTTTCATGATTTCATACACATTTCACAAATGGACATCATTATGACTGCTAAACACGTCATGCACAATATCTTATTTTGTTTTCCATAAACATAACAGAGGCGATATACAACTCAGATTCAAACAAAACAAGCACCATCCATTTAAACCCATATTTTTTCAATGATTTTTTTTTTCTTCAGACAAATGCACCATTGTTTTTCCTTCTTTAAAATACTTTACATTTAAAAAGAAACAATATGTATATTTTTACTTTCTCCTGTAACAGTGGGGGAAAACAGCAACTGTGTTCTATTATGCTGAAACGTATTTCAGCGACCATCTGCCAGAATACTTTCTGAAGTTGGCAAAATGGAATACTTCAATGCCGTCAATTATTTTGTTTTACTTATTACAGTAGTCCATGACATGAAATACTACATATAATCACCTAAAATAAAAAACGTAGCAACCCAAGCCTTTACATTTTATAACCACGACTTGAGAAAAACAATGTGTTTATCATGAATGAAATCTCATTCAGTAGAATTATAAAAAAAAGACTTCTGTCTTTAGAAAAATTGAGATGATGCAGCAGTCCTCGTCAGCATCACACTGCCACCTGCTGTTGTGAATAGAAATTACAGTGCTTCTGTTTTTTTTCTCTTTTCTCCATGTCAAACTCAAGCTGTTTACTAATCCAAAGGGAAACTAGTCCGAAAATGCATCTGTGTTTTCTAGAGACCGAAGCCTGATCAATTTATGGCTTGGACCCATATGGTTCAAATACAAGTTTGAAGCTTCAGCTTCTTAGTTCTGTGAGTCCCAGGATGCAGGGAGGACTAAGGCGACAATTATCAACAATGCTCAACCCCCCCCCTCCCCGTTTCTTATCTACAGTACCCCCCCATGGAATGAGATTGTATTATGATCTCAGACGAATCAGGGAATATAAAGTTAGATTCATAATCAAGTTTTTGTTTTTCCTGTCCACAATAAAAAAAATGAAGATATTGTTCTACGTGTTTTGAAAAGACAAACCAGCATAATTATGATATTCATTTTAACGCTATCTGTGTTTTTAATTTATCTGTTTCATGAGACGTTGCTTTCATTCGGAATGTTTTTGACTTTTGAAACACTAATTTATAAAATATATATTGTTTACACAACATACAGCAAGTGAATAACCGAGGGGAAAAGGGAACTTGATATGGAAAAAACTAGTCGGATTCAATAATGTGAAACACAATGCCCTTTCCTGACATTTGTCCAAGTTTGACCCCCGTAATACTGGAACCAATTCAAACACAATCAGCATACTGGGTAAAATGGTTGAACTGAAAGAAGAAAAAACAATAAACACTGCAGGACGATACGTTGCAAAATAGGATCTAAAGCTAACTACAGCTATAATTCACTATAAATAAAAACAATGAATTTCATGGGTTCTTTCCATTATGGCACACTAACGCATCAAAAGAGATTCAGAATCTCCCCCTCTCTTCCTCTCTTTGTGGCGCTCATTCCTTCAGTATCAAGAAAAGAGGGATGAAATGACATGCCTTCATTTTCACTCCTCCAGTCATGACAAAACAACCAAAAATAAATACATACACACACATTTCTGAAATCAAATATAGAAGAGCGTAATAATAAGGAAAAAAAAAAAACTATGACAGCAAATGCAAGCCCCTTGGAAATGAAATGATTGTCAGAGAACAAAACATTTTCTATGGGTTATTTGGCACATACCACTCTTGCTATGAACATCTAGGTTATTTTGTACATCACATGTCAACATCATAGAATTTTGGTCCTTCTCTAAAATAATTATATTAACAATTTAGCACTGTGGTGCCTACGAAAAACAATACTGTGGTATCTAAGATGAGAGGAAGTAAATAAAATTAACAAATGATGATGAACTAAACAAGCAGAGAAAGACTTTCTTCATCTTTTGAGTATGATTTGAATTCATTTTCAGCATGATCAAACTGGGTAACCAAATACAATGGCTAGTGCCCCAGAGAGCTCATCAAAATCACCAGTTGCTGTGCACATTGGAACATTTAACATCGTTCTCCATGTAATCATTAAAAAATCAACAGTCTACTGGAATTTGTTATCCCTCAAGTAACATTTAGTGTGGTGCAGTTACAACCAAAGTAGGATCAGTACACGCCTGTGATTGGTGGGGGGGAGGGGGGGGGGACCTGGGGAAAATAGTGCACGCGCCCACTATGTTCCCGGTGAAACACCAACACCTTGTGGACATGCAGTGCTAACGCAGGGCTGATGCTGCAGTGCTTGGAGAAGGCGGAGTGCGCAGACCTCAGAGACCTAGTCGGTGAGTGTCTTTGAGGGCCTTCCGTTGGGTCTCCGTGGTGCTGCAGTGAGCTCGTGGACTTGGGGAGGGTCAGAGTAATGCAGAGTTTCAATGCTGTTGAGAAGCATTTATCATGTCCTTCACATCAACAGGAGTTAAGCAGTGCTTTCTTTTTGAGTCTTTTGAGATGTCTCACTCAGGGACAATCTCTGCCTCCTCTCTCTCGCACTCAAACCTACACACACACACACACACACACACACACACACACACACACACACACACACACACACACACACAAACACGCACGCACGCACGCACACACACTAACATATTCGTTCTATCATTAATGAATGTGACACAAATGTGTTGTCTAGCGTCCTCAACTCCTCGCGTCCACTCTGTCACATGTTCAATGTTTCTCCCACTCTTCCTACCGCGTCCACTCTCTCGTCTAGATGTGGTTGAGCGGGTGAAAGCCGCTCGTCTCAGACGGTCCACCTCCCATGCTCAGCCAAGCGTCCAGGGAGTTCTGGGAGGGCGCGTGCAAAGGGTTGTTCTCCGAGAGGGACAGCATCATTGCATAAGCCTGCGGGGGGAGACAGGTGACTTTTAACAGGAAGCAACTCACTGCTTTCAAACACATTTTATGTTTTTTTCTAAATGAAATACTTGACAATGACACCAATATGAAATGTCTTTACGGACATTTAGAAAAAACTTAAGGATTTTTATGGAATACTACATGATCAGATATATACTATATATACTGTGACATTTTACATGCCATAGTTGACTTTTTTTGGAGTAGCATAGTATACTAGCCTACCTTTTATGCTTTTAACATGACATTCTGTGGTATACTATACTAAATTAAAATTCTTTCCTTAATGAAATCCTATTCCATGATAAAGATTTTAACGCTTATTTGTATGACAGCTTTTGGGACACACAGCAGTATTCTCCAAGTTGACTTAATTCTAATCTAAAGAGCTCGCATGTTGCGATTGCTAATAAATATCATTTCCATTTCATAATTCTTGGCATTTATACTGCTATTGTAAGTTGTCCACTACAATGCTAAAAACCATCATTAAACTCGGTAATTCTGATCTTGATTAGTTTTAGTTTTAAAATGATCACAGTAAAAAGCAGGTTACAGGTAATCTGTCAAGTGAAAGGAAAAAAGACGAGAGAGCAGGAAAAGAGGCACCTTTTGGTTAGAGCTTCAGTCTGAACTAATAAACGTGTATTTCCTTTCTTTCATTTTTTAATTGGAGTTGGCATGTCATTGTTTTCAGCAATTTAGATGAATAATTTAATATTGTGATTTGCCATACCTCCATCTATGATTTCCTCCTCAAGATAACATTTGTGATATTAAATTATTACCCAGGCCCAATCTCATCTCTTTTCTCTTGTCTAATCCAAACAACACGTGTTTCCTTCATCCAAAAGCCAGTCACATACCTGGGTTTTAGCCTGCCTGTACAATGTCTCTTTCAATGCCTCCGACTCTAGCGAAGTGTTAAATATGTCTTTAACATCAAAGGGTTGCTCTTCACTGGCTGCTTTACGTAAGCCCTCCAGACTCTTGGGAAAGCTTGGCAGACCCTCCAGATCCAAGAGAGAGCCTTCCTCTATACACCTGCACACCGTGGATGCATGGGGCAATCAGGCAGTATGGGTGGGTCGGTTGATAGACAGATGGATGGGTGCACAGATGAAAAGGTAGGCATTGGGAAGGGATAGATGGAGATTCAATGCAATGGATGGGGGGGGGGTGGGAGGAGGGGGGGGTCAATGAATAGAGAAAGTTAAAGTGAAAGAAGAGGGGAAGGGGAGGAGAAAAGGAGAGGTAAGATCAATTAAAAGGACATTTAGAGAAGGAAAAGGACAGAGGAGCAGGAGCTGAATTGTTGGCGGTGTGTGTCCAGTAGAGGCCTCACACAGTGCACCCAGGAACACTGGCTCATGTGCTTCTCTGTAGAATTACCAAAACAAATACCTGCGAGTGTGTTCGTAGCCCATAGCCAATGGAGCCGTCTCCGTCTCTTCCTCGTCCTCCTCGTCCTCCTCGTACACTCCCGTTGTGACGAGAGACGGGGACTCAAGCGCCTCATCGTGAGATTTCTCTGTCAGGCTGCCTTCCTCTTCCTCCTCATCATCGCCCTCCACTTCCTCTTCCTCTTCCTCGAGCCCCCGGAGCCCAAGCTTAGAGTTGGACAAACTGTGGCTCGGTGGAAGTTCCTCCTCAGTCTGTCCTGATCTGCACAGGGGTCAAAGGTCAAAGTAGAGGGGCCGTGTTAGCGACGTTTGTAACCGTTGACTGACAGCCTCTCTCCTCCTGTATGAGTCACATGTCAAACTAAGTCATCCCATGAAGTCATTTGCATCTGGTCGGTGGTGTTGCGTGTTCTATGCGGAAAAGAAATTGGGAAAAAGTCAAAGCAATTTTTTTTATTTTAGAAACAGATTTTAAGAGAGAAGGATGTGTTTAAGGCTCCGTTTTAGTTGTAGCTCCAAAGCTTGGGGGCAGACTCAACACAAGCTGAGAAAGAGACCTAAATAATTGGTCAAAGGAATGAAAAATCAAAGTCCGGCATCCACACCAAACAACACGGGTGCTGACGGTCCGCCCCGGAGCACTTTTCAAGCGGCCCACACATGATTAATTGACCAGTTCCCTCAGAAACAGAGCAGGGGATGGCCCGCTTCAGACTGGTTCCTCACCCTGTGATGGTGGGACATTACTTTGTGTGACCGAGGGAAGACGATGGCTGATCTGCAAACAGCCTATCAGCACACCGCCATTAGGACCTGCCATCTGTACATTCTCCAGCCAGCACCCCCAGACCGCGATGTCATGCCTCATGATATCATTTCCTCTGGGACGGCAAATTTACCCCTTCCATTTTTGCCACACAGTGGACATTTATCAAATGAGACAGGGTTACCTCTGGGAAGGGCTGCACGGGGACAGGATTGGGTCACACACAGTGGGTGGGTAAATGCGGGTAAGGGGATTTTGGGGGGAGAGAAAAGTTCTCCTCTTTCAATCTAGATTAAATATCACCATGATCAAATTGCAAAGCCGGTTGGTGGAGAGGAGGGGGGGGGGGGGGGGCATGCCTATGTACAGAGAAAGAAGCGTAGCTCTGACAGGGGGGTCCTGGGATCTGTCACTTAGTCTAAACACGTCAGTTTGGTGTTTGTGTTAGCCGGCTGGGGGCATGGATGTAGCGGGTGGATGGGGGAAGAGCTCCATCATCAGAGGATCTCCTAAATAAATCTCTAAACACTCTGAGTTCCCCTCAGAGTCCAGAGTGCCGACCATTGGAGGCCGGACCCAGACGAGGAACCAGCTCCAACTGGAGCTTTTATCCAAACCAGGTCTGGGTTGCAGCCCTATTTATGAACTGGATTACAGTCTGACAGAGAGAGATACCTCTTCGTCGTTCAAGACTAGAGTGCTGTGAACATAATACAACATTCTATTCCCTCTAAACCCCTCAACGGGAGTCTTGAGACGCCCCCAGCACGACGGTAATGTCTCAGCATCTCCAACATCCCCAGCCTGGAAGCTGGTCAAAGAGCAAGAGCTGCAAGAGACTTTTATTTTGCCAAAAAAGGGGAAAAAATAGGTTGCGAAGGCGGTTAAAAGTGATTACAGATGATCACGAGCGTGTGTTTTCGTTTGTCGTCTGACTTAAGTCACTCAGGGGGAGAATAAACAGCAGGCTGTCTGGTGGGAGGACAGAAAGAATAATACGTAATTACAGACATTAAAATGTCAGACCAGCTTGTTGTGGATGAGACTTTGTATTGATCCCAGATGGCAGAAGGGCCAAATTGCCACTGGGTCTGCTGGCCGTAATGCATAAGTAGGGGGCAGAAATGATGGAAAGACGCGACGTGTCTCACAAAAAGTGAGACTACCGGAAAGGAACTCACTTAGAGAATGAGATGAAGTGTGTATAGAGTCATGGAATGAGGTAGTAACATTGTTACAGAACCATATTTCATCCTCATGTTTCCCTCCTTGTCTGAAGCTTGTTTTTATTATAGAAAACACCAGTGGCTCTTAAAGGTTGCTCACTGCCAGTACGCTGCATGAACTGTGTTGTTGGCGACTACGGCCACACAAACCCAAGCCACTGGGGGGCGCTGCACACCTAGTAACTGCATGTAAGTATGAGCAAAACAACTGTTGCTTTCAGTTAAACAAAATGTGTGCGTTTGTTGCTGCTTCTTCCAAACCTGGATACAGGAATTCATTCCCAGATAAGGGGAAGGATTTCAAAAAGTGAAGAGTTAGGACATTTCACGCTGTTGCTTGAGAGTTTGGATTACACTAAAGTTTATGATGAGGTTTTAGTGAGCGTCGGCACGGGGGCAGAAGGCCAGCCTCCAGGACCAGATGTAATCACTGATGGTCTTTATTCGTTACCTCTTATCCGTGGAGCTGGAGGCCTGGTTCATCTCATTGTTGGAAATGAAGTTGCGGATTTCTGAGAAGTACGAGTCCTCCTTCTCATCTAAAAGTGCATGATTGTCTGGCTCGGAGTTCGGGGAGGAGATGGTGGTTCCTAGGTTGGAAAGCATCCCAGACTGCTGGCTCACTGTCGGGGAAAGCGTGCAGTCATACAGATTCACACGCATAACCACACATTGACATGCACAGCAATCAGACACACACACAACCACGCACACAATGATGATTAGCTTGATGATCATCATGTTAAATAATGTGGTTGTTATTAGATTTATAAACTTTATTTACTTTTTATTTTTTTTAGAGGATTAGGTTGTGCATTCGTTTGATGTGAAACTGGGTTGAACATATTTTAACGAACAGGGAAATAAATTGTGGAGGGGGTAACAGTGACCAAAAGGCGAGCTTTGTTACATTTCAACAAAAAGGGCTTTTGTATAATTTGTGTTTGTTCAAATTCTTGCATGATGTTACATAACCTTCTTTAGAAATGTATGAAGGCGGAGACCACTGTAACATATGGCATCACTGGAAAAGCCATTTTTTGGGCTTAAATTTAAAACTAGATTAGTCTGTATCAGATGTACCAGATTTGAACTGGGACGTTTTTTAAACAAATCTCATAATCTGTTTTTTATCCTGGAGCACTAAAATTAGAGGATGTGACAGTCTTGGAAGAGGTGAACCAAACTGTACTGGTTACCCCCTTATTTCTGCAGACACACGAGGCCAGAGACATGTTTAAGCATGTGTAGTCAAACCCCTACCTTCATTAAGACGGTATCTTTACGTTGCATTTATAGGTTTAGAAAAATATTTTCCTTTCATTTAACTTATTTTCCTCTTTTTCTTACAGGTTTTATAACATTGCTCTGGATGGAGCATAGTGGCATTTAAGGGTAAAGGATGGTGTCATTTTTCAGATGTAATTCTAGCAGTCGGTTATGTGTGGTATCTTAGTAAGTATCTTTGCGATTTATATTAATTACTTTTAACAGATGCTCTTTGCTCACTTCCATTTGACTCAGAATTAACAATCAAGAATACATTGGGAACTAAACAATGAATTTCCTTATTTACATACTCAAGGGAAACAATTGCATCCCTTGGTATTTGAGAAAGTTGGTGATGTCACAACCGTTTACCGCTCCTCTGGTTTATAATTTATGATCAGTTGCACAAGGAAAAAGTCCACTATATTGCTGTTGTGTTTCATTAGGCTGTTATTTCACATTTAGAAATATTAGCACAGTTGTGAAGATTACTCAGTTAAAAAGTTTCTGTTCCATCCCTTTTCAGACAGGGGAGAAAAGACAGGTGTGAATTCTTTATTAATAGATGTCACAAACTCACCAGGTATGTTCTCATGCTCGTGCTTCTTGAGATGGCGGTCGAGGTTGGTTTGTTGACCGAAGCAGCGGTTGCACAGGTGACACTTGAAGGGTTTTTCCTTGTTATGGATGTTGCGAACGTGGCGTTGAAGATTGGATGAGATGCTGAATGAGCGGTCACAGTATTTACACCTGCGAAAGGAGAACAAAGTGAGCAGGAACGGAGGTGATTTGTAAACAAATAAAAGATACTTTCTTTCTTGGAACTATAAATAATACAAATAATAATAGGAAGACAATGCAAATTAGCTGCGGATTGTGATTATTCTGTATTATAGTTTTGAAGAAAATGATAACAAAAACATAATCCTTTAAAAGGACATATTGGCTGTTGCCAATCATACTCAGATTTTTCATTGGCTTTTATCCACCAAAGATGAACCCAACTGGTTCCTGATGTCTACATGATAAAATATATACATCCCAGTGCATGGAACTCGTTGGGCCATTGTTTGAATTTGAACATCAGAGATGACGAGACTGAACCTACCTGTAGGGTTGTTCCCCCGTGTGTGTCCGCAAGTGTCTGGTGAGGTTTGCTGAGCGAGGGAAGATTTTCCCACAGTACCTAGAGGCAACATCGCAAAGGAAGGAAGGGAAAGGCGCGGTTAAGCGACATGCTTCTAAACGTATTCTCGACGCAGGGAACGACCCACTGCAGCACAGGGCTTTTACCTGCAGGAGTAACGCTCCTTCCCCTTGCGCAGGATGGCATCGGAGAGCGACGGTGGTGGTGAGCGGAAATTGAACAGGGGATGAGCGTGTTGCAGCGAATTGGGCGGCGCGTCCAGCTTCAGAGCACCAAAGCTCTCAAGCTTCTCCGTCATGTTCTCCATAGCTGACATCTGACGACAGAACAGGGGAGATCACATTTTTAGATTTTCTTTTTTTTTTACTAAAGCGGATCACAGTCTTTCAATTAAACCAGTATTTGTGGATTAAAACGTTGTAGTCATAAGCTCATATGGCCATTCTGACATGACATTATATATCTATATATCTAGTATATACATATGCTTTATATTTAGAGAGAGAGAGAGAAAAGAAAGCCCTGAAAACAAAAGACAAAATGTCAGAAAAGGGAGCGAGGGAAAGAGAAAGATGACGGAAGCGTCGAGGAAGCAGTATGTCAGAGTTGAGCCCTAATAGTTAATTGTGCTAAAGGCGAGTCACCTCCATGACCTATAACACAAACAAAAATGCTCAAGTACCAGCGCCCCCCACCCCTCCCATACACCCTAACCTCCAGCCTCAGTGCTTTGTTCTACACCTCTTACGTTCCTCTGCAGAAGCTACTGCTGCAGGCTGGCGGACCGGCTAAATGAGGCATTCAAGCGCTCCGATTGGAGCTGTACAATATAGTTTGAGATACCCACAGCTGATAGCCACTTCCCCTCCCCTACAAGCGAACAAAAGGGACCAGTTATGTAGGAGTTTATTTGCCAAAAACAGCTTACATCCTTCCTTTTTAGTGAACACGGGAGGGGAGAGACGGGGACAGACACTCCGTCTCTATGTGTTTATTCACAGTCTGAGAACGTGTGGGGGGGGGGGGGGGCAATGTGATTCCGACATGAGACTGAACTAGGGGTGGCATTGTTTTTGTATCACTGGGAGGATCACAGCTGAGACACCGTGAGACAAGTTTTTAAACGCCTGTGAAAACTTTCCATAACAGGGGTATTGAGCAATTATAAGATGATGTATTATCCGATGATGAAAAATACAACGTTATGAGTCCATAGTGAATGTAACTGAGGAGGGTTGCCAGTGAAATATGCTTTTGTTCACAAATGACAGAAAAAACCTGGTTAGCTTCTCTTATATGATGTTGTGAAGCCCAAATGACACAATACATGTATAATACCACGTAGGACAATAAATCTTATTTTTATTTAAATGGATCTGTCTGCCTATGCAGTAAGTGAGTGTTTTGCTAAGTCACAGTCGATAGAGGACAGAGATTCCCAGGTCAGATTAAAACAGTTTCCCCATCGAGAGCCCCCCATTCTCCTGGAGACAAACACAGGATGTCCTTGATGGACACTGTGCTATTATCTAGCCAGCCAGCCAGCCAGAGAAACAGCTCGGAGGGGGTAGAGCTGTTAGCCGGCCTGTGGGCTCCCAGCGCATGAAACAATGCCACAACTAAGATTAGCGTGGCCAGGAGAGGCAGTTTGTTACAATTCAAACGGTTATTATTCGCTCTTTTTTTAATACTATCATTCCTTGTAATCAAGACCCGTAGAGGTAGGGAGGGTCTGGGGACAGTTGAACAATGTGACTGATTATCAAAGGCGCTGCGATAACAGACTGTGTCTTCTGAAAAAGGTAGAAGTGACGAGGTACACAGGCGCCATTCAGTAAACAAAGGAAGAAATCATAGAGAACCCTTGAGAAAATAACATCAACACTGCGGACTGATGGTGCATAGGGCCCTATCAATTCAGGTTACAGCAGCGTGGGAGGCAGGAGTGAGGTATTTTCACATAATACATGGTATGAGAATAATAGTCAATTGTATCTGGGAATAATCGGCCGATGTGCGGTACCTGGAGGTAAAGTCCCCTGCTCTGTACTCCCTTGCTGTATGACTTTTGTTCAAAGATCATGTACCTTTTTGCGGTTTTCCACTAACGATTAAAGCAACGACCTTCCTGGGTTGCAAATTTGTCTGCGTGTGAGCGAGCGCGGTGAGCTTACCTGTGGATGGAAGAGTGGCGGGGAGGGCCTGAGGAATTTTTCCTTCAGAGCTCCTACGGGGTCGAGTAGCTTCCTCTTCTCCACCCTGCTGGACCAACAACAAGGCAGAGGGTTACGTACCAAGGTCATAGTTCATCTACATCTACCTCATACCGCATACTCAACACCTTCTATGCGTGAACATAAAAGCATTATGGGTGCTCATGTGGAAACAGCAGTATCTGGTGTAATCGGGGCTGAAATACCTGTATATTGGGTCCATGAAGAACGCTGAGGGCTTGGCGTAGTGTAGGGGTGGCGGCTGGTGTTGCTGTGCGTGTTGCTGCTGGTGCTGGCCAATGGCTGAATGGTGCAACGACTGGGAAAGATGCTGTGGAAACCCAGCTGGGGTTTCGTCCTTGATGGAGACCCCCTTTCCAACTCCAAAGATGTGGTTCTTTCTATTTTGTGGCTCAGCCACCACGCCATTATGGCCGCCTCGGCTCCGGCCGCCGATGCTCAGGTCCAACGGCTGTTCTTCACCGCCGGGTGTTGCTAAAGGTCCACCACTGCTCCCAGTACTACTTTTGGGGTTTGAGGGGTTTGTTGGAGTGGGGTGAGCTAACTTGGTCTCCTTGGCCTTCGTGGTGAGATCAAATGGGGACTCTGTTGTGGGGGCAGGAGCTCGGGGGCCACCCGACACCATCTTGTGCAGTTGCTCGTGAGGCGACTTTGGCTCCGCCTTAAAGAACATGCCGGGATTGAGGGCACCTCGATCAGCGCTGAAGGGATAGAGGGAGTTGTGGAAATTGGGCAGAAACTGGAAGGGAAACATGGAATGGTAGGGCAGTGGACCCATCTTCTTCTCCTGATGGAGACCAATCAGACCTGGACCAAAGTATTTCTCAGCAATAGACGCGATGGCTTTTATGGAATCTGTTGTGGCTGCATTTGCATTTGTGTGGGTGGGCGGGAGAGCTTGCTCGTCAGGCGGAGGGAAGAAGGAGTGCTGGGATGATGCAGAAAACTGAAAGGGACGCTCAATAGCAAAGTTTCCAGAACTAGACACAGCCGTTATCGATGCACTGTCTGTGTCTTCTAACTGGTGGCCTTCTTGACTTGAAATGGCAGACGGCTTCCTTCTCTTACCACTTCGCTCACGTTCACTCTCCCCGTCGCTCTCCAGGTCAGAACCATCACCTGAGGCTGTACCAGTGGTGGTCTCCAAATCTGTCCCACTTGTGGTGTTCACGTCTTCAAGATCACTGCCGTCTGACATGTCTGCCATCTTAGATTTGGGCTTGGCTTCTCCAGAAGAAAAATTCAGTTTGTTCTCTTTTTCTTTGACTTCCAGCTGACTCAAACTGTTACCTCCATTGGTGTTTGTAGAGCTAACCAGGGACAGTGGAGGAGCATCTAAGGGACTTCGAGGCAATTTCACCTCTTGACCGCCCAGCGGGTTCTTTAACAAGGGGCTAGCCGGCAATAAAGGTGGTCGCTGATACAGTGATGGGGAGAAGAGACCTGGGAAACCATGAGGTAGGGGTGGGAAGCCCTGGGCTCCGGGGGAGAAGGGCAAACCAGCATGAGGGTGAGGTCTAGAAGGAAAGTAGTCACTGAAGCCTAAACCTGAATGGTTTAGACCTTGTAGGTGGGGATGGTGGGACTTGACCTTGGCCATGATGGGGCTGGAGCTCAGGGGGATGCCAGGGTTGAACATCCCCGCTGGAGAGCCGTAATGGTTTTTGCCCTCACAGAAGCGGCGGTGCTTGTTGAGGGAGGAGGTAGTGCTGAACAACTGCCCACAGTCTTTACATTTGATCTGGGTACGGCAGTCAGCATGCATACGCTTGTGGCGGCAGAGGTTGGAGAACTGGGTGTAGGATTTGTGGCACACCTCGCCTGGGGGAACAAATAGACGCAGCCCATCGGGGCCTGGTTAAACCCATTTTAACACTGTCTCTAACTTTGTATACCAAATCAATAGCAACACATACATCTGAATGGAAACTGATGATGAAATAGCTCTGTGAAAATCACCACTTTTTATAACTACTTATTCTGCAAATTGAGAACAACAAATGGCTCCCAAACTACTGTATCTACGTTGTATGTCATTTACAATAATAACACATGCAAGAAAAATCATAACAAATAGATTTAATTAACTAAAAGAGAGCAAAAACAATCGACTCTAATCTAGGATTAATAAAAACTACATCATAATCTGCTTTTTTAATATCATTATTATTATTATTATTATAATCGTAGCAGTAGATCAAATTCATATAAACTAAATTATGTTGAAGTGTGTGCTGTGAAAGAAGATATCTATAAACAAATGCATAGTTTACATTAAATCAATAAAAAATAAAAAATGATCCATGGACCTGTATGCTTGGTTCAAAAGATTTAAACAGAATCAAAAAGTAGATGAAGTGGACAAGAAATACGTAGAAAACAAATGGACTGTGAAGAAGAAGACAGCCATTGCCTTTGAAAGCTCTCACTTACAGATAAAAGGTTTGACACTGCTGTGGATGTGCTTATGCTGCTTGAGGCCCGACGAGGTGGCAAAGGTCTTGCCACACTCGGGGCACGTGTGAGCGCGCGCCCCCACGTGCTGGGAGCGGATGTGACGCTGAAGGTTGCTGGGATCTGTGAACACCTGCAATTTGAAAATGAGAGCATGAAAATACAATGTACGCTAAAATGAGCATGCAAAGAATGCTGTTCCTTAAGAATGACAAAATCTATGTCCAGTGTCATTGGGACTGAAAGCCTAAAACACAAGACCAGCAGAATTTCTGAAGCAGATGATAAAGCTTGTGTGTACAGTGCACAACTTACGTGCCGGGTATGCTGTACCTTATCACAGTTTTCACACTCAAAACGCTTGCCACTGTCATGTGACATCTGGTGACGGATGAGGTTGGACTTCCAGTTGAAGGCTTTGGGGCACTGGTCACACTTGTACTCCCTCTCCTCTGTATGGACTATCATATGTTGGCCCAGACTTGAAGAAGAGAGCACAGGACCATCAGTGAAATCCATACATCCTACAAGTCACAACTCAGGGATGAATGGATGTGTGTGGAATGTGAACCCCTTTAGTAGCACAAAACCATGGTACAATTTGTCATCGCGCGTCTGCGTACCTGTACTCATTTGGGAATATCTTCTCACAGTCTTTACATTCGTGGACAGGCTCGTCGCTGTCCTCACGTTCCTGCTTGAAGTCCTCTCTCAGCGTGTCAAAGATGGAGCCGGTACTGGAGCATGAATACTTCTGGTGCCGCCGCAGCTCAAGCGTTGAGGAGAACAGCTCATCACAGTCTTCACAGCGGTACATCTGCTCGTCTGCACGCACACAAATACAGTATTTGTTTAAAGATCAAAATCAAATAAGTAAGCTTCCTGAATAAAATGTATTCCCCTCAGTCCGCGTAACAATTAAATCCTATAAAATATACTACTGAAATGTGTGTGTTAGTTACGGCTGAACAGACTCCTATTCAAACGCTAAAAGCAACAATCCTGCAATTGACATGGCCATAAAATGGAAATCAATTAGCGGTGAAATGTAGCCCTCATTAACCCAGTTAATTGCTTGTTAAAGCAAGTGTTTGCTTCAGACTGTGGGTGTAATAGCGCACAAGGGAAACAATAGGGGTTGGTCTTTCCCTTCCATGTTGATAACCTTTACAATACTTCTCACCACCAAGGTCAAATACATAAAACACAGGCCGGCTTTTTCAATAGCAAGTTCCTGAGTCAAACGCCAAGTTCAACAGATCGGGGGGAAAGCCCAGCGGCGTGTCTTTGTGCGCGGACATTAACGTGTGTGTGTGTGTGTGTTTGTGTGTGTGTGTGTGCTTGTGTAGAAATGTTTTTCAAAAAGAATGAGCCACAAGCAACAGAGGTAAGCAGGGGCACGGTGGCGCCAACCCCATGGTGATTTCAGCGCCAACCTGTCATACCCTCTTTGCCATGACCCAATCAGCCAACCCCTGAGTCGCCCCCCTCCCCCCCCCCCCCCCACCCCAGGTGTCCCATCGCGCCGCGCACACCAATCCATCATTTCAAGGTGTACTAAATGAGTTTATCCAAAATGACTTACAGCGTATGGCTCACCTGTTTTCTACTGCATGTGACCGTTTATCCAGCTGGAACTTCTTGGGCACATTAAAAGGGCATTAGTGTAACAGCGATGTGTCTAACCTTGGGGAGAAGGATCAATGACCTTCTGGTCAATGGGCCGTTACACTGAGCTTAAACGCTAAACCAACGCGCTCACTCTGACAAAATGTTTCATCGAGAGCCTCTGCTCTGAAGACCAAACACCTCAGCACCACTTTAGACTACTTTGGACTGTCTCCTTTTAGAGCAGAGTGTATTTCGGGAAAGAAGGGGTGGTGCGTACACAACGAGAATATTTGTTGTTGGATTTGACAAACAACGTGGGTGTTGCGTGGATGTCCCACGTGTGAATGCGAAAGCGTCTCAATGACTCGGTGATGCGGCGGTGATTGCATTTATCAGTTCCTGTGTTTCTTCAGTAAGTCTGGTCTGGGGGGGTGTTGGGGAGCTGGAGGTGGGGGAGGAGGAAGGGGGGGGGTTTGGGCGGGTATAAAGGGGAGACTAATAGCTCTCTGGGAGACGAATGGAAGCACAATTATGTGCAGTTTAACAGCTAATCTGGGAGCATGGGTGAGGTCTCAGGGGACTCCTCAAGTCCTCTACTTCAAATTCCTTCTCCGATAAGCCAGACACAGAGAGCGGGGCCGCGCTGCCAAGCTCCCACTCAGCCGTGCTACCTTCCCCTCTCTCACACACAAACACACGGACACAAAGCAGACGCCGTCCCCTCAGTCTCCCGACTGTCTCTCTTTGTCTTTCTGCTTTTCTTCCTGTCTTTGTGTACAAATAAAAATCCTTGAAACAGTGGATGAAATATTACATTTTTTTTTTTTACCCTGTCTTTATTTTGTTTCCCTTCATCCATCTCTCTTGCGCCAAAACATAAAACTGCCTCACTTTGGCTGTGACACACACCTTCTGGCAGGTGTAGTGTCTCCCTCTCACTCTCTTTATTTCACATACACAGGCCTACACACAGAGAAATTGGACTAATCATTTACAAGCCTGCTCCATTTTAGACGCACTTCTATAACATGCCAATCTGCTTCTTCTAAATGATGACGTTTGCTTTGAGCTTCTGTTCCCTCTCGCGATCTGTGCATAAACGGTGCATCACCCAGGAATAAACCCGGTGAACTGCAGAACATCTCACGCACATCTTGTTCTCACTTCACCATTTTATAGTCAGTGACAAGAAAGAGTAATCAGATTTTTTTTTTCTTCGTCCGTGGTTCCAGAAAGACTGGAAACATTACAAAACAATGTCACCTGACAACAGCATTTCACCACAATAAGTCCAAGATGTTTAAAGAAATACAGCGGAACTACGGCCCCTTTTCCGCTTAAGTGAACTCTGAAAGAAAAACCCAGATTGACAGTGATGGCTGTCCAAACTAGATTATGTGATAAAATATTGGATATATTCAGTCTGGCGTTTAAAACATGTGAAGCCCACAATGAAAGAGGTTAAAGGGGGGACAGGCGGGACAGGCGGGCGACAATATGGCTCAAAATGTGGCGCACTTTGAAATGTGATCCAGTAGGCCTGTACTGTGTACGCAGACATCAGTGTTCAGCAAGGTGTAGCAGAGCATTTTACACACCAGAACCATAGCAGAAGGGACAGATTAAATGAAACACACATTTATTAGAAAGATATAAAGTCCCAAAGAATGTATTATTTATTTTATTCGACAAATCCTAATGGCAGCGTCAGATGAAAAGGACTTTTTTTTCATCAACATTATTTGTCATTTAATAAATTAATAAACAGTGGGTCTAACGCCAAGCTTAATAACAAATAATTGGCTACCAGGTTCATTCAACTTATATATTTTAAAATAAACAATAATATTCTATTCCATATGTATAGCAGTTATTTTTGAAGAGCAATATTTAAAATGCCACTTTATAACGTTAAAATGTTTAATCGACATTTGTACGCGACTCCATACTACCGCGGCCAAATGCGCACCAAGACGAAGGGTCATTTCCAGAGGACAAACTGCCCTGGCGACTCGTGAACAGCAAGATATCATGTTTAGCATTTTTCTTTGGCTGAAAAAATGACAAAGAATTCCAAACCCCCGGCTCAGAGGTCTCGAGTTCTCCCCAAACAAAGTGTTCGTTTACGACTTCCTAATAATTCCTGCTGGTCGTGGGTTTCCGTGAGCAGAACATTTCTACTCACCGAGGATGGAATATGACAAGTGCCAATTGACGCCGAACAGAGAATTACAGGCAAAGAGCCCCATTACGTCGCAGTATTGTAATGGCGCAATTCGGATCAGACTCTGCGTTATTGGCGGCCCACTTCTAACCGACAGGGCCAGAAACGGCTTCAACCACATGCTTTAATGCGGGATTTAATTCTAGCCTGGGAATTTATGATTCGAATAATACGAGAAAGAAAAAAAAAACCTTGGGAGGCAGAGATGGTGTCTTTTTTCCCAGTCATATTAGCAGGGTTATGGAGTGTGTTGGCCACGAAAGCAGGATGCCGTTTGGAGTTTGTTTAAAATGTGCGCTAATGACGCGCATTAATCTTACCTTGTAGGTTGGGTGCCATGGATCCTTCGGGGAAAATGCCGTCCTTCATATACACCAGGAGCTCCTCCCCTGCTTCAATGTCCCGGACAGCTTTATAATAAATCTGACGAGAAAGAGAGAAGGAAAGAAAGAGGGAGGCTTTCAGTCCACATGGAATTAATAAACCTGGACCTCGACATATTTATTGTGGCGGATAAACGAAAGACGTACTGCTGGACCGATGAGCGTATTCAAAAGGTTGCTTTCAAAAAATAAATAAACGCCGTGTTGAAAATAGGATTCTCCACAATGCAGCAGTTCTTTTTGAGACGGACTTTGTTTAAAATATTTTACAATTTTTTTTAGGCCTTTTAATTTAATTCATATTAGACAATTGTATGTTATCTTCTGTCTTATAATAAAAAAATAAAACCAATACAGTTGCATTATTTCACGAACAATTAAAAAATAAATAAAATCTTGACAATGCAAATACAACCCCAATGAAAGTAAACAGTTGGCCGAATAAACGAAAGTGCATTTATTTTTTGAATTTTTGAAATTGTTGAATTTGTTTTTACGTCTGCAGAAAACCGGCAAAATATGGAGCTTACCACGATCTATTTATCTGACCAGGGCCATATAATATGCATGATCGGGCAAACAATAATGCTCTATTATGCGTGTTTTGTTTTGCCAGATATAAAGACAAGGAAAAACTAAGGAGTCAAGTCCATTCAGAGCCGAGGCCTTATCGAGAATCCATCCAACGTCTCACAAATCCGTGTAGCACACAAAGCGTACACACACACACACACACACCAGTCGGAAGACAATTCATTCAAACCGGTCATAATTAACAAGAATAATAAAACGACGCTCACGGCTGCTTGCAGACCCCCCCGCGCCCCCACCCGATCCCCGCAAAACACAACGGCACCGCCACTTCAAGGTACAGAAGTTATGATCTCTCAACACTCGGGGGCGCTCTGCACCAACTGAACGATGTCAACACAACAAGGGGGGCACACACACACACACACACACACGCGCGCGCCCGCGCACGGAGTGGCCGGAGAAACGAACTTCCAAGACAAGGCGCTTACAAGGATCAAAGGCCCCGAGTCGATGAAAATATCAGGTATGGTTATTATTATTATTATTATAAATGTTATTACGCTATTTATAACAATCATTCCACACACAGCGGCCTCTCTGCGCTGTAGCGATCTGACCTTTCTTTTCTCCGTGAGACCGAGGAGTTGCGAAAGTTGCGCGGCGCTGCGGAGAGCCTCCAGCTGCAGTAGCACGTCGGTCCCGGCGGAGTTGGCGACGCAACCCATAGTCGGTGTACCGGAGAGGGAGCGGGCCGCTGGAGGCGGACAGGGCCGCGGAAAGGGGAGGTCGAGGAGCGGCGGACGGTGCGGTGTGTCTCCCTGTGGCTTGGATGAAGCCCGGCGCTCCTCTGCTGGCCCACTCTCTAATCTAGTCAGTGAGCGCCTCTTCGGTGATGATGATGAGCCTCTCTCGCTCTCCCCCCTCTCTCTCTCTCTCTCTCTCTCTCTCTCTCTTTCTTACTCTCCCTCTCTCTCTCCCTCTCTCTCTCATTAGTGATTCCCCATTGCCCCTCGGTGCTCTGTCGGTTACCCGTCGGCCACTCCTCCTCGTCTTATCTCCAGCCAGAAGGATGGAGGGATCTGCAGGCGCAGACCCCTCCCTGCACCTCCGATCCCAGCAGCCGCTTTGGCCGCTTGATGAATTTGTTGTTGATGTAGATAATGGATAAAGCAACCTGACATACTTGCACGGGGAAAACGAATATATATATATATATATATATATATATATATATATATATATATATATATATATATATATATATATATATATATATATGCAATTTTTTTATTATTAGCGATATTTAAGTTTGATTTTAATGCTGAATTATTATTGATGTTGAATGTGGCCATTCAGTGGTTCGATTTATTTATATTATTTCGTTCAATTTATTTCACTCAGGACTAAACATAGCTGCACAAATTAATCAATTCCCCAAACTCGGAGGTCGAGTTAGGATTTATCGGTCAGAATACTTGGCCTACTTTGTTTGAAGGGGATATTTGAATACATATTGCACTAAATAAAAGTCTGTTTTTATCGTTCATCGTCCATGTGTTTTTTTTTTCTTAATCTATAAGTGAATTGGAAAGAAAAGGAAAAAAAATGTCAATATGCAAGACACTAAAACGTGAAAACTACTTGAATTAACAACAACTTGAAATGACATTTGATTTATTTTCGAAAACTTTATATATGTCGCTATATTCCAAATGTTTTGAGCTTAATTGGTTACGTTAATGACACACCTTCCTCATCATGACAGGACAAAGGTTAGAACGTAATACGCTGATATGAGTTTTTTTCTTTTCAATGAGCCAGTTGATGAACGAGGAATGTTTAATTACACTCCTAACGAATGTTCTTCATGTCTGCCGCATTTTGGATATTTCATGAATCTTTGTTTGTGTGCGTGTGTTCTACAGAATTCAACACACTCAGATCTGTCTTGACCTCTTCCCATCTCTGTCCAGTGTTCAGTGGACAGATGCCTCATCGATCACTGCCAGCCGCAGGGCCCGCCGTAATCCCCCACTGTGGCCTCAAACACACACACACACACACACACACACACACACACACACACACACACACACACACAACAAACAGTGTTGGGAAGGCCTCCACTCCAAAACACAAAAGATGAAGGACTGACAAGAAGGTGGACAAGGTTCATCTTCTCTTCAACCCCCCCCATCACCTACCTACCGAAACACACACACACACAACCCCCTTGTGTTCTCTCAGTCGTTTCATTCACAATACGCAACTTGGCCTTCGAACCGCTGAATGGCCTCACTCATGCACCAGTTGTGACAGATTGTTGGGAAATATTTAATAGTGAGACAGACCTGCACACTTTATATGTTACAGATACATTTCATGCATCAGAAAAAAAACCTTAGTGCCTTACTCAATATTCAAGGTCAGGATGAGATAAGGTGGACTGCGTCATCTTCCGAAGCACCAGTTTGAAATTTGGTTTTACTCACTGCCTCTCTGATCTTATTCTTGTCAGTTTTGATAAAAACAGACACATCTTGCGCTCGCGGCGGTGATTGAGCTCATTTATTTGTATTGTGTTGAGAGTCCATCTGAAGTGGCTGAATTAAACTAACAAAACAAAAAGAATGTGCTTCACACACACACACACACAAAATAGAGAAACTATTGATTTGTTTGGCCATCATCTAAAGTGCAAGCAGAACAAAGAGAGAACAGTCACTGGAAACGTGTGCGTGTGTGATGACTGATCAAGAAACATCTGTGAATGCGCACACTAGCGCAAGCTGTGTCCAGAGCACATTTACTGCACCCAATGTATGTGAAAACATAATATTTCACTAAATTACTACATGACCAAAAATATCTAAATTATGCATGATCTTGCAAACATTTGTTCACCGTACATCATTAATGACAAACAAATAAATGATCCACTTTCTTTAAAAGGTTACTTTCCGCATTTGAATTTGCCCCATGTGCACATATTTCCATAAACTCATGCATTGTGCATGCAGATAAAACAAAGGAAGAAAATCCACAGAATAGTCTGTTAAATTATACATTTTAGCACTGAGTGGCTGTGTACGTGTGTGTGTGGTAAATAAATGATAGGGTCATACCTTTGAGCCAGTGCACCAAGCAACTGGTCAGGCAAACAAAAGCAAAGCTGTTCGCTAAGTACAAATAACTGCAAAACACATCAAAAAACAATCATGCACGTGGCCTCTCTGGGTCTGATAATTCTCCACAATTTTCGCCGGTGCCCTGATTCTTTCTTTGACATTGTGTGGCAGTGGCAGGGGGCACTGATGTGAAAATCTTAAAAGGATTAGAAGGGTTGGTGTTGCCAGCCAATTGGTGCTTGTCAATCTCGGAGGCCCCAGTGTGTTCCCTCTCTCCCCTGGTCCAAGCTCCCTTTCTCTCTATCGGCCAGGCTTAATGTCTCAAGCTTTTATGGACACACTGGCCTGTCCCTCCGGTGTGACAGACTGACAGGTGGCAGATCAAGACACGAGGACAGAGAAAGGAGACAAAGACAGCGAGGAACAGGCGGCTCGAGGCCGAGGCAGGAGGGGAAAGAGCCATGTAGGCCGGGATTAGGATACAAATAAGAGTGGAGTGACAGGAATGTGGAAGCACACAAGCATATGGATACATTTGGCTACTGCCATCGTTTTCATGGTTTGATTCTCGCCCTTTGTTTTGAACCGACAAATCATTCTCATGGCTTCTTTTGATGTATTTTTGTGCGTCCCAGTACATGTCAGTTATCATAAAAGTCCAAACTCTATACTAAGTAAAATAGGGAAATGTGTGTTACGTACTGACATAGCGACATCCCTGGTATTTCATTTACAGAAACTGCAAAAGGACTCAGCAAAGCAGAAGAAAAAGAAATATGCTTCTATATTGCAGGAGTAAGTAGCGGCACACAGACGTAGCGTGGGGTTGGGGTTAGGGCCTAGTTAAGCAGTTGGGCTTTTATGGGCACTGACTGGGCATCTTTCCAAAAGTATCCCATGCCATACCCAGTGAGAGAGAGAGAGAGAGAGAGAGAGAGAGAGGGATAAAGAGAAGGAGAACTGGCAACTGGCCCAGCTCCAGACAGTAGTGCCATTCCTTGGTCATTACCAGCTACCAGCTTGCTACCAAATTATGATCACACAAGCACAAGCATGCACACGTGTATCCAGACCGATTTACCGAGTGGTCAATCTCAGAAGGTGGTAACGAATGACCAATCCTCCTTTTGCCTTTTTGGGTTTTTTTTGACAACCAAGTGCTCATTTAGAGCAATAATCCAGCCAGGGCATGTCGATCACGTCACTCACCTGGTCTCCGGTGAGATGGCAGGCGGCGAGGTTCTGCTCCTCAAATGACGGGGCAGAGCGGACGTATTTGAGCCAGCTGCTGCCGGTGGCGTCCGGGCCTGTGTCAAGCGCAAACTTGACGTTGCCCATGTCATCCACCACCTGTTGGAGAGCAACAGGTCAGATATTAATACAGAGTTAAAATCTTTTGTCAAAAATGAAATCCAGAAATATTTTAATAAACCACTTTGTGGAGGAGGTTATTGGCCGTTTGAAGATGCAATTGAATATAAGGCAGGGCACAATTTAGCACTCTAAGGCAGCTTTTTGTAAAGGTTTTCATTGAGTGAAGCATTTTGCACGCTGATATTGCGCTGCTGAGCGCCTTAACTTTTTATGCTCTACCCACACAGCCTTTTGAACAGAAAACAGCAGGCCTGAGGGCAAATTAGTGTGGTACTTAGGATTTTGGTTAAGTTGTCTTTGTTCATTTAAACTCTACTATTTACCATTAGGTTGCATGCAGTTTATGGTGTGCATTAAGCAAAGTCAGCACTGAGTCTGGGGTTGCCTAGCAACAATTCATGCAAAACAATTTAGCAAACTGCAACAAAAAAAAGCCCACGTCGGCAACAAAACAAAGGCAATGAGGTGCCCCTTTGGTTTTTAACCTGCAAAATGTGCTCTGTCTGATCAAAGCTGTGCCAGGAGTCGAGTCCGTCAGTCAACTTTAAGACGCAGAGGCAACATGTCAGTTGGTGTTGGAAGCGCCTAACCCTGTCAATCCCAACAAATGGAAGAGGGAAGAGCGAAAGGATGAGAAAGGAGGAGGGAGTGGACAAACTGTGGCTTCTTTCACTAGTCTAAAGACTTTCTCTGGCACATATTGATCACCCTTTGTAACCCCTGGGCCCCCCTGAGACTTCGGGAGCGGGTTTCGTATTACCCGCTTTAACAGAGAATGATGGAGGATGGTGGTCGAGGTGGAGGAGGAACAGGAAGAGGAGGAGATGAGAAGAGGCGTTGATTGTTGAGCACAAAGTGAGGGGAAAACCAGGAAGGAGTAACAATGCTCCACACGTAGGACCCCCTTCTTCCCACAATTGTGAATCATGAAGGATTCCAGAGAATGAACATAAATCCTCAAACTTGCCAAAGGAACAGATATTAGAGAACAACTGCAGAAGGCCATTCTTTTGAGTGCATTTGTGTGTGTGTATTGGTATGTGGGTGTGATGGACTCTGTGAATCATGTGGCAGCTCGGCTGGAACCCTCTCCACCAGTGTGGAGAAAGGGGGGGGGGGGGGGGGTCCGATTTTGCTGCAGCACCGCATGTAATGCTGAGCCTGTGTGAATCCTCCAGGGAAAACTAGCTCGAGACAGGACAACTCCTCCAATTACAACTCCCAATCAGCCGGGCCTGAGTTCAGAGCTGACCTCTAGCTCGACTCTCTGCGCGCCTAATCACGGTGAAATGTCTGCTGTAGGAAATTGAGGTGTGATGGAAAAGAACCAACAAACCATCTGACGTTTTTAGATGTACAAAGTTCGTGAACCTCTCTAACTGGCCTGCTTTGATAAAAGGCATGTTGGTGGTTTGTTTTTTTCCCAGCTCGTAAAGTGTGAATGGTCATGTTCTTGTTGTTTGGGTGAGCGCTCGCAGAAGGTGTATTTTTGTGGTCGGGGGCGCAGGTGGAAAGTTTGGTGAGTAAACATGTAAGGGGTCTGGTTGGAGGTGTCGAAGAACTGCCATGTGCTGGTTTGTACAAATACGGCAACCGTTGCAGAGCAATGCATGTGCGCTCAGTTGAGTTATCATCTTGAGGTGACAGAAATGTTTCTACCTTTGAGACAAGGTGGGAGTTTATCCTCCTCATTAAATGTGCCTGTCAGGACCACAGGCCTCAAATGAAATAACTTTACTGATTACTTTAATACTTATTACTGTTTATGATCAGATTCGGAGAAGTGGCCATTTGTACATCAGTTTCTCAGATATTCAGCAGCAAATAATAAGCTAATGTGCACATGCAGTCCCCACTCCTCACTTTCACCGCTTCAGCTTCCACGTCACAATTTAAACAATCTGCTCGATCGAGTCCAGGTCTTTATTTCATGTGTGAAAACAGTCACTGAAAACTAACCAGGCATACCTCCTAACACCTACTACTCCACCCAACATGTTTTCTGCAGGCGGAGGAGTCAGAGTGCACTTGTCATGTTACTGCCGGGAAGCAGCGACAGGAATCGTACATGTTTTATGGACACATGGAGAAAAACCCAAATCCAGGTGGCGTCAAGGTGGGATTATTTTCTTTTTTTTCTTTTTTTTTAGGGGGAATAGGTGTTCGAAGGGAGGTGGGGAAGTGCGACAGTGCACAGACTGACCCACACATGTATGAATGCTCCCATGCCTATGTATCGGGCATGGGAGCATTCATACACGTGCATTTTGGTCACCCCCTGCTTCTACACACACACACACACACACACACACACACACTCAAGGGTCTGATCAGAGGCCTAATGAGCTGCAGACCTGCATGCTGTGTGTTTTGTATGCGAACATGTGTGTGTGTTTGTGTATGTGTGTTGTCTGGGAGGCCTGCTAACACCCTGTCTCCGGGTGGAAGCCTGATTTATAAGGCTTCAAATGAGGTGCAACAGAGAAGGAGAGCCAGAACAAGCCCACGGCTGATTGTTTGTTTATTTACCTTTCCTTTAAACCCCCCCCCAACGTCACAGCAAGACCTGTGTGGAAACCATCAGCTCCACGAGCAAAGGGAATAGTTGCAACAAAACAAAGCTAAACAGGCAAGTCAAGTTCCACACTTACATTTGATCTCATCTATCAGATCAGAGGCTAGAAACAGGAACTGTGACTCTAAAGATATGAGGAATGGGGGTTTTATTGTTTACAAAAATGTGTATATAATGCTAATGTCTATAACCCCCCCTGCAGTGACTGCAGTCTTTTCATTTGGGCATACCAAGGCCAATGCTGATCTTCTGCCACAGACAACAACTTGCGTACTCTCCACAATTAAAGGGTCCTTCAGGTCTTTTTTGTAGTTTATTACAATTTTGATCATTTCAGAAATCAAAATCCACAACGTTAATTACTGCAAAGAAAATGAAGGCCAAATGTAAAGTTACGCACAGTTTCTTTGAGTACTGAGAGATTATTCTCATCATTTCAGGATAGCTACCTTTTGGTCGTACCTCACCAGACAGTACAATGTTGTAGCCAATAGAAATGATGGGAAAAACCCATGGAAGTAAAAGAAAGTGGTAATAATTGAAGAGAATCATCCTGTAAAGGCAAGTACAGAGAAGAAAAGGCTTGTGACTTGACTTTTGTTCACTTGTATATCACTGATTTATACCCCTAAAACACACTTGAACCTAATATTTTTTTAAATTAAACATAGAAAAATCAGCACACACACTCAAACACTTACATGTACACGCAGTAACTCACTCAGACACACACAAACACACACATACACAGACGTATACACACACACACACACACACACACACAGACACACACACACACACACACACACAGACACAGACACACACACACACACACACACACACACACACACACACACACACACACACACACACACGCACACACACACACACCCACGCACACACACAGACATACCAGCACAACACAATGAGACTTCAGTGAAAGAGAAGCAGCTCTGAGTGGAGAGGATGCAGAGCAAACTCCACAGGAAGCTCTGATAAGAGCACAACACTTATATCGCTCCTCACAACACAAAGGGGAACCTTTGACAGCTAGGAACCTTTAATGGATGTCTCGGCATGCCCTCTCCATCACCAGTTACACCTGATGGATCTGTGTGGCGTTCAGGGCTGAATTAATAGAGGAAAGTTGCTTGTACAGATAGACGTTGGTGACAAGTCACATATTATTTTTGGGTTGACGGAGGGCAGAAAAAAGAAAAGGCAGCTCAAAGCGCAGTGGTGATTGTGATGTGAGACAGAGATAGAAGCACTTATATGTTATTGTGTGTCTGATGTGTGATCTTAATGCTTTGCTGCACTGCCCTGGGTCTCAGTGTGTAAACACACCCACATTTACATGAATATCTATATGTATGTATATGTCTGTATATGCGCCTGTCATAGTTTCAAACCCCATTAGTCAAAGCAACACGTTTTCCATCTTTGAAAATGGATAAAGTTGTTGTTTTTGTATTATATTCTCCAATGCATTGATTAATCAGTGATCAGTAGTAGTAGTATTGCTATTCTTTTTCAGAAGACATCAGAAGGTGTCAAGATGAGCAACAATAGCAAACCATCTATGTGCAAGTCTAACAAGCATGCCCTTTGCATTGAAGGCCAGAAGAGCAGCGCTGGGAAAATGTAAAGAGAAGGCTGACTTTCCCCCGTTTCACTACGCGGAAGTGGCAAATACATTAAAGGAGGTTATTTCAAAGAGAAAAAGCAAAGAACAAGGAACAGATAACCTTTAATTGAGCCTCTGGTTTTAAATATATCTAGGTGAAGAATATGTGAAAGTGTAGAGACAGACAAGGAGGGCTGCATGCATGTCTCCTTGAAGCAGCTAGGGGGTAGCCTGGAGTAACATCTCTCCAGGTAGAAGAACATACATTGGATTAAAGATTCCAATCCATATGTATCAGATAAATACAACACAATATAAAAATGCTAATTTAAGTATGACTTACATGCATGCGCATAAAACCCACGCTTGGTTTCACTCTGGCGAGAGGGCCGGTCATGGAAACACGGCGGTGACAGTGACAGATTGAGTGGCTGTGAAGTGGACTGCAGAGCTGGTTGTTGGACGTGTTGCAAATTAAGGTGCAGGAAGACTAACAAGACATAAAGAAGTGTGTGTGAGAGTGTGTATCCTTTCTGGAAAAGGTTCTGTTTCCAGTTGGGAGGTCCCTTAATACGCACACACACACACTGACACACACACACACACACACACACACACTGACACACGGGCAGACTAATAAAGCAGCTGAAGGATTACAGGTCCTCACAGCCTGCCATGTGTTTGTGCACATTCACATGCATGTGTATGTGTGCCTTGACTGTGTGTGATGGATGGGGGCCTGCAGAGATGACCCTACCCGGCCACATCACTCAACAGTCTAAATGACTGTGTGTCTGTCCACATTGGTGTGTTACTGTGTGTGTGGAGGTGAGAGGTGGACATGCACACCAACGCACTGCTGTCAGTAAACCTTCTCTTTGACCAGGAATGAAGAAGACAGAGAATAAAAGATGGAAAGAAAAAGAGAAAGAGATCAGTCATATTCTGTTGACTTCGGCCCCCTGGGTGATGATGGAGCTGGGTAGGGATTGTGATCACAAACTGATTTAAGTGTAACTCTATCTTTAATTTGTGTTTTTTAATCAGACTTCTACAAAATGGAAGCTTATTTCTTATTTTGTAGATTTTTTGGACCTTGTGAATCCAGCAAAATCTCTTGTTACTGTAATTTTTCATTTTTCCTCTCCTTGCGCCAGCACCACCACATCGCCTCAAACTTCCTAAAACCATTTCACCTTTACCACTGGCTCTATACACAGTCTTCAATTACATCAATTAAAAAGCCAAACACTAACGATTAGTAAAATAATCGCTGAAACTGACAGCTTGTTAAAATAATACTAAAGCTATTTTGAAGTTGTCTTCAAGAGTTTGTGACACTGATCTACGGCTGTCTGGTCGTTATAGGTTTTTGATTAAATCCAAAGCGGCAGAAACTAGAAAAAGTACTTTGTTGCTTCCTCCTCTCCACAGGAGTCTACTTTGCCGGGAGGAGAGCATCCAGCAGCTTCGGGAGACAGACTCCAGTGAGCAAAACTATATTCCAACTGAAATTCAGCCAGCGCAAAGCAGAAAGCCTGGGGTCTGATCCATGGGGGACTGGCCTAACTCACCGCCGGATCAGCAAACCTTCTGTTGCTGTGGTTACACAGTTGTGTTGCGCTGCTGTTACTCCCAGCGGTGGAGTTTGCACAGGCTGATTATGACCTGCTACAGCTCCGCTAACTCCTCCTCCTCCTCTGAACAAAGCGCTCTCCTCGTGGCCAGGACGGCAAAATAAAAATAAATCCAAACTATCAAATCATAGATGGACCGTGAACATAAAATGTGACTAACAAGCCCTCGGGGAGCTGCTCTCGGTGGACTGAGGGCAGATTGGACGCTACAGAGTCCCACCGTCGCCTCTAAAGGTAGCAATTGCACTTTTTTTAAGACACAGCTTTAATCATTTAAATCAAACAACTGGGATCCTTTGATTGAAATAAAGGATTCAACTATTTCTAGCAAAATATGCTGAGTCCAAATGAAGACAATCAGTAGCAGAGCCAAGAGTTTCATCAAGAGGAGCCGTACTGTGAGTATAGATTGGACCTTTAAAAATAAAGTGTGTGTGTTTGTGTGAGTGTGTGTGTAAGGCCAATTACTGATGGGGGTAATAGTACACCTGTGTAGCCACGTCTGGCAATCTAATGACAGCCAAAGAGGAAATAGGCTGTAAATTCAAAAACACACACACACACACACACACACACACACACACACACAAAGACACACGCCCTCTTATAATGACAAAAACAAAATTGAATAGATATAACGATCCACATCCAAAATTGGATAAACACAAATGGCATTCTTTAGAACATATTTGTTTTTGTCAAAGGCACAAGCGACTAAAGTATCTGTAAAAATGTATGTTTGAAGTGTGATCGAGTGTGCGTTTGCTGTGTGTGAGTGGATGTGTGTGAAGGTGAGTGAAGGCGTGTTAAATGTGACCCATTTTATCTGGGCCGGGCAGCCATCGACATAATTAAAAACCAGGCAGGCAGGCTGGGGAGGGCCTGGGGCCTTGTAAAAACCATCTGGGTTGTAGAGAGTGTGTGTGTGTGTGTGTGTGTGTGTATGTGTGTGTGTGCGTGCGTGCGTATGCGAGCCTGTCTACATGCATTGTGAGTGTCAGAATGTGGCCCGGCTCACTAATGATCCAACTTGCTTCTCTTAAATCAGCGTCTCTGCAGTCGCCGTTGCAGAATGATCATTTGTGGTGGGTGTGCATGTGCCACACTCAAACCCAGCATGTGAAAAGTTCCCGTGGACATCTCCCACACTTACAAAATCATTGGAAAGTCAAATCTCATTTAGTTTGAGTTCCACCCAGCTGACTTTTCTCAACGGTTCTCATGCAGGTGGGATAACGAGCATGGGGATTTCTCATAATGATCAGGATTTGGAGTCCATAATAGCACAGACACAGATTACTAATGACCATTTAATTGCATCAGACCAAGACTTTGTCTTGTTAGACCTGCACTCTTTAGTATTACATCTTACAGAGAACATTTGATTGGAATAAAAGAAAACGCACCAAGTTATTATTATTTCTATGTCTTATTTATCAGATCAACCACAGTTTGTATACGTACACCATGACATTCTCCATCCACACCCAAGTACCTTCCATGAGGTTGTGTGTTCTATGATATCCTTTAACTTTCACAGAAAATACATTTCAAGGATGTTTACACTATGTTATTTGTCCACCTTCACACCACTGCAGGTATGCATGCATGAGCAGGTGGCCATGTGCTGGATTGCCAGGTTAGTGTAACTTCAAACAGGAAGTGGGCAATCCTTAAAAGAAGAGAGGCAGCCGGTTTCAGACTGGACCTCATTAATAATGGTTTTGTGTTATTTACAGCCGCTTGTTAAAAGGCTGGACGAGTGTGTGTAACTGGGTCTGTATGTGTGTGGGTCATGTTGTGTGTATTTGGAAGTGTGTGCGTTTTTATGTAAATGTGATGGGTTACAAGTATGAGTGAGTGCACTGAGGGCACCATCTTACTATGTCTGTTTTACTGTTGGACAGCCTTTTACAGGCCAAGCTTCATGCTATATATTTAGGGCAATTAGTGAGCAGATATACGGGCTCATTATAGTGAAGCAGGTGCAGTGTAAATGGGGAAATACATCAGTGTCACACACTCTGTCGGTGCAGTCTGAAGGCCAAGAGCTGGACAAACAGGAGCACACACATTGAACCAAGTGAGAACCAGACCGAGGGAAGAAATCATTCCATCCATGAAGAACATTTATCACAAAGTTATCACAAAATACTTTAAAACAGGCAAAGCGAGTAAAATAGTTGACTATTAACTGAGAAGGAGGCAGAGTTAGTAAAGTATGGGTTTATTGGCTCAAAGTAAAGCACAGTGAGCAAAGTGGTTGTTTATTGGCTACAGAGAAGTTCGATGGTGTTGCAGAGGTCTCCAGAGTCCACACTCACATCTACAAACAAGAATGTGTTCACTGAAGAGCTACATTTAAGAACAGCCACTACATGTTGGGTTTCCATGAGTTTATAACAATTACTTTCCCAAATTTGATGATTTTATGAGTCCTTCATTGCAAAACAAAGGAACAATCCCAGTGGAGCCTCTAAGTTCAATGTTGGAGGCGCTGAAGTTTAAGTTATTTCTAGAGAACAGATGTGTACGTGTGTGTATGTGTGCATGCATGTTTTTGTACTATTGTAGCACACATTTTGTATTTTATCCAGTTGCAGTGGGATTCAAACCAAAAATCCATACTTTTTTCACAAAATTGGACTTAAAATGTCATGTAATGCATATCAGCTCTAATCGCTTTCTGTTTTCTAAGTTCTTCGTTAGTAGATAGTAAAATAGGTATATACAATGAAACTTCCCGTGCTTGACAAAGCATCTAAATCAATCCGTCCAATGCACCCAATGCCAAGAAAAATGTCAATTAATGAAGAGAGGAAGCTTGTATTCAACACTGACAAAACCTGACCTCCACTCTATGGGCTGACATCGGAAGCGAAAAACAAAAAGGGACAATTCCAGGAACTGTGCAAACACAAATAGGGAAGTGGTGCTTCGTTTTGAATTTATAGAGCACGTAACACCATCAATTATTTATTAACACCCAAATAAAGGAATACTTCCTTCAACAACATTTGCTTTTGTAATACAATAGAGAATGATGAAGGAAGAGCGAAGCAGATCATGCGAGACGAACAAAGGCAGTGAAAAACCGTTCATTTACGATCATATTTATGAGTGATCCAAACCAGACAGGGATTTTCAACATGAACAGAAAGAGACTTTCCCCCAACATGTCAGTTCCTGCTTAGTATCAAATCAACATTGGCCTAATTTATCTGTTGAACTACCTCATTCCTTAAATCTCAGAAAAAGGAGACTAAGAGAAACCAGAGGATGTCTGCAAGCATCTCTTTTAAATTGCATTTTGTAGTGGAATGTCATTTGGTCTCTGGGTTGCAGAACGTTCTTGTGTGTGTTATGAGATCAATGAGTTGGCAGCACAGCAGACAGCTGTGACAGTACAAAGTGAACAGTAGTCTTCTAAACTGGCATTTAAACCGGAGACAACCTGTACGACATGATTGACACTCACAGATTCCTCTTTTGGTCTTTTTGTCTACCTCAATTATTCTCACATCCTCGTCACCCACTGCGACTCCACCTGGGATTCTGCAGAAGGTTTGAATTTTCAGAGCTCAAATTGCCAAAAAATATGCATTGTGAAATAAAGTGGTGCCAGAAAAAAAGTAACAGCTGGCCAGTGCAGCATGTGGCAGAACCCCTGTGTGCCTGCAGGCCTGGTTCTTATTGGAACCATGTGAGCAGAATCCTTGTTTACTCTAACAACCAGACTCCACTTTCTCCTCTCATCACCTAATCTCTCCTCCCCCCCACCTCACCTGAAGCGAATGGCCGGGCCTTATTCCCGAAATAAATCATTTACTCCAGAGTCACACATTTTGAAAAAGAAACAAGACCAATGCAATGGCTCAACAGAAACAAAAGCCTCATTGTAATGGGGTGATACAACATTTTGTTTTTAGATAAATACTTTTTAAAGGTGAGAGACTTGAAAATAAGGGCTCAAAAACCCTTCATAGAACTTTAACCGGCCTTCAAACCCGGCCCTTTTATGAATCATTTTTACTTAATTATTTGTCTATTATTGTATCCATTAAATCTATTTCAATAGTCCATGCTTTTACCATGCTGTAACCAAAAAGAAATCAAGGACAGTAACTCTGGACTCCTGTGTGAGGCGGATGTGAGGCGCGGTGCTCTGCCCAGAAGGATTAGCTTTAGCCACAAAGGTATGCGTGATGCCATGAGACGTGTTACTCTCCTCGAACAGGATTAGGGGAATATCTGGCTATTCTCATCTCAACCAAAGGATAATTTAATGTGTGTGTTCTCATCTGTGCTCTGTGTGTGGCTGCTGAACTTTGGTCTGTCTATCTGAGTGTGCCTCCATGTCCGTCTGCACACATGTAGGCCTGTCCCTCCCCTCCACTGCCCTACAGGGGCTGAGACTAGCCAGGACAGGAGGACCAATAAAACGTACTCTTCCAGTGCTGGGCCTGCTGGCGAGAAGCAAAGGAAAAGACCTATTTCACTGTGGTGTAAACCATTGTTTCATTTCCACACTTCTCTCTCCCTCATTCGGGCTCTGATATGGCCCTGGTTCAAGTGTGAACACAATACAGCTATTGAGATCATGGCTTGCACCTCCTGGCCTGTGGCGAGCTCGGCACTAGCTTCAGCTCGTGCAGCCACCAGCCCATGCTAAAACCTGCTTTCTTTCCTTTGCTCAAATTTTTTTTTAAAGTCAGGATGCTGCACAAGCAGCCTCTCCACAACCCCGTGCCCCCATCCCCCTTCTCTTCATCTTAAGCCCTCACCCTAACTCTTGCTCTGGAGGGCCCCAATGTGCAGGTAATGGATCCCGCTTGACCACCTCCACCAAGAGGCCCATATATACAACTTTTAATTAGGGACGCTCATCCCCTCTCCTGAGAGAGAGGGAAACGGTCTAATAGGCTGGGGGTAGCAGTAAGTGAGTGTATCATGTGTGTGTGTGTGTGTGTGCTGCAGAAGAGCCCTGCAGCCATCTGGTTTGTGTTAGACACGATATTAAGAGCGTGTCAGTGGCCGGGGCCTGGCTGATGGCTATCAATCTGCCCTTTAATGTATGAGGGGATATATGGAGGGATGGATGGATATGGACCCCCTTCCGAGAAGCTAAGGGCTAAACTGGCGCATTAAGGTGATTGAGGCCCGTGGTGGAGATGGGGCCCACGGTGAAGCTGCACAGGGGGCCTCGAGTGCCTTCCTATCTCTTATGGGTTAAAGAAAAAAAAGTGTTAAACAGCAAGAAATCTGCATGGAAATATAAATTAGTGATTTAAATGATTGTATTGATGTATTGTGCAAATGGCATTACAATTGTATAAAAAAATGTATAGACTACAAAATCTAAATTGAATGGTCAGTATATTTATATCATTATTACAGTAAATAGTATTCAGCAATCATACGTGACAATAAGTGGCGTTGGCTTTTCATTTGTGAGAAAGACAAAAGGTATAAAAGAGGCAGTATGGACGAAGAGAGATGAATGAGGAGGAGGAGCAGCTGCTGACACAAGCCCTCTCCCCCTGTCAGATAAGAGATAACTGGGTTGCCAGTGTTTAGACACTCCATTAGTAGTGTCATCAATCACATGCACACACACACACATTAACACAGAGAAACATACACACAGAGTCAGGAGACGGAAGACGATTACTGGGTGTGACACAACATATTGCTCTATTAATGCTTCAAGCATGTCAGACTACATCCTTTTCTCTACAGCTCATCAACCACACACACACACACACACACACACTAAACGATTGTAGCTGCTGGTTATCTTTCAATTCAATACGTCTGCAGCGCACAAACCATGGCCAACCGGCACGACTAAAGACTCCTAATGGTGGCATAAGAACACGAGGCAACAGTTCATCAGCAAATAATGTGCATAAGGGCACCTTTTTTATTACAGTCCAACTTTCCATGTTGTGCTCTGGTCTTTCACAGTTAAGTGGTGATTATGAGATTTGCCAACCCTTTGAAGGATCATCCACTGAACGGGGAAAACAGTAAATATGCGTACAGAACATGGAATGTGGTTTTTGTACATTATTTATTTAATACGTTTAATAAGTTTGAACAGAGCTGCAGCATGGCGTCACAGTTAGTTTTTGCGGTGTTGGGAATCGGTACAGAGGGGCCATGAAGGACAGAGAAAGACTGCAATTACAACTTTAACCTGGAAACTTCTCATTTAAACTCAAACGGCCCATGACATCCATGTCGCCATTAAAGTTACACTACAACAATGACTTTTAAGTTATCCTCTGATTAACGATGCTGTCAAGACAACTTTCTTGTGGCTTTGCAAAGACTTAAAAACTTTTCAGATTGCTCCCGGGCTCCCCATGGTCACACTAAAAGCTAAGGCATAATTTGGCCATTCACTAACAACACTTGGATAATGCTTCCCTCAAGGAACACAATCAGGCATAATTGGCCAATCAACATTGGGAACAAATACAGCAGTATACCTCACGCAGTGAGCCTGTTGGATACTATCATGTGGACAAGGCGTCAAACGTAAAAAATAAAGAGGAAAAGAAGACAATATGGTGATTCTGTCGGCCTGTTTGAAGGGTGATTAAAGATGTGTCTTTTGTTTCAGATAAATGTGGAATATAGGGTTCATAGCAAGAAGCAATAACTTTACATTGCTGACACGTGATGATTAAAAGGCCTACCCTTTTTAATGTATAGCTGTAAAAACATTTGAATCAATATTATGTTTGACCAGGTACATAACACATGTAAAAAACTATTACATTGCAACGTATTGTTTGATCTTGATGTCTCGCTTTTGTTTACATACTAATTACTTTAATTTGACATTAAATTTACAGTTTGTAAAACATTGTAAAAATGTGTATTTGAAACAAATCATCCAAGAACCCTGCAAAATAAACATACAACTCTGTGGTTCTCATTTTTCCCTGAAATGTACAATCGGAGGAACAAAGTATCACCCAGCAAATGGCTAAAACTGATATCAATCATTGAATATTATCAATAACACTGGGAGCACTCAGTGCTACTTGTCATCCATCGCTCAGCACTTCAATATCTTTTATTGACTAACTATCAATCGGTTCAGTCAAAAGGAGTCAATAAAATCATAGCTGGTTTAATTTAGTTTTCTTTAAAACCAATAATATATTATATCCCCAATATTTTAAATTGGGGACAAAAAAACATTTCAGCCGGTTACCGCAATTGCGTGTCTTCTACAAGTATTTTGGGTTCGTTTCAGTACTTTAAGGCATCATGAATGTGTATCTTTCCAGGCACAGAATAAAATGTACTCGATGGAATTAAGACATGTACAGCTTCTGCATGTATTTGTATGGTTGTGGACTTCTGTGTGTTTGTGTCTATGTACAGTAGATCCCTATTAATGTGGGCTTGAGCTTGTTCGTTGTACTAATTACTCCAAAGAGCACAATAGATCTTTTTTCCTATGAGCTCCCCGTGTGCTGGAGCTCGGTGGTCCTTGGGGGTATATGGGAAGTAAACATGTTGACTGCGCCTCCACCCCACCATACCACCATCCACTTACTTCCACACACTTGCAATCAACGGGCCACTCGCTAATTTGGGGTTGGGGCATGTATGTAAATGAAAGGCAAACAAAAGGAGTGGGTGATGGATGACAACAAAGGGGGCTCGGGAAGGGTCCATGTGGGACACTTAGCACCGTGGCACTAATTAAAAAGCCATAGCACCGAAAGCTCTGAGGTAACTCATTAGTCGCAACCCCCCCTCCCCGAGTCGCACGGCGCACCGAGCGCTAACGCTAGGAGAGCCCCATGGAGAAAGAGAGAGCGGACACGTTGAGAGAGTGATGGACGCGGGCATTGTGCTGGACTGAAGTGTCCGTGTGGGCATACGAGCCCAGCCAAATGAGCCTGGTTGCATTAGCCCTCCTGTGCCATTACCCATTAGTTTAGTGCAGGGGGTAGCGCGCTGAAGAAAGGTTACCATAAGCATGGCAATTAGGGCTATAATAGGATAAACAACAACCTGGCCAATGGAGGGAATGGAGCAGAACACATTGCAGGGAATGATTACAGAAGCCGAGGTGGGTTCCTTCAGCCGTATTGATCTGTGGCACTGCGCTGAAGAGAGCTGAAAGTGGCACCCACTGGGCCTCGATGGCTTCTCTGCTCAGTGGACACAATGCCAACAGTGACCAAATGGAAACGGACACAATCAGATGTGCGCAAAGCACACAAACAAGCGCGCAGTCCGCGTTGTGTGTTTGTGGAATGTTGCGTACGCGAGTGAGGCCGCCACCAGTGGCTGGGCCCGCGGTGTGTTTCTCCGCGGCGATTCAATTTATCCGCGCATGAATCGTCACGGCCATTCCCCTGCTGCTCTTTATAAAACACAGGGATCGCCTCACATTTACTTTATTGTTTGACAACAAACCTCCGTAAATACCATTTTCATAGAGGAGGACCAAGAGGAGGAAAACACAGGAGCCAGGAAACAAGTGGGATCAATGGTGCAAAAAATTGTTTTTATCGAATGCTGTGGTTAGCCTTTACTGCAGACACAGATAAGAGAATGTGAGCGAGCAGACCCTGGTGTGTATCTGTGTAGGTGTGTGTGTGTGTGTGTGTGTGTGGCTGGTTGGGAGAGAGAAAATAAATGAGATTATTGACGTTACATGTCAAATATAATTGCTGAGGTTTGACCAAAGAGGAGGTGAGAGCAGGCTTGGTGGGCTCGCTGATCCGTGGGACGCTTCATTGAGGAGAAAAGGCCAAGAGTCACCATTTGGATTGAAACTTTGGGTGTGTTCATAAGTGTGTGAAGCTGTTGGGGAATGAGGTAACCCTGCCTCAACACTGAGTTGTTAACTTCTAAACTTTAGTTTCTTAACACACACGCTCATGTCTGCCTGCACGTCATGATCCCCAAAAAAGGCGTCAGACTCACAGCGTGTCAGATGTAATATGTTTTGATGCTTGCCTGTGGATGTAGTCTAACTCTTTGTAACCCATTGTGTCAGACATTTTGGAAGGTTACTCAAAATTAAGTTGAAATTCTGAAATGGAGATGCACAGAAATGATTACATGAATTAGACAAAATAATGTCCAAATTGACATCTAGCTTGTGTGTGTGCGTTTGTACGTGTATCCACTCATGAAGACATACCCAGAGATGTTTGGGCTTTACAATGGAGTCACACATATTATCTTATTATCCAAACAAATATTCCATTTTTGGAGTGCTTTCCAACACTTTCCACTATTTCTGCTTATTTCCAGCATACATGGTAAACCGCTCTCTCTCTCCTTGAGAAAATCCCAAATCCTAACTCCTAAATTTTTCTTTTTCTTAGATGGCCCTCTGGCTCGATCATTATTTAAATTTCATTGCAACATAAACTTGCAGACAATTCCTTCCTTTTAACAGAGATGTGTTTTGAAGAAAGGAAGTTATGGAGACGTCGGAGAGTATGATAGCTAGAGAGGCCTGAGCTGTCCACATACACATACAAGGAAATATGAGAGGAATACAAATTTACTGGAAATGTATAAAATTGGTTCTGTAGCTACACTGTAGAGCCCATTTTGAAATAGGAGCAAACCACAACACAGCAACAAATTATATTATGATTTCAAAAAGAGAAGAACAGGATACTGTTATAAAAACAAATTATCCTGTATCAGGTGACTTCGCAACTTGTTTCCTGCCACAGGAAAGTCGTGACCGCATTTTACAACTTAAGCAACGAGATCCTAGGAACATTTTTAACAAATTCAGCAGAACGAAATGTAAACAGAAATGAGGAGAAAACCGAATCGGTTGCTCATTGGAAACTTTTTTTACCAAAAAATGTTGTTTTGGTATTCTAAATGAATTTATGAAAAGGGCCTGGAAACTTCCTACATCGACATACTGCATAAGACTTGAGTGTCTGTCAAGGAGCGTGTGGGTGACTTTACGAATCTCTGCCCCCCCCCCTCCTCCTCCTCCTCCCCATCCTTCTTCAGAGCACATCCTGTCCATCCCTAGTTAAAGCTGGCAATCTGCAACAGGATCCCAAACGTATTTAGGTCCCCCTGCCAAGTCTCTCATATTTTCAAGCTGACCGTTTTATGGCAAGATCTGTAAAATAAGGCCTCCACCTTGGCCTTGGGTTCACGCCACCCCCATAAATAGTGAGCTTATGACAACACGGCGCGGAGGTCAGGCTGAGGAGAGTGGTTGTTGTCAGAGAACATCCTCACGCCAAATGGTTGTCTTGGATTTGTTTTAATTTATCACAAACTTCCATTGATTTACTTGTCACTCTGTGTTTAGCTGGTGCATCTTAAATTTTAATTTTGAATTTTATCTTTATTTCTCAACTTACTAACCCAAAGCTTTAGCGTACTAACCCATAGCATATATTTTAGTATATTTTTATTATTTCTGCACTACGTCGTCCATTATTGTACTGTCTTCCGTCACGCACCAACCGCCAAGTCAAATTCCATGTATGTCTGACCTATGATGGCAATAAACGTTTCCTGATTCCTGATTCCTGTTGTAATCACAGCACTCTCCAAAACACAAGACTCTAACAATTACATTTATTTGAATGCCAGCAATCGTTTTGTGAGATTTAAGCGTTGCATTTTAAGCTTTGCCGAAATGCATGACCTCATTCTGCCTCTCACTCTGTGTGCATTCAGATGCCCGTGTAGAATGCATCTAATGACTCCAGCGCTGGCCTATCAATCACTGGCCTTGTGTGGACAGTGAAAATCAATGGTTGCACACAGCGCTACCTGAGGTCCCCCACACTTCCTTTGTCATAACCGCTCGATAAGTCAATGAGCAGAAAGTACAACACATTGCAGTCAGGAGGCTTCAGGAGGCGAGCGTGGTGGGTGTAAATCTTTTTGGTGTTTTACGATAATTGTGAACTTCTCCATTTCAAAGCAGCATTGTGTTGTGTCAAAGATCACCTATTCAGGTCTGCGGCTCTTTCTTTCATTGATAATTCATTTATCCTTTCTCTTTGTTCCCCTCAGCCCCTCAAATTTTGTGTTGCATGATCTTTCTTTGATGGATTCAGTGTTTTCTCTTTTCCCTGTTTAGGTTTCTGCCTCACTTTCTCTCCTCACAGCTCCCGACTCTCCTCTCTCTGGGCGCTTATTGACATTTCCCTGCTAACCTTCTCTTTTACGCTGCACCTTAGTGTGCGCTGCCTTATCAGATGTGCAGGTGGTTTGGAGTTTCATTCGACCTCACTCCCTACACTCCTCCCTTCGTCCGGGTTATTCATCCTTCCTTCCTGTGCTCTGAAAGTCAAGCTTGCCTTTACAAAACCCCTGTGGTCTTATCTGCAAGACCCCAGGACCCCACAGTCACTGCAGCAGCCAGCAGGAGAGAATGGAGACCACAGCTCCCTCGGGAAGAGCACAGCGGGACCACGGTGTGTGTCGGCGTGTATGAACGTGTGTGTGTGTGTGTGTGCGCACGCGCATGTGAGAAAGTTCAGTGCCATTAGAGCGGTCTATTTACTGCCCAACTGTCCAAACATTTGTGATAACATACAGCGGGAGAAGACTCCAGGGACAGTGGTGATGCTGCTCAACATGGAGTGACGTGAACACTGCATCGAAAAATGATATGTCACTATTGATATGTATTACATGTCATTTAACTGACGCTTTTATCCAAAGCGAATTACATTGCATTTTAACCCATGCATTACACTTTTTCCTGGGGAGCAATTGGGGGTTGGGTGTCTTGCTCAGGGACACTTCAGCATGGCTCATGGGGCAGCCGGGATTCAAACCACCAACCTTGCGGCTCCCAGCGCACCACACTGCTCCAGGCACCACCCATGTATCTATTCACTATTGATATTTAACTGGTTTATTGATTTGACTACAAAATCTATTACACACGTGGAAACTGTAATTTAAAATGAGACAAAACATCAGCGCTAGATAAATAACTTAAATGAGGGCAACATTGACACCTTCATAACTTGTGAACATTGTGAGACATTGTTTCTGGCAACGTTTTTTTTGACCATGTGTCAAAGAGCCAATGAAATTCAGTGATAATGTGCAATGGAATTTCCCATTTCCTGCCCATGGCGTTTGTGTGTGTGTGTGTGTGTGTCTACGCGCAAGCGTTTGTTTGCATGCATGTGTGTCCTTTGTCCCAGTCTGCAGGTGCAGAGGCACATATCCTATATTCATATCCTTACTCTGTTTTGGCCAAGTAAGCTCCCCAAGGAGAGCACCTGTCACAGACACACACGTACACACAACCACATTTCCTCCAGTTCTACAATTCTCTCTCCTTAGTTGCCTCATTTAAAGCTTTAACGTATGCCTCATTCATTATTTCAAAAACACACACACACACACACACACATTTTGATTAATGGAGAGAGAAAAAGAGTAAATATACATGGACCAGCAGGGAGTAAAACAACACCAGGAGGAATATATAGGAACTAGAATGATATGAATGGGTATGAAAAATACAATTAACCTTAAGCTCAACATTAAAGACCTCTAATCTAAGAAGTAATCAGTTACTAAATAATGACAAAACAAAAAATAATGAGTTTGAACTTGACACAAAATCCTTGAAATCTAAATCACGTTAACGTTAATGTAGTAAGTAAAATGTTGGACTAAAATGGTCTGTGGTACAACGTCTTCATACATGACTTTTTAGGGTAATACATTCCTAAATGGTGAGATGGGTAGAGGTAGACAGGCAGGGCCTGGCTGCTGCTGCTGAGTGTATTTATAGGTATTATCATGCTGCCTGTAATGCTGGCAATGAACTCATATTTTTAGGCATGAGGGGTAGAATGACATCACATCAAAACGAGCAGGACAGATGAATAAGACATTACAGTTGCTCTCAAAACTTTCCTTCAATTGCCCTTTTAGGAGAAAAACACATCCCCACTTCTCTTTGCCTGATGTTTGACCCTTTCTGAAAACTGCACTTGGGAAACAATCAGGAGCCCATTGTTAACAGTTCCTCCACAGCTTCCTGAGGGGCTTTTATTTTTATTTATTTGACAGGCTGTTTACAGAGTGTATTTACCTGCTGTTTCACCGTGTCTCTGCCAAGTATACAATGGGAGTCGATGGAGTGCGGATTGGCAGAAAAGAGGTAGGCTGTGTTTGAGATAACGCCTCTTATTAAGGGTCAGGTCAAGGGGCAAATGTTTTGTGACTGATACAAAGTCCATTAGTGTCGTAATAAAAATAACACATCTATGGCCTGATGAACAATAATTAAACATAAAGAAAGAAGGAACGGAGGATATTAAGGTGAAAATATTAGTGACAATTTGGTTGTCTCAGTGTTTTGTGAGTGTGTGTGCAAGGGGAACATGCTGGTGATCAGGGGTGTAATGGGGGTTTCAGCGCACACACAGCGTGACTACATTTCTGATGACGTGGATACGTCTTTTTTGGTTTACTTGCGGCCTGTATGTTTCTTTGTTTACCTGTGTGTCACACACAAAACAAAACAAAAAATAAGAATCAATCTTCTCTTATTCACACTTCGGCTTCACTACGAGTCCTTATTTCTATCCAGTATAGCAGCCCTTCACAAACACTGTATATGCAGCATACGTGTACAAGTTCATGTGAACACAAAGCCTCTTTGTCCCAAATAAAGACTAATATGTGAGACTCAGTGCATGACAACCAGCCTTCCAAAGTGGACCGTTTGTTACTGAGACCTGGGGATCTGTGAAACAGCTAAGACGCCAGCACAGATTAAGCTGATATGTTTGCGGAGGGGCATTTGGAGTCCACATACATGTGGACACTGCTACACACCAGTGACATCATAACCCAGACGGCCAAAAGTTAAATATCAACTACGGTGAAAGGCAGCACACTAGGGGCGTGTTTCAAATGAGGAAGTTGATGTGAGCATGTGTTTGTATTGGTGAGATGAATATTATATATGGAGCTGCACAGGTGAATACACACACACACACACACACACACATTGAACAATACAGTAGCTTAACTCGCAGACAAGAGACAAGTCTTGTTGCAAGGTTCTCTGTCTTCCCAACTATTAGCCCAGGGGGCAACAGATATATGTGGTTAATGGATAAAATAAATGGTTTTCCAATCACAGAGGGTGATCGGTGCAGGTTATCATCCCTGGAGTAGGGAGTAGGGAGAGAGAGAGAGAGAGAGAGAGAGAGAGAGAGAGAGAGAGAGAGAGAGAGAGAGAGAGAGAGAGAGAGAGAGAGAGAGAAGAGAGAGAGAGAGAGAGAGAGAAGAGAGAGAGAGAGAGAGAGAGAGAGAGAGAGAGAGAGAGAGAGAGAGAGAGAGAGAGAGAGGGGGGGGGGAGAGACAGCCTAATGCCTTCCAGCTGCAAAACTCTGAGTGTGTGTGTGTGTGTGTGACTGAAGGTTCAGGGGCTAAATTGACAGATTTACTTGGCCCCTTAAACGCACCAGACAGGCCAGCCTGCATATACTGTAAAAGACGCCTTGTTAGAAAAGGACGAGGCACCCCAGACCAGACGGTACGTCCATGTGTGTGCGAGCATGTTCAAGTGATCCATTTTGGGATTCAAACTAATTATTTAATTTTGTTATCACTTTAGTGCTGTTTTTTTTGAGAACTTGTCTGGCACTGAGATATTTTCTTTCTGCTTCCACCATTTGCTTGTCCGTGTGTGATAAATATAAAATTAGCAACCGCTTTGACCCCCCCCCCTCCACACACACAGACACTTTTTCTTCCAGGTCCACTTAATTCATTTCCTCACTTATGTAGTTACAGTAGTGGGACCACCACAGCCTCTCCTGCGAAGCCCACCGTGTGGCGAGGGGCACCTAGTTCACCACCTCGCACAAACACATAAACACACACATTAAGTGGGTTACCCAGACCTATACGTTGCTCTCGGCCAATGCATACTTGAAGAGTACGGTTGGCAGCACTCACTGTCCGGCAGCCACACATTTGGAAAGGAAGTGTGAGGAGCGGTGGAGAGTACACTTGTGTTGCTTTTTCAGGCGGAACGTTTAGGGCATAAATTGAAGTATGTTGTACATCGGTGTTTTTCATTCACGCTTAATAGATTAGTTGAAAATAGCTAACACCCAAAATACCCAAAGATAATCATCTATTTATCGATTATATAAAAACAAAAAGTCACATTTAAGAAGCAGTGAATGACTTAGAATTTTCATTCTACATGTTCAGTACAATGAGCACTTTAACTGCAAACATATTACTATAATGTAATCACATCTTATATAAAGTCAATTATTCCAAGAATGAAGAATTGCCAATATCACTTTGTTAGGAGGGACGAAAGACACTGATGTCACTCAGTATACTTCAGGAAACACACATACACAAGCAAGAGCACATTTCTTCCATTGAGCAGAGGCACACATATATAATACCAGCATGTGCACACATCCACATGCATGCACGCCGGTGCACAAGCAGTACACACTGAAGGCACATACAGTACACTTGGTCCCTCAACATGCATCCATATGTGCAGACACAAAGAAAAAGAAAAAACAGAAGGGGAACGCAGAAGAAAATCCAAAGGGTATAATTTTCCACAATCAGCCTCCGCTTGAAACAAGCAATTAGAGAGAATGTGGCAGGGCATCTCATAGAGCTGGGGGAGGCCCAGTGTGTGTGCCCATGTTTGTGTAGCCCTTTCGTCTCCTCCTCTAGGTCTTTCTTGTGGTTAGGTAGGCTGGTTCAGGGGCAGTGCACAGCAAATTCGATAATTCCACCACCAAATGGGCCAGAGCATGCCCTCAGTTATCCCTTACAGCATCACGATACACGTTATCTCTCACTGCAAAATACAAATAATACGCACCAAAAAGGCACTGGACACTATTTCTGACGGTTTGAGTGCTATTTTGGATGTTGGATGTATAATATATATATATTTATTTCAATTATTATTTATTTGTAAAATTGTGTCATTTGATCCCCAAACGGCGATTGTTTTGTTTTATAAATGAATAACAAAGAACAATATCATAAGAGAGGTAAAGAAAAAAACCCAACACGGGTCAAAAAATGCTGCCTCATTTTAGCCTTCAAACAAAGAATTTCACTTTAAGAGTCAAATATTAAGGTGTAATCAATACATTGTAAATCCTATTATAATAATATTTGTAATATTGCAAGTAGGGTTCATCAGGGTGTGTATTTATTATGATATTGCTTCAGTATAGAAGACCAGAGAAGCAATAATACAAGACAAGGAGAACAGGAATATATTGTCCAAGGCAGCCATGGCAGTAAATTGGGGAAACACAAGCCTTCATCCCAGAGGTGGAGTTTCCTCCTTCAGGTTCCTTCAGGAGGAAAGAGAACAGAGCACACTCTTTTATCTGTGTGGTCCACCGGCTCAGCTTTCTTTCTCTCTGTCTGTCTCTGCCCCTCTTTCCCTCCTGCTATGACTCGTTGGCAGTTCACAGATGCGGCTTGTTCTCTGTTGGGTAGTGTGTGTATGTGCATGTGAAGTCTGATCTCCTCCCCAGAGGTGCCCCTTTACCCTTAAGTCACCTGCGTGACCTGTCCTTCCTATCAATGCATGACCTGTCCTTCCTATTAAACTAGTTATGTTCAAACGGTACTCTGAATTTATACATACATACATACGTTGCACATCTGATTTGCCGTGTGCCCTGTATCCAACGACCTTTCACCTTTTTCCAGGAAGAATTCAGTCTCAGAATCCACCTCATGCAATCGCAGAACATGTGAGGTAACAGGATATGGCGCGGCTGCTATCATCTTGCAGCCTTGTCTGTCCATAGAATAGACACCAGTGTTTGTCCTGCAGATTGCTTCAGTGCGCTTTTCCATCCAAAAAACACGGTGGCAGGATCTTACGTTGCTTCAAAACCCGCATTCTCTCGTGCGATTATTTTCCGACAGGGTACTTCTGCCTAACGTGTGCATGTGGCAGGCATTGTGTTTATCTAAGATTAATTACCAAGGCCTGTGCGTGAAGGAAGAAGTGTGTGCGCAGCGTAGAAGGGGGCCAGGTTTATTGAAAGCTGCCGTCCCTCGGATAAACATACAAGCACCGACAAGATTCTGCAAAGAGGAACAAGGCGTCATGGGAGATGCAGGGAAAATAATCGCCCGAGTTCAGAGGTGGAGAAAAGAAAAACGTGTTGAAGAGAGGAGCACAGAAAACAACGTGGGAGAAAAATAAACGGCAGGTGTTTGAGAAGATTTAGTGTAGCACTTGCAAAAACGGGAAATGGGTTCAAGCAGGGGAGGAGGCGGGATTCCACATTCCTGGGAAAAGACTAGCGTCAGGAGTACTCTGGAATAGCGACGCAGGCAGGGAGACTAAACGTAAACCTTTCTCTATTGTTACGCTACACTCTCGCTTTTGGCCTGGAAAAACACATCGTAATTCAATAAACATTTACTGCTTGAGCAGGAGGCGGGCTCACTGCTGCTGCAGCCGATAGACTGGGGGAGATCTGTGCACCCAAACACCGCTTTGATCCTACAGGCCCGTATTAAAATGAAGTGCTTGTGGCTGATGTGCAGAGAGCGAGGCATCTGATGGGGGGTCTGAAAGTGAACGTAGTGATGGGGGTGGGGGGGTGGGACTCACTCCACTTCCTCATTTGGGGGAATTACGGTGACAAACAGCAGGCCTTGCAAAGCTGGCAGCATCCTGCGCCACACACACACACACACACACACACACACACACACACACACACACACACACACACACACACACACACACACACACACACACACACACACGCGCGCGCGCAGTGTGGCAGGAATACAGACGCAGGCCAGAACTCTCTATCATCTCTGTTTGAATGTGTCGTTCATTGACTGCGCTCTCCACAGTGAGTGAAGGAAAAACGTGGTCTTTAATAACAACTTGGTAGACCAGTCCTTCCCAGGCAACAACACAGATTGAAATAGCAACACCTCAAAAACCAAAGACTTGCATTGTGGGAGAGACATTCCCCTCCAATTTGGGGGGGGGACGGGACGTATAGAGAAGACAGAAGAAAAAAAAAGTTGCACTCCTTAAGAGGTTCTTTTTTTTTTTTGCAATTGTGGCGGCAAGGACTGCTTCCCAGGGCGGGAAATATGAGCGCTCCAAAAATAAACCTTTAACTTTTGCCACCATGCAAAAATGGGCACTAACTGGGGTTTTCAAAACAGAAACAGCTAAAAATACGATATAGGTGGAGTGTGAGGTCCGGCAGCTGTGCATTCGAGTGTGAGTGAGTGTGAGTGTGTGAGAGAAAGGGAAAGAGTAAAGGAGAGAGAGAGAGAGACAGAGAGGCTGGCATTTCTGTGGTGGCCCATGAAGCGTGAGCCAAAGGAGCCGAGGCGGGCTTGCCGCTGGAATGCTTTGGCCAACCACCGGCTTCCTCCTAACAGTTATTGACAAGTTAGTGCTGGCACCTGACGGCGCGCCCGTGGGACAACGCAATGCCCATCGCAGTATAACTAATGCATTACTTTTCTTTTCTGTATCACTTGCTAGAATTTGTTCGTCATAAAACGGTAAAACAAAGTAAGGGAACTGTCTTCTTCATGGATCCTCCTTATAATGGATCCCTATACTTGCATTGTAATAAAAGGTACTGCATTGTGTGTGTGGAAAAGAGAATGTTTTACATCTGTAGCAATATTACATACTAAAGTTTCAGTCCAGTACACAGAATTCATTCTGCAGGGATCATGCAAAGTTGCATTGTGTGTGCATGTGCCCACCTCAGAGAGCATTAGTAGATATTTGTCAACAGGAAGTTGAATGGAGACTGTCTGGCTATAGACAGGGAGAAGCGGCAGGGAAAGATTTCTGGAGCATGCAAGAGAAAATATGATTCATGTTTCTTTAGGCCAAATGGTGGCCTACGGGGGTTTGAGGTTAAACTGGGGGGGGGCAACGCTTAGCGCATCTGCAAGCACCGTCAGCGTCTGGCATAACATCTTCCCTTGTTTTAGGAGCCTGGGAGAAACCACTGTGGGCCTTTGTGTGTGTGTGTGTGTGTGTGTGTGTGTGTGAGAGTGAGTTCTGGGCCCATCTCCAGAACCAATGTATTACAACTGTTCCCGCTGTAAGATTATATTTGGATTCTCTAGGCCTCCTTCCAATTATTACTGGCACAATACTATTCACACCATTCACAGATCCCTCTAACCCACCACCCTCCCTCCCTCCCTCTCTCCCTCTCGCACACTCACACACACACAAATACACACAGCATCTTCTGCCTAACTTAATAACGTTTCACAACATTATAGTCTATTTATTGTTGTTTAATTGTTTATCCTAACTGTGTGCACAGGGGAAATGGAAAACAGAGGAAGAGACAATGAAGGACTGAAACTAAGGCAGCAGGAGTGAAATAATGAGGTAGACCACTCTGCATGAGAGTGGTCTACCTCACACACACACAACAGGGATGGTTTCAGTTTGGATCTGCTAGTGTGTGTGTGTGTGTGTTTTTGTGTATGTGAAAGTGTGTTGTTTGTGAGTGTGGTGGTTTGAATCCTGGCTGCTCCATGTGCCATTTCGAGGTGTCCCTGAGCAAGACACCTGACCCCCGAATGCTCCCCAGGCAAAAATGTAACGCATGCGTTATAATGCAATCTAAGTCGCTTTGGATAAAAGCGTCAGTTAAATGACATGTACTGTAATAATGTAATGGCGTTGATAATGTGATGTGGGGTTCATAAGGGAAGGCTATGTTATGCGTGATAAGTGTGTAAAAATGCGTGTGTGAACTTGATGAGGATTCACAAATGGGTTAATTAAATGGTAGTAAGTTGGTCACAAAAACGCTGCTAATTCGTGCCTCACAAGCTCCATTTAGTATTAGTATTATTGCAGATATTATCCTAAAGCAATGATGAATCATTGCTTTCAATCCAGTAAAATGTAGCAGGAAGATGTTTTGCCAATAGGAAAGCCTGGAGCTGGGGAAAGATGGGAAGTGGAATTATGTTGTTTTTCTTTCCTGGCATGAAATGGAGGTCTTCTTTAACGCCACTGAAAGCTGTACACAGGATGTGAGCTGCCAACCAGAAGAAACAGAACTTCTTGTTTATAAAGAATGGAGGCTTTGCTTGTTAGGACAATTGTAAATGTGAACAAAAAAAACGCTTAGGAAATGTGTCAAGAGGGACAAAATAAAACATCTTTCAGAAAAAAAAAGTCAAAGAAATAAACAAGAATTTATTTATACTTTCTGTGCGACCACAGATATACAACACATGTGGTAAGAACTGTCCATTTTGACTTGAAAATGTCCATTAGGCAAAAACCAAATATTGTTTTTCCTTGCAATATCAAATTGTGGACTGGATTCTTTATCCATAATTATAAGCATCCCCTTTATTTGCGTCGATCGACAGGACATATAAGCTTACTTACTCGTCTGTTCATTAGGTGCATATTATATTCTGTCAGCACTTATTGTGCTACTGCGCTTTGGTGATGGGTCTCTTGCAGTTACAGTAGCACCAGTTTCAGGATTTGATTAAGTTTAGTAGTCGGACTGTTGTTTTGGACACAAGGAGCTTCCAGCTTGGTCGGCAGGCGCATTGAATCTCTGTGTTTGAGGTGAAACCAAATTCTAATTTATGGAAAGGTAAGACATGCTTTGACCTGGATCTCTGGATGGTCTGCTTGTTATCCAGCGGTATGCACCATGTGCTCAAAGCTTTGGGTTCTCATCTTTGGATGCAGGGGGGTTTCTTCTGATTTATTCAACCACCCCAAAAATAAATGCACAATCTAGCTGCATGACATGTGCTTCAAGGGGCTATTACAAAGAGGTATAAGGTGTACTTCAGCTCGCAGATGCTCAAACGCTCATACCAATCAATTGGCCGTGTCCCCAGAGACACACCTTTCTTGGGGGAAACAGGAATTATAATAATTCAATAAATAAACAAGTGTATATATGTAGTCAGCAGAAACAGGATATTCCTTTTTTGGTGTAGGTGTGTGCATGAATCCATTTACACAAACGTCCCCCACCACAAAACACACACACACACACACACACACACACACACACACACACACACACACACACACACACACACACACACACGGAGGCCGTGTCTCATCATCTGTGAAGAAATAATGGAATTATATATATTTTGTCCCCTGCACGCTGCAAAGCATCAAAGTTCAGTGCTGTGATAAGTTGGCTGTGTGCGTCGCCCCCGGCCACAACGGTGTGTGGTGTTTTCCTATTACTGGCATGTCCTGTTTCATAGATGGATGGACCTCAGGCTGACGTCTGCCACTGCCTCTGCTCTGCTCTCCGTGTTATTACCGAAATCGATGTCCATGTCTGCTGCCATTTATTACCCCCCCCCCACCCACCCACCCCAGCAGCACCCCAACAAACAACCACACACACGCACACATACACACGAAACACAAACTGAAATGAGATGAGATGAAGGTGGACTATGGGGAAGTTCTATATCATGGAAAATCTGCTGGGCTTGTGAATCTCGGCTGCGTGTGCACTTCAAAGTCCATTTTGTGAGGTTCCATTGGAGCAGAATTGCAAACATCAGTTCCAGTAAAATATAAACAATTTTAACTTCTTGAGTTTTTGCTCATCACTGTGTGTGTCTCTGACTGCGTGTATTTGTGTGTGTGTGTCAGTTTGGATGCACGTGTCCTCGTGCATGTGTGTTATGTGAAGGTAGCGTCTCAGCTGCGCCCCCGCGGTGCTCCGGGCCTTCTGTCCTCCCCTCATAACCTCACAAAGACACTAATAAGCCCTGCGATGATGGACGCTTGAGGATTTCTGCGCCGCTAATTTCCGTAACTATCACTGTTTGAAAGATAGCTGAGGGATTTAGCAGAGGGGGCCAAGAGAAGGCCCCTGTTGTATTCTGTGGGAATACAAGAGCCGTATTATGTGATATAAAAAAAAAAAAGTGAAACGTCCCCACCCCCCACCCTTTTCTCTCCCTCGAGTCCATGATATTTATCTACACAGAGCCACATGGGACCATTATGTTTATGGAATATCAAATGCAGGCTCACACTGTTGTAATGAGTTGATCCTTCGTAATTACCAGGTGGATGCACAAGTTTTCTTTCCACAATCGACTCTTTCAGAGGTGACATTTGAACTGGTAATGGTCTGAGATAAAGTTGTGTGGCGTACGGAGTAGAAAGTAGCTTGTTGTTGTCACGGTCTGATTTCCTACCAGTGTCCCCCCTGATGAACGCACACAGAAAAACAATGTGAATCCCAGTTCTTTCAAAAGCAACAGCTTGAATGCTGGCTATAAAATGTATTAACTTTCTACGATTGATTTGATAATAGATTTCCTATCAAGAACCCAGTTCTCAGAGCACCAGGAGTTTGTCATTCTCAGGCCATGGGCCACAGAAGTCCCTTAATTACTTTGTAAGGACAAATGCAGGCAAACTGCTGTAACCCTACCCCATGCAGCTGAACCAAACACTGGCCAGAGAATGAAGACAGCGAGCCAGGGAGCAGTACTTCCACCTGCACCACATGTCTAAACTTCCCCGTTCCCCAGTTTCATCCTGCTATTCAAAATTCTCTGTTAATGTTTGTACGGCCGCTCACGCTTACACATCAGGAGGGCCTGAAATGAGCTCCTCACGGTGGCTTTGAATGTCCAGTGATGTTTTTGTGATCACCTTCAACACAGATTCCCACGCGCTGCATCTTCCTAGAAGTGGATACGTTCTGTCGCTGTGTTACTGCCGAGTCAAACACTAAACATCATCCATCACGGACAGTCACACCAACGTGCTGCAGAGACCACACGCACAGTAGCTACACACCACTCATCATGTAAATGTGTGTGTGTTTTTTCTTCCACTTCCACTAATTAATTTGTCATCACCCCCCCCCCCCCCCCCCCCCTCCTTCACCCTCTACAGTGGATGGATCCTCCCTGTGCTCTGGCCATGCTATGATGGGTTTTTGCTACCTGCGCTTCTGCGGCGATGGTCAGGGGCCAACTTTCTGTCAGTGAAGAATGTAATTAGTGAGAATTAAGCGGCATGGGGCTACAGGGGGGGTCAGGAAGAGCTGGCAAGGTCGAGGCGGGTCACTACCAAGCATTCTCTCTCTTTCCCCCTTTCTCTCCCTCTCTTACGCTTCTCTTGTAAGACAGGGTCAGGGTGAAGAGGTGTCATATTTAGTCTTTTGCTGCACTGTGAGAGGCTAACACAATAAGCCAGGGATCTTTTTCCAGGTCTACTGCCACTCACGCGTTGTGAGATTTTCCCCATACCTAAGCCTCGGTGGTGGTAGGACGGCAGCGAGGACACAAGCTGGGACAAATAATGACCGGGGAAGGTGGAAATGGTTCATGCTCTGTGTGGGTCACTTCGCGTGGAAAAACGGATTTCTGCAAAACGAGTTTGTGTAGTTAGAAAATGTGAACAGAACGAAAAAAAAAAAAGTAATTAAAAACATAATTATCAAGAAAATAGGCGAAAAGATGTTTTTCGAATATCATGTCCAAATGCACTTTACGCGTCAAAAATACCCCTGTGATTTTGAACATCCGCAGTGCAATTCAGGAGGGTAGGTGTGTATGCATGCGTGTTTGTGTGGGACATAAAAACCACATGTGTGTGAGGCCCATTAGATACAGCGTGGAACAACATTAAGACATAAATCAGACAGGAAGCCTCAGCCACTATGCATCCAAACTTGCAGAACTGCTCCTGGCCATCGGAGACAGTGGGAGGCCTCTACGACCCTGAATAGACTAGGACCTGACAGAGTGGGATTGTGGGTGTGTGTGTGTGTGTGTGCGTGCGTGCGGTTGTATGTTGTGTTTAAATGTCTGTTCCAGCAGAAGGTTTGTATAAGTGCTTTTAAATGACATAGACAGGGAGTCCCCAGGTTAGAGTACGCTGTACAAACTGAATACACCCTCTGACTGTCTCAATTACACACACACACACACACACACAGCTGGGTGATTTTATTGAATGTCTGCACAGAGGGGATTTCCCCACTCATCTCCGATTCAATCTGTCTGTCACTATGCTACTCGCTCGCTAACTCACCCCACCCGCCTCCCTCTCGGGACGTCTCCTCTCGCGCTGCCTCTGCACCTCCTTGTCTCCTTCCTTCCTTGTTTTTGTCTCTTATTTTTAAGCTTGGTCTTATTTTTCTTCCCTGTGTCTCCTTCACGTTTCCACACTCCGCCTGTTTTCTTTTCTGCCATCTTTGTCTCTCTGTGTGCGCGCACTTTTCTGGACTGAGGAAGAATGCTGTATGACTGCAAAATCACTTTAGTATTCAGAATCCTGCGTTTGAGGAAACCGAAGGATTTTCTATATTCTGGCATTTCTTTTGGATTATTTGAATATTGACGTTCCTGTGCCAGAGCCAGAAAATAAGGTGATCAAAAAATGTTACATTTATGTCTTTTGCAAAACTATACAGGTTGTTCAAAGTAAAATGACAGACAGAAAAACTCTTCAATCAGCCTATTTCTTTGATCAGCATGACACATTTTAACTGCAGTGAGTCACCACTGATGAGTTTGGGCAAAAAAAGAAGAAAAACTCCTCCCACAGAAAATAGTGAAAACAAAATGGCAATTGAGGCCTTCATCAGTTTTGAATAGGATTCACAGCTTCACCTATGACACACATGAACTGTCAGCTCAACTAACAACATTTAAAATATGTATTTAAATACCTTCTGGGACAGAAGCGAGAATTCCTTTGTGATCTGACCCGGGCTTTTCAACACTGTAGTGAAAACAAATACCTCTTTCCTTCCTTTCTTTGCCCGACAACTCCTTTTCTCAGGCTTTCTAAAAACTGATGAGACTGACAGGCAGTGTGTGTGTGTGTGTTTTATTGCACTCCTCTTTCCTTTCTCTTACGACAAAATCCTCTGAGGTCGAAGTGGATAATCGAGGGAGAGGGAAGGTGGAGAAAGTCCTAGAGTGTGTGTCGTGTCTGCTTGATCCACTAAGAGCAAAGATGGAAGGAGACAAAAAGTGGCTAGACAGAGAGCAAAAAAGAGACGGAGGGATATCTCATGAACGTTAAGTCATGCTCCACCTCCACGGTCCAGGTCCACATAAAGGAAATAGCGACTATTTGAAGGAAGAATTAACAAAAACAACAAAACTGAACTGCAGTTTATTGGGTGATTCCGGCAAAGAGCTCAATGTTTTAGACATTCGTATTATAGGAATACACATTTAATAGCAATTGTGTTTGTGTTGGGGGAAGCAACTTCCTGTAGTAACATTAGCTTCATACAACATTTGTGTGGGCATGGAAACAGTAAATATCTCTAACTGCATTCTGTTGGCTGTGAATGCCATCCATCCCAAACGCCTCACGTCCCCCATATGTTTTATGCAACAGCTGGAGAGAATTACCGCCATGTAAGGTCTTGGAAGGCGCTCCAGAGGTTTTGAAGAGACAAGCCAGATTTAGGCCAACGTATAGTGTTTTAGACCATAATTACATATGTATCGTACAATGGTCAAAAATAGAAAATGCTTGGGTGAAAGCATAATTAGGAAGAAGAGCCGCTACTGCTGACATGGCCTCAGCCTGTGGTGCACAGAGCTGATTGGTCTTTATTGGTGGTTATTGGTTATTTCATAACGTGCTTGTCTTATTTCTTTTTTTAGAAATGCTATGTGAAAAAAGTTAGCAAAAATATTTTTTTCTATTTTCAAATGAATCGCCATGATTCTTTACTGGGCTGAGAATCGCAATAATAGAGCATTATATGCGTCATGATGGTTTAAGTAAATCGGAAAGTTCAGTTCAAGTTTTATCTTTCAGCTTCAAGAATGGTGACAGATATATCACCCAAGTCTTCAACTCTCAACTTCCTGTTTCTCTAATAAAGCCTGAGGTTGCCAATCACGTGTTTGCAACTCAATCTTACTGCTAAAGTTCAGTAACGCACACAGAGACACACACACACACACACACACAGAGACATATCCTCGCGCTAACAAGTATCATTATGTGTTGGATGGTTGAATGGGATGGTGTTTCTGTGGAAACAGTGGGGGGATATTGGAGCCAGACGTGTGGAGCTGTCAGGGTCTAGTGATAGGAATAGGTGTCAGTCACATCCCAGGGGTCTCCACACACACACACACACACACACACACACACACACACACAGATGAGTGTGATTTGATGTGCTGTAGCAGATGTAAGTGGACACCCTTATTCTCCTTAATGAAGATATATTCCTGGCCAGGGGTGGATGTGGGGCACTGACTCTGCACCTTTACTTTGCAGGGCTCAGTCCACATCTGCTTCCCATCAGCTGCGAGGCTTACCTTTTTCAGGCAGAGGCGGGGCCGGGCGGGGGAACCGGGCAGCGTTCAGTTTGGGCTTGATTCAATTACTAGCACCACCGTGAGAGAACATTCCCCCTCGGGTGTCTGACTCTGTGATTGTGTGCATGCGTATGCATGCGTTTGCGCTTGGAAGACTGACAAATCATTCTATGAGTGTGCAACGGGTGACGACCCAGGTCAGTGACTGTGGCTGGTCACTCGGTGACCCTCGAAGGCCAATGAAAATGTTTTTGGTCTTAGTATTATTTCAGAGCATTTTACGTTTCCTCTGAGTTCTTCCAGTGGTCCACGCGAGTCTCCGAGTGGGTGGTTCTCCAGAGCTAGTTTTGAAAAGGCTATGACTTTGTTAATGGGATTATTATTTGATTTGGTTGTGGAAAAAAAATAATTGCCAGGTTAAACCTCTCCTCAGCATTTATTAACACTTAGAAACAGGCATTGGTTAATAAAGGGCACCGGGAGTTATTACAAATATTCACTAAAAAGGCAATGATAGCAGCCGGCAGCACATGGCAAAGAGAGTAGATGACAACTACTCATCAGGACCCTTTAAATAAAGTGGATGAATGCAGACCAGACACAATTCTCCTTCTGGTTTGGGTTATTGTCGTGTTACTGCTGGTTAGAATTACAGGAAAGCTTGAGTTAGTTATGAGGCTTCGTCTATGACTAAAATCATTGCGACAAGAGCGCGTTTATACTTTTGTATTTAACAGCAAACACGTATTAGAAATCAGAAATAACACATTTCGAAATTTGTTCACAATTTATCCAGTGTGTTTAGGAGGCAACTCTGAGGGAATATATTTATGAAGGTGATCTTCTCCAAAACATGACATCTGATAATTTGCACGACGTTTTGTAGGAGTCCGTCACTTCAGTTTAGGAAAAAGTGCTTATTTTTTATCTTTTCTGTGACTGCACAAGGCTTACATTCACATGAAAGCTGCTGACATCATCATTTAGTGAGAGAGAAACTCCAGTTGTATGATTAGGTTTTTCATTGTGTTCCCTCCCCTTCCCTCTTCAAACTATGTGACATTTCCATTACAATAAATGCCATACTGATAAGGAGGGAATGTTGGCCTGGGACTGTTGCACTGATACTTATACTGTAAGTACGTATAAAGGATAGAGGTTCAGTCTGTGACTCTTGTGAGAATGCAACTTTTAGCTACGCTATGTGCTTGTTGGACTGGTTGCTGTGCTCTAATTTGTACAATTAACACTAGTTAAGTACGACATGTAGCCCCTTCCCTGATGCTCATTTTGACCTTTTTACTGGCCATCTCTCTAATACTACAAAAAAGATGACTATGAGGAAGATCATCCTCAGTGAGTTAGTGGCCAGGCACCTTAAATGATTATCCTTATCTCTGTGACACACTCACAACTTTCTACCCTTTTCTGTATGTGTGGCATGCAATGAGCTTTCTAGAGCTGCTGCCTCGTGGACTGACTTTTTTTTCTTTCTCTTTTTTTTTTTTGGAGAAGGGGTGTTGGTGTCTGAGACGGTGAACAATGGCCAAACTGTTGAGCAGCGGCTCACCTCGGCCCTGAGGATTTCCTCCTCAACGCTGGACCACCTAATACTGAATGACACGCTGCATCACAAGGAGAGGAGACGCAAGTGAAAAAAGAGAAACAGCAAAAGGGGAAAGTGAGGTTCCTGCTATACTAGAACTTTACCACTTTTTTTTAAGAGGGCTGTTTCTTTAAGATGGAATGGCTTTTTTTCAAATTTCTATGAAGTAATTGAGATCTTCCATCGGTGGGTGATGTTGGGAGAGAATGAGTGTGATTTGAAAGCAGTAGGAGACAGACAGGGAGGCAGACAATCACACTTCTTACTACCCACGCACCCCTACCTTCTCCTCTACACACATCATCACATCGACTCTTTGACTCACACTCGGCTTCCCTTCCCAAATCCTTTTACATCGTAAATCAGCCGTAAAAAGATCGCTCTGCGTTGCGACCTCTACACTTCACATGGCTAGTTTTGACCTTCTCCATCAAACACCTCTCACCTGGGCCTACTGTAGCCTTTAGCACTGCTGCTAACCAGACGCAGATGGACATTTACAACTGACAGCAGATGGAAAGAGCTTCACATACTGCGTCGAGCCTCAACACCAGCTTCGTCTATGTCGACGTGTTTGTAAAAGGTAGTTACGATTAGGCACAGTAAAAAGCGTTTTTAATACATTTTCCTTTGTTTAACTAGTTTTAGGTGAAAAACTGGAAAACTTTCTTAATGTTTGTAGGATTTGCCTATATGCAAATGACATTTGTGTAGCTATCAGACGTTGAGTAAAGACTTCATGTATCATTGACCTGTAATAACTGAATTCATCAGTTCGTGATAAGTTCGACGTTCCTAAAAAGAACAATATACTGGAATAACACATAAAGATCATACATTATTTACTCAAATTTATAATTCAATACCCAAATGACATTAAAAGCATTTGCCATGCATTTCTAATCTTTATAAAGACCTTTACAGCGGTTCTTCATATATGAAAACCATTTGACATCATCATGTCCATTGGTTGGCTTCTTCCTCTTTTCTCCTGCGTAAACCCACCCAGGCTGGTGCTGCGGTGGGCAGAGCGGGCTGAGACGGCGCAGGCTAATTTGTAAAAGATACAACGGCTGCACGGCTTTTCAAAGCGCTGTGGGGGAACCAAAACGTTCAGCAGTTGTCCAAACAGATTCCTCGCTACACTCCACAGTGGACGACACTGCTACAACTTACACACACACACACACACACACACATGCACGCACACACACTCTTTCCTCCAGCGCAGGAATTTATTTTGCTTCGGGTGATTGCTGTGTCTGCAAATTTTGAAGCCTTGTTAATGAATTTGAAACGGGGTCAAGCTGGGATTGATGGGTGAGAATTATTTGAGTGTTTGTGTGTGTGTGTGAGCTGCAAAAAAGGGACGGGTTGTGAGGATCTATTATTAGTATCTATCTATCTATTAAAAGTGAAAGGTAACAAGCAATAGGGGGCGCCTGCACACAGCTGGACATTCATGTAATGCCATGCATTCACACACAAAACACACACAAACACACACACACACACACACACACACACAAAGGGTCAAGAGAAAGTTGGCTGTCACTCATTATCTTTGATGAAATATATGTTCAAAATTTCGGCACTAAAACATCAGCATGACGTTCCTGGATCTGCTCTCCGGGCTCCGGCTGTGCCAGTCTGTGTGTGTGTGTGTGTGTGTGTGTGTGTGACCACTTCGCCCCCTCCCATATCAGCCTCCCATCGCTCTGTCTTATCACAGCACACATACCTCAGCATTGCCTCCTGTGATTGTGTAAAAAGCCTGGGGCTTTTTTTTTTTTTTTCCACGCCACAAAGACAAGGAGAGGAAAAGTGAGTGTGGTTGTTTGTGACAATGCCAGGGCAAACGGGTGCTGCGGTGCTCGGGAGATTCTGTTGTTGTAGGGACAAAACAAATAAAGTGTGAGCCATTCAAAAGATGGCTCGGCTCAAGAGGGTCAGGCCGAGCTAATTCTTTTGGAAAACAATCGACTGCCATCTTGTTCTGTCCCTCAGCAGCCGCCTTGACTGTTTTGCTTTGATAACACAGACGGAACTTTGGAAAAACGTTACCATTACCAAGGTCAAAGGTTAGGTTTCTAGCAGGGTAATAAAAATAAAAATAACTGAATAGATAAAATAATAAATAAACATGTATAAGATAGTAGAGTCTAATCTTCCCTGGTTTGACCACAGATAGCTCCACATCCAAGGCAAGGTTTCATTTGTGATGAAAAATGACATTTTAAGAAATTCAACACATGCATCCAGTATTGCTGTCCCCGTTACTCTGGGTAGTCCTAAGTAACTATGAATGGTGTTCATTTAAGTTCATTTGTGTTATGGGAAAATAGGTTTTTAAAAACGTGCAATACAAAATTATGCTAAATAATATAATCTCAGGCACTTTTACTGCATTGACTGTGCTTAATTATATCTATTCTAATGTGTTGAAACATTTGATGCCAAGTTTTGCAGATTACCAGATTACCAGTTCATCCTGCCGTGCATTTTAAGAGCAAAAGTCCATTCACCCTTTTCTTCTCAGAAAGAACTGGTGCTTTAAACGTAAACTAGCACTAGAAATGGCTCCGCACGCCAGCTCAATACACAGGGTCAGCCAGGATAACCCCCATATCCTGATTACTGACACAGAGTGCCCTCTGGAACACAGACAAGCAATAAAAAAGGCTTCAATGAGCTGCTGCTAACCCGCCTGCGTGGCGAGTACGGCTGACTGGGTCAGATGCTGGAAGCATGAATAGAGAAATTAATCTACTGTGGAAAAATTGTGATGCTGCGCGGTGTTTTTCTTTATGTGTGTATGGTGCTATATTAGCTATTGACCAATCAATAGGATAGTGAGCCGAAGCAAGATTAATCACTATGGTTTTGTGGTTAGGACATTGGAGAGCGTTTGCCTCGGTCTGACCTGGCTGAGAGCCTGGCTAGAGACACAAAGAGACCGATTCCAAAGAGTAGGAGAGAAAAACAAAACAAGGCTTTTAAATCTTCAGCTGATATGGCAGAGAGACCCCCCCCCCACATGTCTATGAATATCTATTCTATTATTACTATTGACCCATGTGCCATAAAGAACGGTAGGGGTTCTACAATACTCAAGCCTCCGAATTATGCGACAACTACTAAAAGGCAACGGCCTCATGGACCCAGAGACGGGAAGACACATTCAGAAACAGGCAATGACTCGTGTTCTTAGATAGAAATCATTTTTATATTTACAAAGACTATTTTCATCATTTTAAAAATAATGAAACAACATGTTTAAATCGTTCTAAAACAAGACAATACTGAAAAAGTTTCAAGTCTTTGCTTCACGGTCAACTGGTGGAGAGATTTAGGAGAATGCAGCAAATGCATTGTGTGAAGAAATGACAATTTGCTGCTACCACTCTTTTTCCAAAACTTAGACAATGCTCAGGGACAATTCCTCTAATATGTGTGTGTGTGTGTGTGTGTGTGTGTGTGTGTGTGTGTGTGCTTGTGTGGGAGAGAGTGCACGAGAGAGTGCCTTTGTATGTGTGTGTACTAAGGGGACACTTTGATAAATGGCCAGTTTATGGTGCTGTCACACTGAGGATGTCTATGGGGAAATACCTCACCACAAGCGTGTGTGTGTGTGTGTGTGTGTGTGTGTGTGTGTGTGTGTGTGTGTGTGTGTGTGTGTGTGTGTGGAGAGAGGTCCAATGCCCTGTTCATCTGATTGCAAGACTTTGGTCCGGCGCATGATTAATCAAACTGATTGGATGGGGCAAATATGGTTTGTGATAGCACCAAGAGGGAGAGGGTCGGAGAGGAATGGATCGCTTTGTTGAGTGTGAGGACGTGTGAGTGGGTGTGTTTGCGGATGTGTGCGTGTGTTTGCGTTTGACGGTGCATAGGTGTGTGCGAGGTAAGGTTGCCGTGCGTTTCAAGGTCAGGGGTCAGATAAATGGAACATGAAAGACTTAATACACAGAGCGGCGCTGCTGACACAGCCACAGCCCTGTTAATATCTCACAGGGGCCGCGCACTCGCTGTGAGTACACAGACCGGTTCTCGCACACACACACAAACTCACCTACAGACGCACGCGTATCCCGACGCGGTACACGGCAGCGTTTGAGTAATTGAGCTGTGCCGTTGCAGCTTTGTAATCGCCGACATGTCTTTACATAGCCTTTGTGCCTGAACAATGGAGTGCCAGGACTACGTTGTCGCTGGTCACAAGAAAGGCGGAAGAGAGAGCGAGAGAGAGAGAGAGAGCGAGAGGGGTGGGTGTGGGGGTAAAAAAGCAAACAAGCAGTTCAGCCACTATGTGTGGGTGCCACCTGGTCTTAGATCAATGCACTGACACGTAGGTCCCTTTTGATAGGCTTTGATCTGTCACCCCAGCTTGGCCTTGTGTGTGTGTGTGTGTGTGTGTGGCTGTGCTCTATCAAGCACATCTTGTTTTAGGACGTTAGGCACGGCGTGTGAAATTTAAAATAGTCCTTAAATAGCCCCATTGTTCTTTGCCCATTATCTCTCCATAGGCCCGCCCCGGCCGTTGTGTGTGAGGAGACAGAGATGGACTGATAATCTAGAGACGGGGTGATTTATTTATTTAAGTATCCAGTTACTCATTAGAAATGAAATGTTATATAGAATAATTATCTAGTTTAGGGGCTTGCGGACAGGTTTTTTTTTTAATTCTTAGAGAACATTTATATTTTTATTAGCACACACAAAATCCTGTAAAAAAAATTGTTAATCGTAGTCAATCTTATTTATTTCGACCTTTCATTCTTCCACCCTTGTGCCCGTGTGTCGTATATTAGAAAAACAGATCCTAATTTTGTGAGAAGAGGAGGGTGCATCTCTGGGTCCACTGAATTATTGCGCCCAATTAGCGAGAAATGAAGATAATAACACACATTCTCCGTCTTTCTTTAGTCCTCGCGCTCTTTCATTTTCTCGTCTCTCTCCCTCTGTCTCTGTCCTCTCATTAAATCTGTTCCACCCTTTAACCCTCCAGGCAGGTGCAACTGTAATTAGCCATTATTTGACTATCAAAAGTCAGGAGTTGATTAAATGGCCGCGGAGCAGCACGCAGAGCACTTTCCCTCTGAGCCCAGCCCCATAATTTCAAAAGCTTCTTGCAACCTGCTGAGGGCCTTTCAGGTCTGTGAGACGCCGCTTCCGACCGCTGGTTGGAGCCTGTTGCCGGCGGTAATCAAAACTGATAATCTTACAGGAGAGGAGGAGTGGGGGGTGGGGGGGGGGGGAGATTGGGGGGCGCGTGGGCGGAGGGGAGAAAAGAGAGAAAGAGAAAGAAATGGTCGGGGGCTTTCGGGAGGTTGGAGCTCAAGCAGCGAGCCTTCCATTAGAAATGTGTTGTTGCTCCGAGGGGGCCGCTGGCCAGCAAGCGGTGAAAAATGCTGCCTTCTTAAGTCAAGTGAATGGCATCTCTGTAGTGATTAGGAGCAGTAATAATGGGCACCCCTGCCTGTTAACCCTAAGTCCATTTCATTGCTAATTCATTTACCTGTTATTTCAGACAAACGTGACAGGAGTCACCTGCTAAGAAGTCATGTTTGTCAAGCAGGTATGCCCATTAGCTGAGGATCTTAGATCGCCCCCACAATGCTGGAGGGGAGTCAAAAGGCTGGCGTTATTGTCGGCAGATAAAACCCAAACCACAGCCATCCTGACCAATGTGCAAAATCTTTTCTGCTCCAAAAATAATTAAGACTTCATCCCTGGGGTGATTCTTAATTAATGTTTTTTTTTGTTGCATTATAACTGGATTTTAAGCCAAGCTGATCTGCTTTTTTGCTCGACTGTGAAAATCCTGTACACTCTCATTTGACCAGGTGCATTAAGGAAAAACAGCAGATTGAAAAGGAGTTAAGAAAACATATCATTTCTTTTTTGTGTGAAATAACATCTAGCTGTCACAAAGACCTCATTTGGAGTTTAAAAGAGTTTTAACTGCATCTCTGCATCTGCAGAATCCCTTTCACTGAGCAAAGCCATTAACATCCAACTAAATATTCTACTAGATATAGTTTATATTACAATAAATCATGTTATATAAATGCTGCGATATTCCCAAAGGACAATTGGGGCAAAATAATCACTTTGACTCCCTGGTTAATGTTGTGGATAATTCTCCCTGGGGAAACACTCTCTATGATAAAACCCGCATGTGAGCATCTCGTTCCGAAATGTCACAGCTGAGAGTAGAGCGGGGTTGGCTCCCTGTGTATAGTGCATTTCCACGGAGTGTGAAGAAAACTAAATGGGTTTCGATATTAACGTAGCGGATTGAAGAAGCGCAACAAAATATGTAAATATATACACAGGTTTGATTGGATTATTACACATGGGAATTTGTCTTTGGCCTAAAATAATAATCCTGATAAAAGAAAAGTGTAATTGCATTGAAATTGAGCCTTTGTCAACATCCCAATATTGCAGTTAGACCAGCCTCTCCTCCAGTGCGCAGGCCCCACGCATTGCCTCCGAGGTGCGTAGGGACACAGGGCCGGTCGCTCTGTGGCCAGCCGTAAACGGCTCACATTAGTTTCAGTGTTCAGATAAAAGAAAGGGATTATCCACTATGAATTAAGACACAGAAAACCCCTCTCTCATAGATGCTCTATGTGTGTGTGAGGGGGATGGCGGGGGGGGGGGGGGGGTAGTGTCCCCCTCTCATTGCCTGCCTCTCCTGGGATCCCCCACTCGGTCTAATCATTGTTTCTCTAACAGATAATTCTCCATGTCCTCACACGTGTCGGTGCGTGTGTTTGTGTGTGTGTTAATTAGAGCTGTGGCGGCTGAGTGTGCTCTTCCTTGTAATCACTTAATTAGGGGTGACGGGCCCCGGTGCTTGTTTACTCAATTAGCCATCCTCCTTAATTATGTAATTCACCGCAACAGTCAACTGTCCTTGTTAGTGAGCTCAGTGAAGGCGCGATGTGCTGCTTGTTGTGCATGCTTTTCACTGTGTTTGCCTAGAAAGGTATACAAACCTCCGCTTAAGAAGGAGACCATACACTTGTGCGGGATTTATTTTGTGGTGATTATTGGCTGGAGCTGCGTAAAACAGTCTGTGTCTCACTTTCCTCTCAAGAAAACGCACCCTCCCCCATACATCAGCAGACACTAGGCCATGCTCATGGTCTGCATATGAGGGCTGAGCCACATGCCTCAGATTACTGTCGCTCTGATTCCCTGAGATTTAGTCATTAATGATATAATCTACGTCAAAAATAGAAAGAAAGTGAAATCTCATGGTGAGTGTGATTGATGGTTGCTTTAAATGGAGGCGTCCAGGGCTGGCTCTATTGTTTCTCCCGAGCAGCCTCGCCACTTACGCCACCACCTCCACCCCGGCTCCTTCATGTGGATTAAGGCCTGCCGTGTATTTAACAGTGCATTTGAGCGAAGGGGTGACCAAGGTGAAGCTTGCGGGGGCGAGGTGGTGCGGGGGGGCTGGCAGGGTGTCTGTGCTGTGCCGCCGCGGGACGTCCCCTCGCGGGACAGTGCCAGGCTGCGCTGTGGGGAGACGAGACAGGGCCTCCCCAGCGGACTAATGCCCTGTAATGAAGATTAAGACTCAGTCAAAGACCATACTGTTCAGCTGAGGACGGAGGGGGGGGGGGGAAGAGAGCGATGGAAGGAGGGGGGAGAGCAAAGGAAGTGAGGATAAAGGATAAAGCAGGGATAAAGGACAGAAAGCTTGGGTTTTCAGAATTATCCTAATTTTCATGTACGAATACCTTCCACTATAGAAATAATGGATGAATAAAATAATTCATCAATTCATTGTAAACACACATGTTTTACCTTTACCACACCACAACTCCTGGGAACCAAAACCAACACATCGGTGTGTGTGTGTGTCTGAGGTCCTCGTTTGACGTTTGGAGACAGTTGACCGGAGCAGCCTGGACACACGGTACGCTTCACTTACCACTCGGTGGCTAAAAGCTCCCTTGAGACTTGTTACGTCCAGACAAACCTGCACCGTCTCCCACCATGGACTTATCCTTCACATGTATCTTCCATTCTCTCCTTTCTCTAAGGAACATTGTCAGATGTTTTGACTACACGGGGGGGGGGGCGGAGATGTGCAGACATAGGGATGGATGGGTAGGTGGGAGGGTGGAGAAAGGCGTATCTTTTTTCACATGACCTTGTGTTGGCGGGGCCGGCCTCTCACCCCCACTCTCTTTCTCTCTTCCCCAGAAGGGCTGTGTCTGCGACTGGGCTGCCAGTTCTTGCCTCTCTTGGGCATTCTGGCATTCCTTCGCTGTCTTGCCCCCATCCCCCTGCCTCCGGCTGTCTCTTGCCCTCTCGGGGTTTCCCTCTTTACTGCCCCTCACTCTCCTGCTGGAACTCCATCTTTTGCCCGTCTATCTCCCACGCAATGCCCGTTTCTCTGGTAGTTGCTTTGTCTTTCCTCCTTTCAAATTGATTAATGAAGTGAAACATTAACAACAAAGAGGGATATTATAAAAACCCGGTGTGTCCAAAGGCCCCGTTGTCTTTAAAATATCACAAGCATAGCTTTTCTCAAAGCGAGCCGCACAAAATACAGTACAATACAGAGTCGGTGGGATGTTTTCTTCTACCTCCCCCTGGCTGCTGAGTCTCCGTGGAAACGCCGCGGGGTCGTCGTGTTATTATCACCAAGGCTTGACCAGCCGGCCCCTTTGGTTTCACTATGTCTGCCTTAATGGACTCACTGCTTTACCTGACAGACACGACAGAGAATGTGTGTGGTTATCTATGAGGGCCAATGGTCACTACAAGCATAGGATGATGACAATAATCATCCAAAGTGGGGACATTTAACCAGTTAGTGGTAAAGCCAAGAGAAGTCATGTGAAATGAAGTTCAAGTGTTTCACAAAGTTTCTCCAGACATTCAGTGATAATTAGGGAGTTAAAACAAATGTGTGTGTAAGTTCACTCTTATTAGAGCACACGCAACTGTCGGACCGAAGCCCCGCTCCTTTTGCTGGGCGACCCCAGAGATGATGGAACGGCCACTGGGAGAGACAAAGACTGCAAGAGACGAATGAGAGAGGGAAAGAGAGGGAGAGAAGGAGAGGGAGGCCAGGGAGCCAGCTGATGTGAAAGTGCCTCCGATCACCTCGTGCTTGTCCTCCGCCCCCTGGCTCCGTCTCTCTCTATCTGTTCCGCTCTTTCTTTCCTACGTTCCCACTTGAATTCCTCTCCCGGCGCTTCACTCAACTGTGACGTCAGGTTTCTGATCGCCGATAACAACAGAGATGCGTCAGTCGGAGCCCCCCCCTCCTCCCCTCCCCTCTCCGCCCGAACAGACAGACACGCATACAAAGTTAAAGTGGCAATGCAAGTCAAAAAAGTGGCGCACACACATACACAGTGACACACAGCGGTGGCCTTTGAGTGAATGCTCCGCACGAGGCATAATGACAGCATTCTGCAGTGACCATAGCTGGGACAGTTCCCACAACCAAGACAGGCCGAGAGAGAGAAAGAGCATTTTTCTCCGTCTTCACCTCTCCTCCTACGCCCCACCTCCTCTCCAACAACCCTGACTTTGTGCGCTCCGTGACCTCCAGCTGATCAGCGCTATGGCTAACAAAATCTGGAAAGATGACTTGGTTGTAACCGAAGATGAAATACACCAAACAATGCATCAAATATACTCTGTAAGTCTGAGACTTGGCTCTGAGAAGCTTGTAGCTTGTTGAAAATGGCAACAAATATCAGCCACTTTTCCAACATAATCAATAAGTGATGAATGCTTAACCAATAAATCGCTCAATGTATCACCAGCAGCTAAGCAGCAGCAGCAGCGTATGCAGCACATTTGGAGTGTTTGGAACATCTGGAACAAAGATCAACAGCAGCTTTGCAGGAGATGGATCTTCGTAGCGAATGAACAGTGATCCTCTGCAAAAGAACAAACTACATCCAAACATGTCATTTTGACGTGCAAATCCAGCCTCTGGATATTAGTCTGTGTGTCTGCTGGGGACCACTCCCCATCCCTCCGTAAACCACCGCACTAACACCACATGGAAGCTCAACGCCTCTGCTTTTAAACCACCTTCTCTTTCCTCGTCTGACCTGACACCGTGCAGCATTTGCCGCTGTCTATTTTGAAGGTGGTGACGGTGGGGGGTGCTGGGTGGGGGGGCAGGTTACGGTGCCGAATGAAAACATGTCACTCAGGGCCCATTAAAATGTAACCCGGCCCAGCAGAAGAAAGGAACCCATATCATCATTAAGTCATCTTGGGGCGAAGCGAAAACCGCAAATATTATTCCTGCACCCCTTTCAAGACACACGTGCACACACACTCCTCCCCTTCTTTCCCTCCAAATGACAGAGGAGACGGGATGATTGGAGCTGTGCCGTGTTTGCTCAGGGCCTGAGAATGACAAGAAGATGTTTGGGAACTTCCTGATCGTGCATCGGCTTATATGATTTCAAGAGCAGACACAGTGAATCATGCATTCCTTCTTTTCACTCTGCGGAGACAAACCTTTCTATGTAACCTACGTATCTATCCGTACCTCCTACTCGCTCACTCATTTGTACTCGTTTAGACTTTGAAGACAAATGTCCCAGAATCCAAGTTTAGCCTTCAAATGTTTGTGCTTTTCTTGATAAGTAACAATTTTACAAAATCGTGCAAATTGTCGTCAATTAGTTTTCTGCTAGATGATAATTGACGATTTAAGCACTTCATCCATCCACGCACCTCTGGCATACTGAGCAAAATTAAGATGAACAAGTCACGGCTGCGGCAAGTACTCAGTTACAGGCATTTCTACTAGTTATTAGTTTCCTGATGAAAATGTATTTGTTTGGCCCAATGGCATCACTTGACGGACCCGGAAGTTGTAATTCCATGGTTTGGCCATTATACAAAATGCAGCACCCCCCCACACCGCCCCTCCCACACACACAGAGCCACCTCTGTAACCAGGGGGCATTTGTGACGTTCAGGAGCATGAAAAATGGCTTGCCCCCGTGGCGCACCGGGGGTGGCAGCGATTATAATATCCAGATAATCATTTCAAACAAATTATCATAATTATCAATCAATCATGAGCCTATTTAAGCAGGGGGAGAGATGGGGGAGTGCAGTGCTGTTGGCAGGGGGTAAACTATGGCCCGGAGCACTGGATCACTTCTGTGACCCATGAGCCTCCCTCTGTCCACATAATAGCCCTCATACATTAAGGGTCATTTACCTAGCATATTTAGAGATTCAATTCCCCGGCTTGATATGGGAAGAAAAAGGACATTCACACACGCACACATCAACACACAACTGCAGCTGACCCCCATTTGGCTCCCTTGTCTTTCAACATTGGCCGGGGAGAAAAAAAAAACGTACAGGTCAGAGTTCATCTGAACCCCTCTCTCCATTTGCAAATTAGGCAGCATCTAAAACATTTACTGCTAAACGTTGCATCACAAATAACCAGGGCTAGTTTAACTTAGATAGAAAGAGACTAACCCTTATCTGGAAATCATCAGTGCAAAAGAGAAATGTGTCAGGCGAGCATGTCCACCTTCACTCAGACGAGTAGGAGAGAAAGAGTGACACAGGCGCAGTAACAGACTTGATCGTCTTAAAGAGATATCTTTTCACATTAAATCCTCTTTCAAAGGCAGCATGAATTGATTCAATCTCAGTGGTATTGAGAGGTGGATGAATGGGGCTTGTAGAGCAAGCGAGAACGAGGAGATAGAAGGAGAGAGAGAGAAAAGATAGTTGCCTTCGGGGGAGATGGTCGTCTTGGGAAAAAAGCAATCAGAGCCCATTGATTTTTTTTCTGCTGGTTGAATGGACGGTGTCTATCTGGAAGTCATTATCTGCCATCTGATCTGCTGGAGTGTTTACACACGTCGGGATGGACAGCGGCGCTCCTCTGAAGATGAGGATTAACACACAGAAACCCACATGGACACACACACACAAAAACACAGTGCAAAGACTGCCCTCTTACCCCTTGCTCCCTATCTAGCTACCACTTTTTAAATCCAAGGAATCCAAAAAGAAACAGGTCTGAAACAGTCCTCCGATAGCCTATTAACTTACACGCACACACACACACACACACACACACACAGACTTAAGTGTATGTGCAGGGGGTGAATGAGAATATATACTTAAGCAGGGCCTAGACATCCAAACAGACTGATAGTCCTGATTTGTACGGCTGAACCAGACCAAACTAAACAATCCTTGATCCTACCATCAATAGCCACTGATAGCGATCTATAGCTATCAACAACCCCATAGCGTCTGCTGAGAGGGAGGAAGGGATGTGTGAGATGTATGTTCCTGTTTGTGTGCTTTTTACATGTTTTTTCTATAGAGCAGATGTTGTGACAATGCAGTAAATAACGCTATGACCATATAAGGCACACAAGGGAACTGAGGGATGAAGGAGTACAGAAAGCTTGAAGATAAATCCATATCAGACAGAGTACTCCTTTGCACAGGATGGTACAGGAGGGGGGGGGGGGCACCTGGGCATCTTGGACAATAGCCGTTTGAGAACCCGCTCAAAATAGTCTTCAAGGGCGTGAGGAGATTATAAAAAGGGCCAGAGTCGGACAACAGGCAGACTCTTGAATTGGAATTGCTCAATGTATCTATTTCTCTTCTAATTAAATGTTAACTTTTTAACTTGACGTGCCGGATTCTCCTCATCTACCAACTCGGGGGGATTGAAAATCCCAACAGATGAAATGAGTGGAAGAGGATAGATGAAGTGAGCAGAGAGGGAATTCAGATAACACTTTTCTTTTTTTTCTGCCTGTGGGTGGGGTACGAAGATGCATGTGTGTAAGCCAATGGAGCTCGATCCATATCTCAGCAAGCGTTGGACATGAATCCGAGGCCACACACACACACACACACACACACACACACACACACACACACACACACAGAGCTGTAAGCTCTGGGCAGCTTTCACTAAGTGGACTGGAGAAGCAACAATAACATCTGTGCTTCCGTTTTATCCCTTGTATTAACCCCGACTCTACCAGTGCCCCCCACATGCCGGTACATTCTTTTCAGACGTGGAACGAACCGGTTTCTAGTCCCGTTGAAATAGTTGATGCGTAGTGCTTTTGTTGTTTATTTTGCTTTCATGTTATTATTTTTCATTCATGAGTATATCGTTTATCTATACACAGTGTCTGGTTGTAATTAAGTCCAACATCATCAAGTGAAGCAACACTAAGTCAACTAAACAATCTGTCTTTTGGGGAGCCAATAGGTAGCTTGTGTCTAACGCAGGGTTTGTGTCTGGCACTGATAAAAGTTATTGATGAAGTTACTAAATATTCCTAAATATATGAGCCTTGTGCTTCTGGAATTCATTTTAAAAGAGATGAATAAAAAGTTAGCACTTTGGATGTCTTTTAATAATTCATCATGTACCTACTTTGTTCAGTTGTCAACTTGCCCGTGAAGAAGTAATCTGTGACCATTGTGACTGCAATATCCACCGATACCTCCCGCTTTATAAGATATACACACCATATGACAACACAGCAACTGCTCTGATTTTCAGCAACAAACAAATACTAATAACACACATAGTCATGCAAACACACACACACACACACACACACACACACACACACACACACACACACACACACATATCTCTCAGCAGCTAACTAGTTTATTCACAAGTTACAACTCAATTAGCATTGCGCCTTAATCAAGCATAGCGATGTTAATAACATGGTGAAGAAAGGCAAAGTCAATGTTTATGTGTGTGTGTGCCCATGCCCTGTGTGTGTGTGTGTGAGTGACTGCACGACGTGGATGAATGAGTCATGTCATAAGGAAGGCTCATGCATAATTTCATTCATATTCATAACAGGCATGTGGTCTACCGCCGCCCGATGAGGGCCCACCGCGACTCACACTCTGCATAATGAGATGTGGCCCGTGTGTGTGTGTGTGTGTTTGGATTTCATGTACCATAGGTAAGCATACTGTATGTCTGTATTCTGCATTTGTGTAAGCTTGAGAGTGTGTGTTGCACATTACGCTCCTATCAGTGTGCGTGTGTCTGCAGGCTCGTCTTTGCACTTCTAAGTGTGTAAATGTGTGTGTGTGTGTGTGTGTGCATGGTGAAGTGCACGGGCCGCTCTTGTGTGAAAGCCGGTGAGGTAGTTTGTAAATCTGTCGAGCTTTTTCCACATTGTACCAACATGTGGCGAACAGGGACCAGCCCAAAGCACCTGCGGTCAACTCCTAAAATAAGCTCATTGACTAATGTAGGATTTCAAATCAACCAAGCAGTCTGTGATTTGCATGCTCGCCTGTTTATAGAGGGAACAGCAACAAGACCCTTGACCCGAAATGCAAATGAGAACATGTTTGTTACGCGAAATACGCCAAAAGAGGTTTTAAGTGAAATACGTCTCGCTGAAGAAACTCACATCCTGCTTTTATTAAAGGGAGCTGGATATTGGATGGAAAAATAGTCCAACATTAGTCTGCTCCTAATGTTTTGGCTGTCATGTCATGTAAGATAAGACAAAAGGTCCATGCAAGCTTTGCAGGCAAATTCCACATCTCAGTTTCAATTTCTCTGACAGCTGAATCCATGAAGAACGCCACTTATGTGACATAATGAATGTTTTAACTCAGTTCGGTCAACTACAATGATTTCAATGATCATTTTGTTTTGGACACTAGCCTCTTTTTTGGCCTCTGGTCCGAAAAGGGCACACCCATGATAAAAAGTGTAATTACTCTGGAGCGACTGGAGTAAGTGATTTAATGTGTAGATATCAGTTTATACGTTGAAAAAAATATATCAATATTATGGTACTGGTTGGGCCCAAATGGGGTCCTCTTGCTTACTGGTGTTATCCTCCCAGTATGAGGTGCTCTTCTAATTTGATAAAACCACACATCATTTACTGCCATCCCATTTTGGGTCATTGATTCCGGTTTTTAACTATCCTGCCGTTGACTCGAAGCATCAGCAGCGAGGAGAGTGTCCACTCGGCTGCAGCCGTTCTTCTTTCACGGACCATTAGATGGACATGAACTCTCTTCCTGTCCTGTCTTGACCTGGCGACACTGGATGTAAAAGCCAACTGCCCAGCCTCGCCAATAAATCTATCACCTCATAAAGTGGTCAATGACTGGTCAATGGGACGTGTCGCTCACAGTGTGTGTGCACGTGTCAGTATTTATTGTGTGAGACTTTCAGTTCTTCAATGAGGAGGGATTTTAAGTTACCTGAAATGCCTCTGAAAGCTTCCAAAAAGATGATTTATTTCTTCAAGCTTTTGCAAGCTTTTTGTATTAGAACAGCTTCAGAATGCTGTGATAATGTATTTCTAATTTGAAAATAATAAAGGCATAAACATTTAGAATATTCATCCCTCTACTTTTATGGTTGCAATAAACAGCCACTTAATTACTTTGCCCAATAACTTTCCATTTCCTTTGATGTTAAGATGAATCCGGGAGGATAGTCGTGGTGCGAGCCCGGGGTCCCGGGACAGAATTCATGAGAGACAAACAACGGGTGTACGCAGCCTACCTTTTTAATGCAGCCGTCGGGGGAGTCTTCATCATGGTCATTCATCATCTGCTGAGAAAACACAAAAGATGAACATTGGTAAAGCGCTAAATGGTACCAAAAACCGTTATTCAAAAGACCAGGACAGCAAACCAGGAAACAACATTTCATTTGAAGAAAATCAGCTTATTTAAGAATGAAAAGAGAATATGGATCGCTGTGCTTCTCGTGGCTTGTGGCCGTCGCTGCTTCATAACATGAGCACAGGGTGTTCGCAGCTCAATACACAGACCCTCTGGGCAACAAATGTTACCACAGGGACATAATAATGGACTGAGGGGTCAAAAAAGCACACACAGAAGCAAAAATAACACTACAAACACACACACACACACACACACTCTGATGAATGAATGCCCCACAGATTTTAATTCTCCGCTTCAGCGTTGCAGGAAATTTAGCCGAGACCATGTCTGGGAGTGTGTCCGTTAGTGTGTGTGTCTGTGTGTATAATTAAGCCTTCAAGCAATATTTACTGGGGGCAGATGGGTGGTAGAATGCTCCCAGTGTCTGCCGGAGGAAATGAAGGAAGTGGGGGAATGATGAAGAGATGGGGCTGCCCGGCTGCAATGAGGGGGAATTTCACATATAATGGCTCCCCAGAACCGCTCTTCGTCTCTCTGTCTACTTCTCTCCCTCTCTGAAGGCCATTGATGGCAACTGAGGATCAAAGGAGCGGTGCAGACTGTTTTCAGAGCAGTTTTGGGTGGGGTGGGGTGGGGGGGGGGGGGGGGGGGGGGATCAGTGTGGTACTTACTGAGTTTAAGTGAAATTAGGCCTATAAAACTTCCCTAGCCCAGACTCCCTATCCTCCCCATCTGCCCTTTCACAGTAGGTGTGTTGTTTGGATGTTGTGACATGACTGGCTGCCTTTACATTAGAGCTGACATATTGGAGTTTGTATTTCCTCGACCGGCGTGGCCCACCGTGATTGGCAAAGAGACATTTATCTGCTGTGGAATCTGCCCTGGAGACTGTGGAGCCATTCTTTCAACGCTGGCATACAGCAACTTCCTTTATGCCGCTCTCTATATAAGGTCTCGATTCACAGGCGGTGATTATGAATTGCGTGAGCCTGTGGACGTGTGCACCCACGGGGGAGACTCAGATAAAGGTGTCCATATGGCGAGGTTCTCTGTCGGGCTATTTATTCCCGAGTAAATTAGGAAAACAGTTATCTCAACATAAGTTCACTCCCAACGCTTCTTTCCCTCCTCTCAGTAAACAGTGAACCAGATGGGCCATGTGTGCACCGGCGTGCCGTACGGAGTGGTTTCCTACATTAAGCTGTCAAGGGATCGGTTTCTCAGCCTCGGCAAATGGGAGCAATTACACCACAAATACTTACAACAGTGTTCTTAGCCTACTTACACATAATCTAAACCTTCACAGAAGCATCCTGTTCCTGAAATCATTTCCAAACAACGCATTGACTAGAAATGGCGTGTCTCTAAAGCCGATCAAATATGTCACAGCATTTCGAGTGGTAACGGTAGCAACCCTTTTTTATGCATGTGCACCTTTTCAAAACAGTTACCAGTAAAAGTCAAAATCAGATGAGAATTCATCCATGATAAACATCCAGACGATAAACAGAGCTCAGATGTAATGAAAATATAGTTTGTTGTAGTTTGTGTGTTCATGATGCCAGTAACAAAACCAAACAGGTGTGAATGAAATGTTCCAGTAAACCAAAACTGTGCAGAGTGTGTATTGGATTTCTGAGATAAATGGTTGAGTGAAATATTGAGATTTGATCATATATCATAGGGTCCTATTACAAAGGGTTCATTTGGCCTAAATACAAACTGTATTTTCCTCAAACTGTATTACTCTATATTTTGGGGTTTCAAGATGTCAAATTAAGTACATCGGTTAGTAGAAATGTGTGAGACCTTTCAACATGGCAACAGAGAGGCAAATGGAGAGATAGGGGAAGTCCCTTTTTCTCTCGCTTTCTTAATACACAGGAGCAGCTGTAACAGTTTACAAAATCAACAGCTTGGCCGAGTCGTTTCAAATGCTACCAGGCATTCAACAACTAGTGGACGACTTCTGGCCTTTCTTCCTGCTTTGTTCAATTACATGCCAAGTGTAAATATGTTTGTGTGTATCCCATTTTGCAAGAGTAACCTAAGCTGAAGAATACACGCAAGCAGACACGAGTGATTTACTGATGCCGTAATGTCTTTTAGCTTCAGGTGGGGGGGGCGGGAGGTTGTGGGCTTTGTCAAATCTATTTTTTAAGGTACAGAAACACTGACTGGACTGCCAGAGAAATGCTAATTGTAAAGATCCCTGGCTCTTTAAAATTCAATTATAATCCAAATTGTTATTGTCTGTTAAAAAATGTTTTCTTTTGAAATGATCAAGGTTTCAATGATCAAGGTGGCAAAAAAAAGGGCTTGTGCAATGATGACAATAACGAAACAGAGGCAGGCGGAGATGCTCTTTCAACACTGGCATACTGTATTGCTTGCAAAAACACGCACTTCCAGACAAAAACACACAAAATATCATAGCCTTGCAGCAGGACCCCACCAAGCAAATAAATAAGCTATTAATTAGGAAAGGAAAATGTGATTGGCCACTGACTGGCAGCGCTATGATTTATTGCACTTGTCACAGTCACCTCAAAGTGACTTTTACTCTGGGTTGGAGAGACAGGTCGAAATAGAGACTGGCCTGTGTTGAGGGGGATGGATTTTCCACTACACAGAGAGAGGTAAAATTGTCCATTTGTTCTGTATCTACCCCGCTGAATTCTGACATGTCAATATATCTTATGGAAAAAGAGAAAACACTGGAGCACAGGTAATTAGAAAGTGTGTGGTTCTGGGCACGCAAGCTTCTCTCTCTGGCCCACATGACCTCAGACATAAACAAATTCAGTCGTGGCTTGATGAAAGTGCAGCCACCTGCAGAATCCTTCCACCCAGAGCTGTCCAGACCCTCATTAGGGGGGTGAGCGTAGTTGTGTGCGTCTGTGTAAATGTGAGTGTGCACGTATCTCACCATGACCATGATGTGTGCTTTCACACCAGGCAGGAGGGGAAACCCCACCATTATTAGCGTTTCATAGCACAGCTTTTGTTATTGGACGGAGTCAGGAGTTTTTCACCACCACCTTAGCACCATTCGTATTGACATGCCGTGATGACCAGGCGGACAAAGAAAACAAGACATGGGGAGAGACACTCAGTTGAGTGGACTGCTTCATTGTTTTCACAAGACCTGCCACGGCGTAAAAGACATGACGGAGCAGGATCTTGCTTAGTTTATTTCCAGAAGTCATTTGACATGAAAAAACAGCGGAAATGCCCCCACCTCGTTGTTTGCACAGGGCCCATGAAGGATGGGTGGTGGTTATGTGAGTGCTATGAAGTCAAACCTTCATAGAATGATCCATGCATCATGACTTCTAGCCTATTACTATTTTCACTGAGAGGTCTAAGTAGCCATAGCAACTAGAGGACCACCTCACAAAGCTTGCTCATCATCATCATCCTCCTCCTCCTCCTCAGGCGCGAGGAGAGGAAGAGGGCCCCACAAAGGAAAATGTTAGCATTCTGTCGCCAAAAACAATTCTTCTTGACTCTGGATAATATGAGGCAATACGGCAACACGGCTCAATGGATGGCCGCGGATGTCACAGAGCCGCAAGTTTCCAAAAAAAACGAGCAGCAAACAAACCTCAGGGCTTTTTGAACCAGGGCCCTGACTGACAAGCCGTTGGCTGCATCAGCCACACCAAGAAAGCCACAAATTGAAAGTTTTGCTAGGGATTTATCGGGAACTTTTGCAGCTTCTTGGCCCGATGAGGCTTTCATTGTGGTGGCAATGCCCTGGACGGGTTATTGATCTTTTTGACGTATAGATGGGAGAGGAAGCGGTCTTTCACTGTGGGCCGTGTTGAATAATAAACTGCAGAGAAAGTACATTTGTGTCAGAGGGGAAGGAAGAAAAATGAAATAAAAATGAAAGGGGAGGCTCTCAGTTTCTCATTGCTGGAGCCCTTAAAATAGGAGCTAACCGTCATGTCAAACATGATTTCAACAAATGCATCGGACTGCTTTGACTCCCAGATACTGGCAAATCTAATCAGAACACTTTACAATCGATAAAACAGCACGACTCCAAAAAAGGAAGAAAAATAACGGAGAACTTCCACATGTTTTTCTTTGAGATCTCTTGGTATCATTTGAACACCCTGATAACGAACCTTTTACCCGTTCCTGCCAGAATCAGAGATTGTTTGACTAATGATCCGAGTCGGATTCAGTCTGCTTTTTAGCATCCAGTCAAATGGTGCCTGCTTGTAGTTCCAAGTCCTTTCTCATGGCTTGTCCTTTAAAAGGGAGTCAAACGTGGCTATTTTGGGGCTTCCCACAGATAGGGGCCTCGGCAGCTGACCTAAAACAAGACCAGAGCTATGACCTCTTAAAAACATGCCTCAACAATGAGGTGGCTCACTGAGCTTAAGTCGTGAGGAGGGGAGACCGAGCTAGGAGACGATGACACAGGCTAGATACCAGGAAACTGGGCATCAGATAAGAAATGTTGATGATGACTTTAATGAGCAGAAGACTTTAATGTGCTTTGGCCGAGTCCGACATCAATGGGAGCTTCTGATAGGGATCTTTCTCCCTTTCTCTTTCCGAGAAGGTAATTATGACTGGAATCAGTTTGATGCCTCATCTTCACCTGTATTTTGTTGATACGTGTAATGCAAGAAACCTATGCAGTGCATTGGTAAAAGCAGAAAGAGCTGAGGCCAAAGGAATGCATGAGATGTCATTGTCTGAAAGAAAGAGAAGAGATCAGATTAGCTTGACACTTATCACACCCCGCGAGAGGCAACACTGTTACCCAACCCTAAATCCAGATGGGTATACGCAGGGTGCGGCCTGTGACGGATCTGAGAACTGTTGGTGAGATAGGGCTTAGCTCACAAAGCTTAGATTTGGAAGACAAACACTCTGAACTATTGTGCGACTGTGGAAAGTCACGGCCACTTGTCAAATACAAAGGACTGATATTTACAGAACGAGCGTTGACCCGGTGTGTCCTAAGAGTCTTTGTGTGATTTATGAAGAAAATGCCGTAGTGAAATATCCTGGCAGGGTTTGCATGGACTCTGGGCCGGTTTGTCTCATCATTTCAGTGTCCTGTATGATTCACAGGTCTTGAATAGACATGTGCGGTCAGGCTGCACACATAATACATTGGCACAATTGAGCAGATTAAATATTTGTATTCATACATTTGACAGTTGCAGCGTTTGAACTCCTTTCTCAGTGGGAGAGCGGTCAGGTTGGCACCTAGTCAGCAAACAAACCTTGGGAAAGAAGTTCTCTTATATGACGACGAGCGAGAGGATTGCAAAGGGAGGGAGAGTGGAAGGGGGGGGGGGGGTTGAGGGCGGGGGGCAGGATTCTACAAATGTATTAAAAAGGGCCATATTTTCATCGAGGCCTTGTATGACCATCCATCACCCAATGCCCCCTATGCTTTTAAGGCTGTTGACTCTGAACTTGATATCGACAGAAGCATACAGATAAATTATCTGCTCGGGCTTCGCTTTATTGATAAGTCATTTGGGAAGATGATCAGTAATAATCATAAGTGAATAAGTGCGTGCCGATAGATCTTCCGCCAGCAGACGCTGTGACAGCCGCGGGGTTGAGGTCCAATAAATAACCCTACCTTTTGGCCTAAGAGGATTGCCAACACAGCATCGGCAGCTGCTGCAGCATGCATTTCAGATAATGATATATCACTCCCTTCCTCTTCATTTTGATAAAGGTTGACGTTTATTGATACATGGCAACAGGAAGAAAAATAATATTGCCTTATTTCTAATGATCTCCTATTCTTCAGATGACACATATTGCCTATGACCAAGCAGGGGGTTTATGGGAGAAAGATTTAGGGTCTTGACTTGAGGGCGTATAGATTGATTCAAAGGTCATGCCACGGATACTTTTCATTCCACATTCCTCAGAGGCCAGCACAGCCTATGCATATATGAATGTTTACATGTATGCACTACATAAATTTGATATTGTCTTCTCAGCCTAGCAATGTCATATGTTTCATATCTCCATTTCCCCTTGCAAACTGAATTTGTGTTTTTAGAAACATACACCGGACCACACTGTCTGTCCCTCTGTCTACTGCCAATATGAGTTCCTAATTCAAACCAGGAATTCTTGAGGAAGGTAGAAAAAGACACGGAAACAGAGAGAGGCGGATCTCTCATCACATCAGAGGCTTTTTTTCTGGACAGCAGCCACTGAGATATTGCCCCGTGACGACAGATAACCGGCGAGTAAATTGCATATCGCTTGTCGTGTCCGGCTAAATATTTACACTGTTTGCGTATTTCAACATAAAAAGAGGGGATTTTGGTAGCTTTAAATTGTGCCACTCTCCACACTCTCCAATATACAGTATGTAAAGGAAGAACATACTGTCTGAAACAAGAAGACTGGATGTGGACAGAAGTCAGACAGAGTGCGAGAAAGAGGGAAATGAGGAGAAAGACATTGTGACTAGTATTTGGAGTTGTGCGTCCTTGTTGGTCAGGCATCCACCTGCAAATCCATCCAGTGGCTTTTCTTTAATTTTGTCCAAATGCACAAATATACACAGGAGTTTGAACGCAGGACACAACACTGAAAGAAGTGAAAGGTCTCTAGTGACTTGGGGACTAAGTAGATGTATACATGGGTCAGTGCGTGGGACAAGCAAGGGCTTTCTTTGGGGCTCAGAGGGTTTATAACAAGGTCAAGCCCTACACGCGATAATGATGATCGTGATGATGATGATGGTGCTTGAGGAGGCCACAACCACAACGCTGATGAGATTTCTCCAGCAGATAGATAAATTGGGCCTGACCATGGGTTTCCTGCTCAGTGGTACGAGTGTGTTTTTGTTTGTGTGCTCAGATTTGATCTGATGCACCAAATGGAGTAAAATTATACACAGCATTATAAAAGCATTAGGTAATTACATTAGTAACAGCAGATCAAACACCTCCTACAGGTCCTCTGTCTTCTGTACACTCAAGGTATCCACTCTCTGAAAGGCCTCTGTGCTTACAGGGAAGATGTAGTGCTTGGATATTAGGTCATCAGCAGGACAGAGGTGAATGGTTTGGCGTGTGCCGAGGAAAGCGTGCACAGATCCCAGTGGTCATACACACACTGTTAGGTGGGCAGGCTCCGATTTGAGCTGTTCACATTGCACCGATACATTTGAACGCACAATATTAACCACAACATCCATGTGAATGAAATGACTGAGATGTACTGGACCCCACATCGGTTTAACGTGACCCTGTCCTTCCTTTCTTGTTTGTTTTGGCATTCAACAATCAACAAGTAAAGTCAAAGGGTTGTATTTCAAACGAAAGTAACTGAGGCATGTACTCAATATGAATAATAGCTGTAATGGCTGCTATTAGCAAATGTATCATTTTGAGTATGATATGAAGATAAAACATAAGAGGGACTTGTGTTCAGCCAATGGACTGTAACTAGTGCACTGGTTATCCCTGTGATTTCTTCCAGTGGCCAATCAGATTATTTGCACAGTGGAAACATATAAAGACCAGAGCAGTTAGGCCAGCTGCTACAGCCAAAAGATACTGTCTGGACGTACTGGCTACACATGGTTTCTTTCGCTGAGGTGGCCAGAGAGAAACACATTTTGCATTGAGTTTAAGCCACAAGGACAAATGGTTATGAAATGCATATAATAGCCCATGTGTCATGGTGAGTGGTTATTTACCTTCATCATGTCTAAATAACATCAGCGTCAGCAGTCTTTTGGACAGAGGAATAACAAACAATATAATACTTGTCACATAGTACTTAGATTATACAACAAATTATTTTCTAAATGTTCCCTGTTTACCACCAAAACAATATTACAAACTCTAAAGTGCATTTGAAGAGCAGCAACAATGAGAAATGACTGATTGAAGCCATTGTGCAAATGAATCCTCCACCATTCTGCTGTCATTGGTCGGCTCGGTCCAACATTTGTTGCTGCACAGTAACCTCTGTGAGGCTCCAATGCTCCACGTCCAGTTTTTTATTTTCTTTCTAACCCTCCCTCTGTTATTCTGTATACACACACACACACACACACACACACTCTCAAGAGATAGCAACATTTATCACCACCGGAGCTGTCTCCAAGTCCACAGGATCAACCCATCAGCTCCACAATAAATGTCAAGCTGTCATGATTTATGCAGCTAATGAAATTGATTAGATGGCTACAATGTCCCCGAACATTGTAATAGTTTGATTCACTACTGTCATGTTTACTCAAACATCAACTATTGTGTGGGATGAAACAAGCGCTGGGTGATAAAAACAGCTCATCAGACATCTATTCCACTACCGCTTGACAATGATACAGTTACATCTTTGGGGCTTCTGTCTTTGTGCTTTGGCCTTGGCGACCTTTCAGAGAAGATATAAATGAGTGGAGATAATGTAGCTGTCACACTCCCTTGTTCAAAGGCCATTGTCTGATGTTTTTGCCATCAAGTGTGCCACTTGCTTTGATCATTTCAGGGATGGTCTCAGACTTCAAAAGACTGCGTGGTAATGATGTTGCAAAAGCAATGATATGATGCTGCTGGCCGTTCTAGGGCACTGAACAGAAAATGTGTGGACTTTGTGGGGCCAGACACTGCCAAGTCAAATTGAAATCTCTGATAGATACCCCATGTCATTCCAAAGTGCTCTCTCACTTCTGACTTACAAACTAAATGCTGTTACATCGATACCAGCGATCATAATTCTGAGCCCTCCATCGGTTGCTCTTCACTTTGTGATATGCCGGTTTAGGTGAATATCCATTCAGTTGACCTTCGGGCTCATCACAAATGACTTTATTAGCCGGGCCATATAAGGTGAAGGCCCTTTACAACCCTGTTGGTGTGAAGGGGAGACTATCTCTGTCACTAAGATTGATGTTCCCCGGCTTATCGAGCGCTTCCGTTATCAGCAGAAACCTTTAGCAAGGGATACCAAGTCCCGTTTTCAGAATTAACTCATCAAACTCCCCCCCCCCCCCGGTCGTTGTCATCATCAACCGTTAATGCTCTTATCATTATTATCTTCATTGGTGTCAGTGGTATCAGTCTTTAATGTGGAGCTATCATCAGACTGACTGTTAGAACAACAGATGTATGACATGTACAGATAGGATGCTCCGCAGCGGTCTCTGAACCCTGGTTTATAGCTGTCTGTCTGTCTGGCCAGTCCCCGGTATGAAGACAGATGACTTTATTGGAGGGAGTTGTCGGGACTTTCCATTAGTCATCTAACGAGAGCAATCAGCATGGAAAACGTTTGCTAACACCCTCTCAACCTTTTTTTCAGTTTTTTTTTAAACATCTTTACCATGTAGAAGGGAGCCGAGCAAACAAACTCGGGGAAGAAACAGGTTTGGGCTAATTACATTTATTTCTCATTCTGGCCCCTGTGATTGCAATAGACGACTTGGTTGGACAAAGGAGGGAAGGAGGGATGGAGGGAGGCAGGGGGCGAGCTGTCCTTGGGCTGTGGGACAGAACACAGTGGCGGCTTTATTCAGCGTCTCGGCTCTGTCGTTAGGGAACGATGACACACTCCTCTCCAGGCCCACAATAATCTTTAACAGTGTGATTTCTAAAATAACACCGGTGTTTTCCTTAAGGCACGTGGGGAGAGAAGGCCCTGCCATTCATGCTGAGCTCAGTGAAGATTTGTTTTTCTTGTCTCCCCCCCCCCCAAATGTTAACATTGGATAGCAGAAAACAGGGTAAGGGGGTAGGAAAACGAAAGGATGTACAAGACTTTGAACACCGAGAGAAGAACACAGGGGGTGTGAGGAAGCATGGCGCTGAAGCCGGAGCACATTTGGCGCAAACGTCACCAGATACTAAAAGCCCTTGACCTCACTTATTCACCCTGACAGTGGCAGCTCCAGTGCCCCCCCCCCCCCCCTCGCGCCACACATTGCTGTTGTTAACAGTGTTATCACAGGGCTTCCCCGGGCAAGATAAAGACTGTGGCCGCTGATGGGCCTTAAGTGAACGAGGGACCGGCTGCAGACACGTAGACAGTCAGTCAACCTGCCTCTGGTTAATGACGCTGGAGAGATAGAAGCTGAAACAACATTTTGTGGGGAACTGTGTGTGTGCTTAACGGCCGGCTGGGAAAGGGGAAGGCAAGAGAAATGGGACAGTGACACTTATTTGGGTTTTGGGAGCCAGACAGGAATCTCTCGTTCTCTCTCCCTATCAGGGTCGAGGGAGGGAGCTTGGCCGCTTGCTAGTGGTCATTGCACAATATGATAGCTTTACAGCTTTCATGTGGCAAGAGAAAGACGGACGATCTGGTGAGCTGATTCTGACAGATGACCAAGACAAAACAACCTAGGGTTGGGAATCCAATGGATTATTTACAACGTCTTGTCTCACCAAATAGCATCTCTCTCCTCTCACCCACAGTCTAGATTCAGCATATCTTGTTTCACAGTATTTTCAATTCAATAGATACAAGGGGGATATGCATGTTGTCAAGCTGTCCTATAGGCTTATTGTTTCTGGAGCATTCAATGACTTCCATGTGCATTTCATTACTCGTCTCCTGCCTCCTCCCTCTGTCTCTTTCCGCCGAGTGTACACAGTGTACAGAAGGTCGGGCCAAGGCTAACATGTATCTATAATGTGTTCGTCTCAGGCAGCCCCCTGAGGAGTGGAGCGCTGCTCTGGCCCCTTGGCACAGTGGACAATGTGGGTGTTGTGTGGAGGAGCTGGATGGCTGTACACTCACAGACGAGTCAATCTGGGGCCACTACAGAACCGCTGCCTGTCCTGCTGCTCTAGTGCCTCAATAAGACCCCTCTTCACAGACTTTTTTTTTTTCCTTTTTGTAAGTGCTCCCTTATTTGTATTGCTTTAATTTTTTGTATTGCTTTTCTTCCAGTGCCCATGCTGGATTAGATCTGTTCTCACCATTCACACTCGGTACAGCATGCTTACTGGCATGCGCTTGTACGTCTGTATAACTACGTGTGTACCTAGACGAGACTTCTCCTTTTCACAGCGCTGACACCCAGAGGATTGAGACATCAGGCGGCTGCTCGCTGTGGTAAATTAGCCTTCATCTCAGGGGCTAATTGGAAATCTGAATGTTTTTCAGTAGAAGGGAAGCGCTGTGAAGGAATGTGGTCCGCCCAGAAGCGGAAAATGCGATTACAGAATATTTCTATTCATAATATCTGATATGAATTTACTCTGATCATTGCTATGTTGAGGGAAAGACCAAAACATATTTTGTGAGTAGATACTGGAATATAGTGTGCAGTTTATCAGGAACCCTTTGTGGCGATATATTCCAATCCTGAATTTTTTAATAAGCAAACACTCAAGCTCCAAATTAGAGGCAAATATATTTCCCTGCATAATGACCCAACCGCTAAAAAAAGAAAGTAATTACAGTGCCTCGACCGACATAATTCAGAATAAAATATGAAAAAAAGGCCGCTAACACTAATTGACTAATTCATCACAGGGTCGTGTTGGTAAATGTTCTCCCCTGCTTGAGTAGTTTCAGGAAAATGAAAATATTTGCATAAAGTTAAGGTTTTGAGACACACCAGTAAAGAGTGCAAAAGTGAGACCAAACATTGTTAAACAATGTAGCATACTTCTTTTTTAACCCTTCATTAGGCTTTTTACCTAAGAATTAAATAAAAATAGCATACATTGCAAAGAAAAAGATTATTGCAAGGAAATCCAAAGAAACGGCCCTTTGCGATCTTTCTGATTTTCCTGGCAAGCATCGCCTTGAAAGTATCTTGAAAAGTCAAAGCGGTGTGTCTTTGTTCCTTATAAGCAGACAGTGCTGTGAATGTGGCCGGAGGCTGGCCCGTGCACAGCTATGGGCGGTACTCCCCGTTGTTGGGGGTGAGCTTGAGGTGCTGGGAAAAAGGGGTGTTCATTCACACTAAATGAAGCCTTGTGAGTAACCGTGGAGAGAGTGTTTCTTAACTGATGAGAGACAACTTCCCAGATCTTCTTTGCCACATGGAGACACCCACAATGCTAAAGACCCACTGCCATCTTTAAAGCTAACACATAAAGCCACTGAAAAGCTTAGTTTTAGCCTGAGCCGTGAAAACACATCTAAACACTGTGAATTGAGTTTTGTCTCATTCTTCTTAATTGGCAGCAGCAGGTTTCTGCCTCTTTTTCTTCTCCGTTCAATATGAATAAATACGACAAGCTCCTGATCCCGGCTTTTCAGCCTATGACTGTTTATTTATCTATTTCAACTACACCCAAGGGAACAAAAGGCATGCCGAATGGCCACTGACAGCCATGTCGAATATCTCTTTCTGCCAAATCTGGCTGTTTTCTCTCACTGCTGTCACTTGATGTCTTTATGCAAGGCTGAGAGTTCACCACTATGAAAAGGGTGGGGGCCAGCTGAGTGAGTGACCCGCACAGGAGGGGAGTATTAAAAGTGAAAAAGAAGAGCGAGAGCCAGGAATGGTTAAACCACAAGGCGGGAGAAAAGGAGAAGGGGGAGAAGGGGGAGAGGGGGCACCCCTGCCGGGTCCCAGGCATCTCGGCTGGCAGTCCCCATCTTGGCTTCAGACGGCTTTTGTCAAAGGAGGAAAGAGAGGGTCTCTTCTTCACTTGGGCACGGGACAATAGACTTTTTGTCAGTCTGGGAGGGGGTGTCAATGGGGGGGGAGTACGGAGAGATGCTGAAAGAGGAATAAAGCCGAGGACCCATCTTCACAAGGGGTGGGGTGGTGGGCAGCTCTTTGGGACCGGGCAGATGTTGAAACGAGGATGATTTATTAGCCTTGGTGTCCTTGGTGGCACTTGGCCGCTATCCCAGATTCTGGAGTGAGAGCAATAGTGACTGAGAATAAGAGACAAGGGGGCAAGAGGGGGAGGGCAGCTATGTATCAGAGACATCTTAATACCTTCTATGGGCATCGGGGCGCTCCTTGCTCTCTGACCGCCATGGCTTTTTTTTTTTGCCCGATTCTCTCAAAGAAAAATAACTTGGTTGGGAGTCGTCTGCATCACTGAGCCGGCCCTTGTCACCCAGCATTACGCGAGCCCTCCAACACAACCGACCCCCAACAGAGCCAAACATGAACAGTGTGTGTGTGCGCTGCCCTCGCTGCAGCGCCGCCACCCCTCCACTCGCTTGCTTATATAAAACAACAAATTACCAAATTAACATTCCTAGCAGCCCCTACTCTCTCTTCACAGTTCCGGGCAGAGACACCCTCAAACTTGCCACATAACAAGTGTAAAAAAAAGAAATCCTTCAATGGGTGCATGTGGCTCTGTGTGTATGTTTGTGTGTGTGGTCTGTGGGATCTCCGTTTGTTGCCTCTGTTGCTGAAAAGGTAAAACCTTTTCACAAATGAGCTTAAAAGAATGTGTCCGTGTGTCACAGTCCAAGATCCCCAAGCACAGCAGCACGCTGTAATTGGGAGGTGTCACGTGTTGTAAATCACAGCGCGTCATCCTCTCATGCCACCTATGAAGAAACCACAATCCTAGTTCTGTGTGCGTCTGTTAAAAGTTACGCCACCTTGGGTGAGAAGAAATGGAAGGCATTCCATAGTGCTGATCCATTTTTTCATAATTATGAGCGGCCCTTTCCATCCCCAATCTCCCTTCACTCATGTCCAAAGAAGTTCCCTTGATCTTTCTCTCACGGCTTCCTGTAGTCCTTGCTATGGTCCTTTACTCTCCTTTCCTTTCTCCTCCAACATTTAATGTTGCAACCCGTTTGTCCACCCAATTTCCCAGCCCTCTGCTGACAAACTGTCAGAGGGGTACTTAAAGCAGGAAAGGAAAGTTTGGACAGCTTTCATAAAGGCTACACGGGGAGAAGATTGATTGGCAAAGTAATTTACTGCCCACTGTCCGTTCTGAACTCCTCCTTCTCCCAGTCTGTCTATCCATTCGTCTCCTACTCCGATACTAATCCATACCTGCCCCCTGGACAGTGCGTATGTCCGTGCGTCTCTTTGACAAGGTCTAAAGGTCCGCATAAAATGTTGAGCAGTTGAGAGTCTGTATCCACTGGCGCGGATAAAAAATAGGGATTTGCCTTTGGGTGGACGCGGAGATTTGCTAGAAGGCTGGGACAGTGTGTGTTTGTGTTGCATGTGTGCATTTGCTAATTGGGTAGACAATAGGTATATGACTTTGGAAGTCTTGGGTAGGGTGGGGTGGGGGGGGGGGGGGGGAGTAGGGGTTGGAGGAAAAGGCAAGAGAAAGAAATGAAAAGGTTGCCCGGGTCAGGTTTCCATCACTGTGGCCGTCTTCTGTCCTCTTACTGTCAACCTAATGGCGACTGACCACTCAGCGGACTTCACTTCAGCCTTTCTGCGGCTTTGCTGCCTCACAAACGGCCACCCCCCCCCCCCCCCACCCTTTCTACAGGGCCCCCGGAGACTGTTGTTCCGTTCATTAGTACAACAAATACATACAGATGCTCAGGGAAGGAGGACGCATGGAGAGAAAGGATTTGCTGATTTGGAGACAATCCGCGTCTTTGTAAACAAACAGTCATGCAAGAAGTGGTCTATTTATTCAATGTAAACGGGGATAGTTAAGAGTTTAAACAGGGTATTAGTGATAGGATGGGCTGCGATTTGCTTTACTTATTTTCAGGTTAATAGCGGAAATACCGGATGGAAAGAAGAGGCATGCGGCATGTGCCGATGGACACCCAAAAGTAAATGTTACCTGACGAGTGGCCATGACACATCCAGGAATGATTAAGGGGCTGATTTCAGGTGAGCACGTGTTTTACATGTGTTTGTGAATGTCATATGAAAATGTCTCCTTATGAGTCCTTATGGTTAACGTCTGCATCACCTCCCCATAATCAGGTGTAGTTTCATCTCAGCGAAGCCCTGCCTCTGACGTCTGCATCAGCGGAGTCCATCAAAATTCCAACCAGCAACTAATAGGGGCCATGAAACCTCAATGAGCCCGGTTTGCCATGGCATGATGGAATGATTTCCTTCCCATGGAGACACTTTTTGATAGGGAGAGAGGCTGCCGACGTAAACCAGAGGTTAATGACGAACATGGGACAATGACCGTGTGTGTGGGGAGTGGTGATGAATGGAGAGAGGCAGGGAAGATGGGTCCGGGGGGCACAAAGACTGGCATACATGTCCCTCCACCCCCCATGACTGCTCCATCCAAACTTTTTTTTACTCCTCAATGGCCCGTTTTCTCTTGTGTGTCCCATGAATTATGTAAGTGACTATGGAATCCCTTTCTCCCCCTGGCCCGAGGAAGGCAGGAAGAGGGAGAAAAGAAGATAGAAGTGAGAGAAACGCCTACTCCTCATGTTTTTTTTCTTCTTTTTTCCCCTCTTCCTTACGCCGCCTCTGAACAACCTTTCATGTTGGCAGCGTGGGCCTGGCTTTCGGATCTGCGGCCATGTGAAAAGATGGTGGTGGCCGCTGAGTTGGAGGAAGGGGGGGGGGGGAGTGTCGGGGCACAATGACATATACGAGGAACCAAGGAGGCAGGCAGAAAGAGAATGCCGGCCTTGTTGTTGGACGGCTTGACATTGATTAATGAGAGAGAGAAAGACACAGAGAGAGAAAATAAGAAGAGAGGGGTGGCATAGGCCAGACGGGGGGAGTTGGACTCTCGCAGAGGGGGGAGACTCCGGAAGAGCCCTGGGCTGCACCGCTGATCAGCGAGAGTGTGGCTTCAGTGTAACACCGCAAATAAATGTGCATTTGTGTGTGTCTGGTGATACCATGACTATTTGGCCCGAGGGGTTGTCTGTCTTTTCACATACACAAAAAGGCATATAGGCGCACGCACACAATTCAACACAGGTCACATCAATCCTCATCCATCAAAGTGCTCCGAAAAGACTGAAGGCGGTGGCGGCATCGTCATCATCACCATCCTCCTCATTAGGAAGTGCTTTGTTGTCATTTGGTCACACACATGGAAGCTGCAAACTGCAGTGGCCCGAACTCCACAGAGAACAGACCCTGTTGCTGTCATTTTTATGCTCCATATGCATTTAACTTGCTGACACATGCTACCCTTTCATATAACTTTGACGGAAGACAATTCAAAATAAGACAATAAGCCTTTGGGCATTGAGAAGACGCCATGATATAAAACAAATCATTGTTTTGCCTCATGCAAACTGTAAGAAAAAAACAGACAAAACCTGAAAACTTTCAACTGAATACAGGGGATGTTTAATACCAGAGGTGTGGACTCGAGTCATGTGACTTGGACTCGAGTCAGACTCGAGTCATGAATTTGATGACTTGAGACTCGACTCGACAAAACGTACAAAGACTTGCAACTCGACTTGGACTTGAACACCGATGACTCGTGACTTGACTTGGACTCGAGCCCTTTGACTCGAGAAGACTTGCTACTTCCCATGAAAACTGGGGGAAACATTTTCACACCACCGCGCCGCTCTGTTTATCTGCATCTGTCAAAAAAATGTGCGCCACCTGTATGCAGAGAGCGCGCGCTGCCTGCACGACATCCAATCACTGCAGTCCATTTGACCTTATCAACGAGACAGCTCGTTCATGGTTACAAAAATCGGGATTTTTGAACCCGGATTCATGGAAATCCTCGCCAACATTATGTCAACGTCCGTTTTAAAGTAGTGTAATGAGCTGTGTTAAAGTTATTAGTTAATCAGTTATGCAGATGTTGCATGTGTTCACGTTATGCTTTGTTACCAGCTGTAGTTACGCGAGACAACCCGAGTTTTGGGGGGCCGTGTATGCGGAAGTGTTTGTTCGGCGTGGTGACGGCCAACAGTGACCGAAGTTGAGTTGTTTTATATAAATAAATGCAGCGGAGTTGCAAGCCAGTCATCGCCTCCTTATTTACGCTGCAGCATTGGGGTGAGCGTTACAGTACTATAACACAGTCACAGTCCATCCACCATTACCCTTCCCTTCGTAGTCTAGGTCTGTGAGGCAGAGCACCATCACCCAGGGTTCCCCGTCCCCACTATAATAAGATCACTTGAATTGACTCGAAAATAAAATGGTTCGACTTGTGACTCGACTTGAGACTTGTTAGTTGTGACTTTTGACTCGACTTGAGACTTGTTAGTTGTGACTTGTGACTCGACTTGGGACTTGCTTCGTCTTTGACTCGACTTGACTCGGGACTCGAGGGCAATGACTTGAGACTTGCTTGTGACTTGCATAACAGTGACTTGTTCCCACCTCTGTTTAATACTAGAAAAGGGTTGGAGTATCATCATAAAATCTACCTTCGTAAAACTACCATACTTTTAGTGCTTTACTATCGTAACTCTGATCACCATCTTTCCCATCTTCTCCATCCCTTCCAGAGTTAAAACCTATCCATTTGCTGTTCATGCTGACGGGGCACCGTTGAACTTTTCGTCACAAAGAGCTACTCCAGGCCGCCTCCGTCTCCAGCCAAGAGGGATTTCAAAGCCTCTCCTGGATGTCCCAGGATCCTTTGTCTCCACTCTCATATATAGGTAAGCACAGTGTGCACCCTCCTCCTCACCACCAGCCTCTTCAAAACTCTGCACAATAGCCAGATTTCCTCCCAATTTGCTAGTAGAGAATAGGAGGCTCAGGAACTCCTTTCAGTAGCTTTGAATGGTGGGCCTAATTCAGACTCAATCTTTGGGTTTGCCAGGCCTCACCCCAACCTTAGCTGGCCTTATTCTGGAGCTCCTGACTTTGGCTAATGCTCGGCCAATCCCGCTGTTCAAGGACTTAGCCTTGTGCACGTTTGGGCCTCTTTGAGAAAACACAGAGGATTGTGATTTTATACCTTTGTGTGTGCCAACTGATATTTTAATACACAAATACACACATTCGCATCTGCCAGCGAGGGACAGGTATTGGGACATTTTCCCATCACAGCCTCACTTCCCTTAGCTCAAAGTGAAACTATACATATAGTCTATGTGTGTTTTTGAAGTCACTGTGACCATTTGTTCTACTTGACCTCTCTGCACTCGTCTCTGGCCCAATTATGCAAGCGCACACATCCACTTTGCATATTTGCAATTCTTGTTCTCCTGACACTCTCGAGGTCAGTTCTAATCAACCACCCTTCGGTTGCACGCACTCTCTAAATACACACATACGCACACTGTTCCCACCAGAGTTCCTTAAAGACGCCCACCTTCCACGTCCAAGAACTGCCATTAAAACAATCAGGAGATTTCCCAGCTAGGTCAAGAGCAATGTGCTCACATGGGGATTCTGATTTGTATTATGCAAAGGGGGGAGAGGAAAAGAGAGAAGAAAAAATAGAAAATAGGGTGATGATAAAGAAGAAAACAAGTTAACCTTTTACAGTCACACTGAAGCGAATTCTTGAAAAAGAAAATAGAGAGGAGAAGTGAAAGCGATAAAGGTGAGCAGGTGACTTCTGATGAGACAAAAGGGACAGAAACAGGGAGGAATTTAAAAGATTAGCCTTAAGTCCAAAATCCTGACCTTCAGACCTCATGAAGCATTAGAAAATATGGTGTGGACTGAAATGGTGGGACCACACGCAGAGTGTGTGTCTGTGTGTGTGTGTGTGTGAATATGTGTCTGTGAGATCGGCTTTCCCTGTGGTCCATTCAGTGTCTAGTGGCTCAGGATACTGAGACCAGAGGAGCGAGAATTATCTTGAAATACGACTGTATCCGGAGTGTGTGTGTGTGTGTGTGTGTGTTTGTGTGCAAAAGAGACAGTGCGAGAGAGAGTCAGTAAGTGAATAGACAAACATGGTAACTGTAGAGCTGATATAGTGGAGATGAGGGAAATGGGACTGGCAGAATAAGTGTGCCTGTTTTGTGTGATTACATGCGTATACGTGCTTCCTTGTGCCAATGTGTGCTCGTGTAAGTTCAAAAATCAAAATCAATTCAAGTGCAAAAAGTATCTAATTTGCCTCAATGTTGAGATAACGATCTATAAGATTTGAGCCTACACCACAATTCAATGGAGGTCTCATTTTAAGAGACAATGACTTACTTTTAATGTACATTCTAATTCAACTACTATTCAGAATAAAAAATAACCTGAATTTGACAATAATTCCTGATGTAAAAACCATATTCTATTTAGATAAGAGCTTTCCGATTGGACATGGTTTTAGCAGAAGAAAAATGATTGGAGTTGGAAGATTTTGGGGATATTTGCTGAGACCACACCAACCGTCAGGAAGAAGATTGTAGGAATGACAGAGAAAGGCTGTTTTCGCATGGCTCGGTGAATCGGAGTATGTGCGCGGTTGTAAAGCAACAACAATAGAATTCATTTGAATCTTGTTTGATCCAGAACGCCTCTGCCCCCGATAATGATGGAAGTGTAGCTGCCTAGTGAAAAATATAGGCTGATAATTGCCCCGTTGTCCACATAATTCATTATACATGTGTCCCTTTGTGTGTATAGCTGAGTGTCCTCTGGACACGTCCACCCTGCGGTGAACATAATCATGGCCCTGTCGTCCCCAGGTTAAAGGCTCACTGCTGGGTCTTCTGGCACTAATGCAGTGCCAAACTATAGGGGTAGAAAGAACTCCATTCCCCGTTGAAAGCCACCAGCAGGCTATGATGTGGGCCTACCTGTAGTGGCCTAAATGAGTCACTTAATGATAGCCGTGCTGCAGGGAAGGAGTACTCAGACAAAGAAATGCTGATTGGATACTGATTTAGTGCGAGGGTCAGAAGAATGCGAGTCAGTATATCATATCCGTTCTGTCACTTTCCTCACTTCAGGAATAGCAGGGGTCCAAGCTTTGAGTGATTATTATTAGAGATCACATACTTTACATACTTTTTGTCACTTTTTTCACATTAATATATCGTAAAGCCGGCTGTGAAACGTGAGGTGCTTTTGATCACCTACACAGCCTGTCTTGGATTAGACTAAAGGTATAAAGGCATTTACTGTGCATACCAAAAACTCCACAAAGTTCTTTCACAATGAACTTTGATCATTGAATTCAAAATAACTCCTTGATTTTTGAAAGGCTGAAATCACCACCTGTCAGGCATTTTTCTTAATATGATCCATTGCCACAATTATTTATTTTTTATCAATAAACTACATAATATTGGTTAATCTTTCTAGAACAACTTGACAGGCTTTGTGAGTTCTGAGCTTTTATGACATCATTGTTTAACAGTGTTTCTTAACCGTTGCTTGATATCTACTGGTTGTTTTGTCTTATTGATTCTATATCGATTAGTGTTTTTTTAAGTGAAACTACCTGTGGGTCATTGAAAGAACACTGGAGCTGTGTTCATCTATTTATCGTGCAGACCAGGAAGAAGGCGAACAACATCCGGGAGGAAAGGACTCAACTCCTGCGTTCCCCTGGGTCTGTGAGCAAGGTCAAGTGCACAGCAAATAGGTTCACAGCCTCCTTGGAGTCTGGGGCCATATGGTGGTTAAGCAGCATGATTAATGAGAAATCTGGGCTGGTATTGGGGTTAAATGACTGTTAGTCACCCCTTGCATATGGCATTTCTTGTCCTTTGCACTTTTAGTGATGACAGCGTAAGTTACTAAACAGATACGTGTGCGATTGTATTCATGCGTAATTTGCTTTTACAACTGTATTTGTCAACGTAACACAAGCTCATTTTCCCCTAGCTGCATCCCTCCTCACACCTGTTGTCCCATTGTCACCATAAGCCAATATCCCCCTGGAAATCAATAAGGAACAGTTCAAATGAAATCGCTGAAAATGAGAATCTTGATTCATTTTGTTGTTGATTATCCACTCTGAGAGCGGTGGGAAGAGAAGGTGAGTGTGCCCCATCGGCGGAGATGAGAAGAGGGTAAGTGAGTCATGTGGAGGAAGCCAGAGGGTGAGCGGTGATCTGTAAGACGATACCCTGCTACCTTCCCTGACCCCCCCTGTCGGGCCACTCTGTTACCTGGACAAGATGGGAGGTATTAAGTGGCCGACTGTCCCGCTAGGTTGAGTTGCTGATCCGTTAGCCAGAGAGGAAAGCTAACCCCTACTCCCATCTTAACTTCAGTGGGAGCGTTTGTTTTGATTTTTGCCCTCTCTTTCTCACAGACAAACCTGAGAGGCCCAATTTATGTGGGATAGAGTGAGGGGAAATAGGGCGCCTTGCCACTTGAACACTAGAACTTTAAGCCGGCAACGGTTCGTAGACTCTCTGCCAATGTCTTTCCTGACTCTAGTGCAATGCTGACATACACGGGACAACGCACAGAGTTTTGGGACGCATTTATGACAAATTAATAAATGCTATACCATAATTTTGTGATATTTCAGTAGAAATTGGAATTGGTGACTGAATATTTAGCTTTTTATGTGTTTGATCTAAAACAAAAAGAAAGAGGGAATCACTTCTAGTATTGTTTTGTTTTTCCTTTCTAACTAAAGGACATCTCTTGGTCTCGTGCTAGGAGTCAACAATGTGTGCTGATGCCCACCCACATCTTCAGGCAGAGCAACACGGGGACTGCCGAGAGAACAGGAGGAACAATTTGCTCATTCTCAACCGAGACATGGGGGCTTTGGATGAAGGGAAAAAAAAAGACACCCAATATCCAAAATCCCTCTCTCAGGGCCATCATGTGAAGAATTCCCCCTCCTCTCCTCCTCCTGTGCCCTCCCTCCCTCCCTCTTTTCCTCTTCTCTTCTTTTCTTTTTTAATCAAGCCGTCTGGGGTTGTCAGGTCTTTTGAGACGAGGACTCCCAGCCATGTGAAAAGTTAATCCCTTGTGGGCCTTCTTCTCCGTGGCGCTCATCTCCCTGGGAACACTGGTGGTGGCTTGCAGGCAGGTGGTGTTGGGCAGGGGGGGGGGGGAGGGAGGGATGGAGGGATGAAGGGAGGGATGAACACAGGGCCACCCTGACCATCAGATAGAGTTGTGCAGTTTTTTTTTTTTTTTTTTCCCCCAATCTTCCATCACTGACTCTGAAGCTCACACCTGAATTACGGGCCTGGTATGCAACAGTCCCGGCCCACACACACACACACACACACACACACACACCACTCTAGACTAACAACACTTTCCTCCCCTCTTCCCCGCCATGCTGCCTGCCTCCCTCCACCCACTCTGTCTCAATCCCCAACTCCAAGACCTTTTGATGAGGCTCCCTGCCTGACCGACATACGGCCGGGACAGAGAGCGGGGAGGATTTGCGGCGTGGAGAGCTGGTCGAGTGGCTTCTGAAGGATGACAGTGGCTCACAATGGAGAGGGTACTCCTGTTGCATTGTGCCCCTAACCTCCCCAGCACAGGATCCAACCCCCACCTCATCCACTCCGCAGCCACTTGGCATCAACCATTCCTCTCTTGCCGTTTCACTGTGTGTCAAAGCAACAATCTCGACAGACCCCTCTCGGGCCCTCTGCCAGGGAATGAGGGACATGATAGATGGAACAATGGAGGTAGGATGAGGGCTTCAACGGTGCTTCTGCAGGGATTCTCTGAATGAGCCGTTGCAGGGGAATCAACAACAAGCACGACGAACTCAGACACAGACATGTCGCCTCGTCTATGTGACGGAAATATTTCTGGTTGAACATTGAAAGCAGGAAGGTCAGAGATTGTAGCTCACAAAAGCCTTCTCTCGCAGTCTGGAGGAGAGGGGGAAAAAAAGCATACTTGAAAGCTTTGCTCGCAGTGCACTTTTTCCTCCTTGGCCTTCCTCTCACAGTAAAGTGCCATTGGAAATATAGACAGGCTCAGTCAGCCATCTTAATCCCTCTCCCCTGTCCATCTCACGCTCACTCAATCTGCCCTGACCCCACACACACTCTCACTCGGTCGCCCTCCCCCCCTCCCCCCTCCCACTCAGTGTGCCTCAAGCCCTAAGAAAAGAGCTCGAAGCAGAGAGAATCTCTGTTGGAAGGGTGTACCGAGCGAAAACCGGGAGTTTGTAAAGGTCAGCGCTGACTTTGTTCAATCTGAGGGTTTATCTCAGAAACAGCGGGGCCGGACAATGGGGCCGCTCGCCGTGCAACAGAAACCCAAGCTGTGGCAGCTAAATTACTGCGCTGATAAGGCCGAATTAGCAGCACTGGGACCCCGCAGGCCAAGAAAATGCGAGGAGGAAGCAAAAAGGAAAGGTGGAGTGGAGGAATAGTGGGGAAGGGCACATAAGATTGAGAAAGGAGGTTGAACAAAAAAAATCAATGAATCACAAAAGAAAAGAATTGAGGCTACAATCTGGGTATAATTTTCGAGCACATGCCCTTTGTTTTGTCATGAAGGCACATAATGTCTGAGTCACTCGACAGCGCATTGGCATGTAAAAAAAAAAAGATCAAAGTGTGCTATCAGCAGGCATTGTAATATCGTTGTGCGAGTGTGCAGACTCTGTCTGGCGTTCTCAGAAGAGCCTGTGGTGATCCATCTCGGTAATACGTGGGCGAGAGGGTGAGGCCGGGGATAAAGGGAAAATAGGATGTGGAAAGCGGTGGAAGGACACAGTGATGGTGACGTGTGTCACACATCCCCTACGCCACAGGAGACGAAGAAGAGCTGGAAAGAAGTTATGTTTTAACAGCTTGAAGGGTGCCATTCTTTAAGTGCTGGTGTGTTCTCAAACTTTCATATTTTCCCTCTAACGTACTAACGTCTGCTTCTCTCTCCCGTCCTGAATAAACAACACCGGCCACACAAAATTAAAAGCACCTCGAACTTCATAAAGTGGTATTGTGAGGTCTTGGCCAGCAGAGGGGAGCAGGCTTTGTCACCAGAAACACACTCAGTAATACAACAGATTGGCCCATTCATTATAATGGGAATTATGAACAGAACATACCAAGTGCTATAGAAACATACAGACGGATAAAAACAAGATAACGGTACGATTTAATTTAGATAAACATTGGGTGATCTAATAGGTAATACTAATATCAGCAAGTAAAGCACGATACGATATTGCCTTTGTCCTCCTCTCTTCACTTCAGAATCACGCGGCTCAGGCCTAAGGGTCTCAGAGTCGTTTTTTCTAAGCTTCTGTGGCACTGGGTAGCATACTGGGTACCGCTCCATACCAGCGGAACAAACCATCTGCTCCCCTCCCCTCCAGAAAGAGTAACAAGTAGCAGGATCCTTACGGACAGAACGACTGAGAGAATTGCAGTGCATTAATCTGATATTAAAGATGTGCGTAACTCACATTAGTTCATTTCTTCCATTTGTACTATTTGTTGTTGATGATTGATCAGTCAGTTACATGTGTGACACTGAAAAGTATATTGTTTGTTTAACATTTGACTTCCCAGTAAATAAGTTACAATGCATGTTTCTGTGCCTCAGCAATTTAACATTAAAGTGCACCGTCAATGCAAATAGTGTGCAGAATAATGCAAAAAAGGCATTTGTGAGGCAAATCCCATGAATGAAATGTCTGGGAAACATCTGCTTTAACTATTGTTCCTCAAACATGACACAAGGAATGGTGCTTAATTGAGATATTACTGGTGAGATCCGGTTTTACTTGACAGATTTAGAACTATGTGAAGAGCAGGCTGGTGCCCAAGATGAAAACCACGTGGAAATGCGGATGGAGGTGTGGATGAGGGGGCGCGCACGCACGCACACACACACACACACGCACACACACATAGAGGCGTTGTAGAGTATAGACCTCTACAAATCTTAACTCCGTCAAAACCTCCTCGTTGTCTCTTGCCGGCAATCCAATGACAAACTGGTGGAATAAATGAGCGAAATTCACCCGAGCGACTCCGGAGGCTCTCCAAAGTAAAGACGTCCCGGCGTGTTCGACACTTCAACAATTCAACACTGTTTGGAGATCTGATGTCGTCATCGTGCTTAGCTTCTCACTCTACGCTGTTATTCTAAATGAGCGAGTGGAAGAAAGAATAACATGGGGGAATGTCTTTTTCCTGCCTGTGTCGCTTTATGTTTGTGTGGACGTATGCGCTAATGTGCAGTTTATTTGGCTGTGCGTGTTCTTTTTTTTTAATTGATCGGGTGCTTTAAAAACAATATAAAAATAGAGACAGAAAAACAGAAATTGTATTAACTTTTATAATTTTATATGACTGGTAAATGTGTGTCCCGCCTTCCCTCCTACAGCCAAACGTGTGCTTATGGCATTAGACTCTTTGTGTTCTGAGGCAGTTTGACCCCAACACCAAATGTTCATCCTTATACCTAATGAAAAGTAATTAAAACGGCACAGCCAGCCCTCCAGTTTTCTTCATGGGCTTATTGCTTTTGAGGTCTTAAGCACAAGAACTGTAAGAAAACTAAGTATTCGTATAGCCGAGGCTTTTAGGCGGCGTTGTGTATCTGATTATGGAAAATGGAAATCACAACAGCCACGGGAACCTGATTAATAGGTCACCACCTCCTGCTTGAGTCCCAGAAATGTTAAGCAGCACAAGGGATTGAGATTTAAAGGGACACAGAGAGAGAAAGTGACTAAAAATGTAACAGTCCAACATATTTAACAGACTAACAGGGGGGGCTCAGACATCAGAAAACAATACATATAACATCAGAAATATGAAATAGATCATACAGAATATGAAAACGCTGAAATAAGATGAACCTTGTTTTTCACACCTAATTTATAACTATCAGACAAGCAGCAGGAGCTCGGAAGGCAGAAAAGGTTATGTCCACATAATAGCCTAAATCTAATCACCAAAATAAACAGCATTTGACAAATGTCATCATCCTCTGCTGTGACAAAAAGCAGCGTCATTGTGCTTCTGCCCCGAGGCCCTACTGACTATTCATCAGGGACACGCCGAACGATGTGGTTTCTCAAGATACACGGTGAAAGAGACGGGGGCGGGGACGGGGGGGTTACCTGCGCTTCACCACAGAGAACTGATGGGCCAATGTGAGAGGTTTTAAATTAATGCTTAAAGCACGTCTGCTAAGAGAAACCTGCTGCAATAAATGATAGCATTGTGGTGAGGCGTTTGAGGGAGGGAGTGGGGGGGGGGGGGGGGGGGGCAAACAAGAGGCTCCATTGAGGATGCTCGGTCGGAGTGGCTGAGGCCTGAAACCAATGACCGAGTAATAACAGTCCAAATCCCAGAGACAATATTTGTTGAGTTTCACTCTCTTCAAAAGATGGATGACTTTCCCCCAATGCACTGCCTCGGGAGCCTTTCACCTGAGCCCCGCAGATTCATTTATTGACTAATTAACAGATGTTGGTAACGAGTTATGAACAAATGATAAGGTATCAGGCTTCTAATCAAACCTGGCATTTAATTTGCTGCACTGCTTCCTCGTTATCAACTAACATGTTCATTGAAGATAATTGACAACGGTTTTCACCGGGACACAGGAGGCCTGTCTTTAACAGCTTCTTATAGAAGCCTAGCCCTGCTGTGGGGTTTCCAGGGGCAACGACGACCATATGTTTGATATTAGATGGAATCTGTTCCACTGGAGTGCTCCGAAAGCTGGGAAAATTGGATTAAATTGGCTAATGGCATGTTTAAAACCTACATGAAATGAATGGGAATGGAAGATATTACAGCGCCCGGGCCTGGAGACTTGTGGTGTTACGCTCTCTCTTTGTGTTTTTGCTCCGTGTGTAAACTTGAGGTTTCTGTCAAAGTCAAAATATGATGACAAAAAACCGCACACTGTTGGTCAATACTGTCATTAGAAACCACAGGATTGATATTCCTTTCATTACAATGGGACACACATGTGCCCAAGTAACTGCTTACTTTGACACATGTATAACGTATACTGTGAATGTAGTTGTGAATAAATGTGTTCACAATTTTCACCATATAAGGATGTAAAAAGTTTTCCTCACAGCACCGGTGTGAAATCAGAATAGTCGTGTGGCACTAAATATTGTAGCATTATGCCTACTTTCTCTGACCTTTGAGTTACATTTGAAGCAGAAGAACATTACTGTCCCTGCAAAAACACTGGAAAGCACACGAGTTGAATCATGCAGGGAACAACTCCATCACCCGTCACCTTGCTCGCTCTCCCTTCTTCCCACCATCCATTTGATCGCTGTGACTACTGTCTCCGGGAAGTTTTGGCCCTATCAGTTTGGTACCAGTCACCGTAAGGGCCGAGCATCAAGATAAAAAAACACCTCTCTGAAAAGGGCAAACAGATCAGACAAGTTCCAAGCTGCACCTTGAATGCCCTATTGGGATATCTTGCAGCATAGGAACTTGGCCATCCGCCCGCCTCAGCCAAAACACAAAAGGCGAGCAAACACTTCAGAGTAGGCGAGAGGTGGGACAGGACAGATAAGTGTCAGGGTGCGCCAGGACTTCTTCTCCCTCCAGTTGTGAACGAAGGCCGCTAGCTAAGCTCGGCGATTAGGTCGAGTACAAAAGGAGCGCAACGGAAAAAAAGCGAGCTGTCAAGCGGGAGATTTAGCGCCTGGCCGGGTGAGGGAGATTCATGATGCCATGGCCGGATGGGTGTCTGTCACGTAGGACCTTGGCCACATGAGAGTGCCCGCCAGACGTCTTAGCCTATCGCTAAGTCAATAGCAGGGTAAACAGAAGAGCTAGCATACTTTTTGCCTCTTTCCACACATCACTGGGTGAAAGACACTGATATGGAAAATCACCCCATGAAAAGTAAACAGAAAAAGAATGACGGAGAGAGAAAAAAGAAGTTTGCCCGGTAACAAAGTCATCCCAAGGTCCACTGCTACAAAGGAACAACGTGGACTCAGTGATCCATGTTTTCCTGCGTGTGAAAGCGTTCCTGTTGACCTTGTCAAAAGTTACATCAATGCACAGCACTAAAATCTAAATGCACTATACATCCCTTTTTTTATCCCCCTTACCCTGTTTGAGAATATACCATGCACAGAGGTAGCATATATATAAAGGGACAATGGCGCGACACAACAATTGATAATCACCGTTAAGAAGCCAGTCAATTGTCTGAAACGGACCAGTGAACCAGTGACTCTGTCTTCACACAGTTGGTGAGGTGGTGTGGCAACACCTGACGTCCATAGACTTCTAAGCCAGAACTGTGAGACGGCAAACACGGTCACGCTGGAGAACAAAAAGATAGCGAGCAAAGACAAAGCTAGCAGGTGTTGGAGGAGTGTCCAAAGGCAATGACTCAGAGGTGCCAAGACGCACCCAGTGGTCACAGGGTAAGGAGACGAAAGAGTAAACATCATTAATATCGCGTCCGGAGGGCTTGGTCTGACTGTTTGTTGGCTTGGTGAATGCTCTGAATAAGGGAACTGAGAGACGAGATTTTATCTTGTGCTGACTCGAAGGACTCAAAGTCAAAGTGGTTAACTGTGGGAAGGATTCAATGTGACAGAAGAGAACCAAGCTACAACTTTGCAGTTGATTGCTATTCGCTCCCAACACATCCACAGATGCGCTGCCCTCTTTCCGGCCATCTGAACACCCGGGGGAATTAGATCAGTCAGTCCATTCAACGCCAGTCAGTCCACGGAGCACAATACCTCCAGCCATTGTATGGTGACATGTCTCTATCAATAGGCGAGTCAGGCCAATCTACCGGCCAGATAATAACAGCAGTCAGTCTGAGAGCAGATCTCCACACTGGACCCGCTGAGGGCCGTGCCTCACTCGGCTCAGGCCTTCCTATCCTGAGGCTAAGTTTGGCAGCCCTAGACGCACACAGACACACACGCGCGCACACACACACACACACGGTAAACCTGGGGCTGTGGCGTTCTATCATGTTGTGCTAAAGGGGGAGCATAATGGTTTTTAAATGGATGACTCAGTGCTGGCGCAGAGAGGGAGTTCTGAGACAGAAGAGAATGGCGGTGGCCTGCAGCAAAGCAGCTCTTAGATTGAGCTGTCCGTCTTGCTGAAATGAGTCTGAGTTAACACCTCTTGCAGTCCAAGCGCCCCGGGACAGACAATAGTTTGGCTTCCTGTGCCTTCCTCTTTCTTCTTTCTCCCAGTGCCACTCTTTCACTCTCTCTTTCTATAACCCTCGCCGTTTCTCTCCAGCGAACAGATATCCAGAAAGCAAAGTCTGCTGCGGGGTTGTTACAGGGGCTTCCCAGCGTTGGTAGACCGCGGTGCTTGCAAAGCCAACATAATAAGTTATTGCCAGACTAAGTAAAAAAAAAAAAAATCCACAAAAATGCAGTCAATGTAGTTAAACTGTTTTGGATTTGAGTGTAGTACTGCAGATGGCGTATATCATTTCCACAACATTTTGTGTTTTTAAGGATTACAGGGATTTATTTAAAAACTGGCCTGTAACCTCGGATTTTAATGGTATTCAATCAACTTCATGAAATACGACTGTTTTACGTTCAGGAGCATTTTGGGGAAGACAGGGCTTTCACCCCACGAGCATTATAGTAGGCTACAATTTATAAAGTGGAAGCATTGTTACTCAGGTTACTGTTTTGCACACTTAATCCGGTTTTGCCTTCAAACCAGGTTGAGATAAAATGTTGGTTGGATGTGATTACATTTACACCAGAGATTTCAGTTGACTGCACTTATTATCCATCATAACACACACACCCCCGTATTGGCATGGAGCCGTGTGTAGTTCACGGAGCATGAGACTCCTTCAGTGTTTCTGAGCTGTTCGATGCATCCCAAATAATCCTTGCTTTTCTCCGTTTTCTTTCAACATCTTTCTTCACTCAGTATTACTTGTGTCTGTCTATTTGTCTAAGAGCAGAGGCAGTAGATGAGTAGAGGGGTAGATGGTGAAAGGGGGTGTACGGTTCTCCTCGGGGAGTCGGTTGATGGCTATCAACAGAGTGACTGTTATGACTATCTGTGATAAGAGTCTGCGAGAGGAGAGACCCCCAAAGTCTTGCAGCCCCAAACCAGACAGGATATTTTAAGAGAAAAACTCCAGCCTTACCCAGAATCAGCTCTTTGTTACCCATTCAAGAGGAGGAAGGAGAAAAAGACGCATCAATTGTTCCCTCTTTGACGTGTTTGGAGGAAAAGGCTACCGATTTTACCTTTAGGGTAAACAAAACTGACCCCAGGCTAACAGAAATATGCTAATTGGTCTGACACCAATTGCTCGGAAACTCATTTCATAAATGTCAAAAGACCAAAAGCGTGTCAAAAACCTGAGGTAGAATCAAGACGGTGTTGCTGTACGTACTGTAGTGTACCTTACCAGATGGTTTGTTAAACTGCAAACTCTGTCAAAAATCTGTTGAAACAATATGCTGAATTCCTTTTCAGGGAGGCGTGTGTTCGCCAGGACATTTCGTTGAGCACATGCATCTCTTTAGAGCTGAAGGTGGCCTTTTTCCCCCACAAGGCCGAGAGCTAAAGCTTAGCTGATGAATATGCATTAGCTGGAGCGTCTGGGGAAAAAAGAGGAAGGAGGAGGAAAACGGAGAGAAAACACTAGAGCTACGGGGAGAGTGTAGCTTTTGGAGAGGTGCCCCTTTGCACCCCGAACGGCTAGACATAATATGAAGTTTAAAAAGGAAAATGTTCAGCCCGGCACACTGCCAGATAGCGTGTGACTATGTGGTCTAATCGCTTGCATGCTTCTACAACTGTTGTGAAGGAACCACGGTGAAAAGAGACATTAAGGCCTTTGTGGAAACCACCAGGAGTTCTTCACACTCAAGCCAATAAGGGGTTTCCTCAAAACCCAGACGGATTCATCACTATGCTTTTTTAGTTTTTAAGAAATAATTTACTTTCAATAAATGTATTAAATATATTCCGTTTTTTTCCCTGAAGACGAACTAAAAGAATTGCCCCATACTTTTATTGTGTATCTCCTGTGTATCAACCGTAAAGGTCAATTTGATTATAAACGTATACTCTCCAGTATCTTCAAAGACAATTTTGTTTTGCCTGTTTAACCTACAGATTACGAAAATAATAGGATTTTAAGAAATCCGAATTCATGGCTTTCTTTGACTTGCATTAATTTTACCTTCACAGTCCAACACATTTATTTGGTTCACCGTGCTAAAAATCAATTGAAAATGTTTGCTTACAATGCCTCAAATTTCTGTGATTTTCAAAATGCTGCCAGAACTTATAAAAAGAAACTGATTGCATGACTGTTGGTCTGAAAATGTATGAACTTGTACAAGTGTGCATCAGCGGGAGGTTTCAAGCTCATCATGCCCTTCCCTAAAATAGTGCTCCAATGATTTACTTGTCAAAGTCTCCATTCGTTGTTACAAAAATGTAACATTAGACTACGTGAAGGACCGACCCCCTAAGAGTCACTCTAACGAGTCAAGGAGTCGGTGAAATGAAAAACAGGCCGCTATATTTCGTCCGTGATTAGGCACATGAGAAAGGGAGACAGAGATCGGGAGTTTCTTTTTTTTCCTTTTTAATGAGCTTACTGAAGCAACTTCAATATCCTCTAATGTCATGTCGAAATGAAAATTAATAGTTCAATATGCAGCCACCGCATTGGGCCATGCTTCTTCCTTTTCCATATCGGGTGGCGTGACCAAATGAGTGCGCTCGCTCGGACCGATGCCCAGAAAAGCTGATACCTCTACTAATCAGGCAGATTTTTCCATCTGACATGGCTCTGATGCTGGAAATCTGAAAGAGTGTGATTTGTATATATGTGTGTGTGTGTGTGCGCGCGCGCGCTTTGGGAAGGATACAAAGATGAGGTTTAATCACACAGAGGATGCAAATTGCATGGGCATCTTTACTTCTAATGAAAAAGGCGAGTGATGGCTGGAAATGTGAATGAAAGAAGAGCGGCTCGATCATTCACTTACCCACTTCAGCTTCGGCCCCTCTTTTCATCTCAGATTTTATTTGACATTAGTTTGAGCCACAAGTAGGCGAAATGTGATTGTGAAATGAAAGAAAAGAGAACCGTTAACGACCCCGAAGCACCCTGTAAGACACCCCCGCAGGTTCCTACCTCCCATCCATAGGAGCCGTCTTTGCCTGTGGCCTCGTGATGCAGCGGGCTGCGCAGACCAAACCTCTCGCCCACGCCGATGCAGGCCTTGGCCCAAACACCGAGGCCGGCGCCGGGCACGGAGGACTCGCGCAGCTCCAGTTCGCTGGGAATGGGAATGTCATCGGGAATGTAGACCGGCGCCTCGTAGGGCGAGCCCTCCTTGGGGGTGGTGAAGTCCTGGTCGATGCTGCTGCTGTTGCTGTTGTTGTGGAGGTGGTGGTGGTGGTGGGTGGCGTAGATGTGGGGGTGCAGCAGGTGGTGGTGGTTGTTGTTGTTTGGATGGGAAGGAGTGGGTGAGGGCAGCGGGGACATGTTGACGACGCCGTCGTCCGTGTCGTCTTCGAGGCTGTCGGCGCCGCCTCCGCTCGCTAAGCCCGGGAGGTCGGCCTCTGTGTCGTACATGCTGTCCACTGGTTCGCTGTCATCTGTGAGACAAAACACAAACATACAGAGGCAATTGTTATTGGGCGGGCGGAGGAGACATTTCACCGTCAGCGTGTTACCAACCCAAATGTCCACTGCTGAGATCGTGAAATACAAAATGTACAAAAAGGTGCAAAAACACTTGGCTTTAAGTCACATCCCATTCCTCTCATTGTGCTATTTTGTGGGATTTCGATCATTATTCCGCATCATTTCCCATATGCCTCTTACATGTACATTAGTGCTGAAAGTATTCCAAGACAATCATCTTTCTCAAAATGAAAATCTTTTGTGTTTTCTTTAACTTAAACTTCAACATTCAATAGAAGCAAAGGTACTCATCCCACCCTAACAAGAAAGTACAGAAGAACAGTTCAGCGCGTACTAGTTTAATTGTGTTATCCTCAGCTCGTCTGTTTGGGTCCTTCTTTTCCACTCTGGACTGATCCTGGTGTCTTTAGTCTAAGCACGACTACAGTTTTACTATCTAAACACAGGGACTGGCAATCAGCGGGCTAACTAGGCCCAAAATTACAGGAGGGGTGGTTCCAATCAAGCCTTCTCTCGCTGTTAGCCTCTATCCAGCCTGCTTAAAGCTCGTCACCGCTTCCCACATTCCAGCTGGAGCTGCAACACGACGTTTAGGAAATGTGCTTGTTGTCACACAAAAGTTGACTAACATTTGTTTCTCGTGTTTTAATAAAATAGATTTGCATCAGTAATAAGTTGGACAAAAAGCGCAAATCAATGGGTTTTTTTGTGCTTACCAACTCATTTCTTTGTCTATGCTTAATAAGGTAAGGCCGGAAACACTGTCAGCGGCTCAAGATGCCCAATGACAGATGTGGATTGTGAACGCTGCTAAAATGAACTGACATGTACTTTTTTTATGTGAAATGTAAAGCTATGGAAGCATGTGACGACAGCTTTTCAGTGCCTGGCAGACGTCCATGCAGATCCGGGAAACGTGTCACATAAAGCTGCTGCAGTAAAATCTAGCCTTTTTATTACTGATTCCGCGTCATCCAGTGATTTGGACTGGAAAATAACCCGTGATCAATGCTTCATAGGGGCTCAGAACAGACATGCAATTCAGCATGGGAACAAGAGAGCTAGCAGTAACGTCCACTTTTCACAGATCAAATAAAGTTTTATAACTCGGCGCTATCTGCTGCTCCCGCCGCACAATCAAAAGTGTTTTCAGGCTGTTAAACACTCGCTCTCGACTCACTTTCCCTCTTCACTGCCCCACTCTCACACTTGACCCATTGAGAGCAATTTCGACAAGCAGAAAGACAGCCTTGGAAAATCTATTAAATACAATTTGGCTTTAAGAGCCTGTTCACAAAAAATGCAGCGATTGCTACGGCAAATAATTGAGTAAGAAAGAAAAAAAAAAAAAAAACTTTTTGAATGAACAAAACCTCTTTTGTGAGACACGCGAAGCCGCAAAGTGAGGTAGAAATACGCCAGGCACTGTGTGATTTCAATTCTCTCAATTGTAGCTCAACAATTTCATTAAAAAAAGTGGAACATTATCAGAGTACTCGCCACCGGTGGCAAGTTCTCCTTCTATCTCCCGCTTCTCAGATTTAAGACACGTGTCAGCGGGGGGCCTAAAACGTTGTGGATGAGAAAAGTACGCAGGAAAACAATAAAAGGGGAGGAAGAAGAAGACAAAAAAGAGGAGGTCTGTGGAGTCTGAAAAACTGATGACTGAGCTATTCTAGACGGCTCCTTGTTAGCTCTTGGTCTCAGAAGACGCAGAAAGAGAAGTTAGGTCCGTCTCCCCGAGGGCTTCTTCAAAAAAAAAAAAAAACACCCAGGCCAGATAGTGCCTTCCTCCCCCTGGCTCCTTATGTTGTTCTTTCTCACTCTGGTCTTCTCGCCATCTCTTTCTCTTTTACGGGGAGCTATTTATCCTGATTACATCAGGGGTCAATCATTAATTCGCACCTTGGGGGTCCCGGTGCTGGCTGCGGCTACAATGGGCTGCTTGTTCAGCGGCTGTTATTCCAGTGGAAAAGTCGGCCGCTCTGCCTGAGAGCAGGACGCAGGCCACATGAAGGCATTTGATGAATTGTAAATGCGTGCTATAAACGAAGCTCTTTGCTTAGTAGCGGCTTGCAATATACATTGGCAAGACATGGTGTTGCAGCTGATAAAGATGATATCTCCTAATTACGGCATGTCCCGTTGAAATGAGAAGATGTGACATTTATAGAGACAAAGCTCTAAAATAAACATTCAAGGCCAAATATTGCACAAGGCAACCAAGTACTATCAGCCATTAACAAAATAAATTGTACAAATCCTATTTTCAAAAGTCAGGACATAAAAAACAAAGAAATATGAAATGCAGATAAAGTTGTAATCAACGTTGCCATGGCGAAATAACGACACGGTGCTGAAAATCAGTTGTTTAATCTGAGTGCCTTACAACAGGCAAATTGTTCTGTGGTTGTGTTTAATCACAGCACTCAAGACTTAAATGCAGAAAGATAGAGATCGGGAGTCATTTTCTGCCGTCTGCCTGGACGCTCACAAACACATGTGCCTTGTGGCATTTAGTCTGGGCCATGTTGTCGACGTAGCAAGAAATGTGACTGCCTGCAAGAAGAAATACTGTGTCAAATGAGGATGAATTAATTTCTTGCAGAATAAGCAATATTGCCTTCATGAGAAAAATACAGAATCCTGCACTTTCACTTGTACACAAGGGATGCAGACGGCGTGAAAGCACTGCACACACGACGGGCCACAATGGCAGCCAACACTAGCTTGAGCATCCAGAGCCAGGTGTATGCTTTGCTAGAGCCCAAGCAGCACAGTGGAGCCATGGCTGTGGCTAAGATAACAAGAAAAGAGAGCTGGAAATAGGACGTGTGTGCCAATGATGGCCATCATAAAGCACACACGTCCCATTTCTCTCACTGCCTTCCCCCTCCAACGCACGCAGAGACTACAGCTTTGTCTGACTGTAAATTGATCTGGTTCAATTCAAAAGCAAAGCCAGCCACTGATGAAAAGACGGTATCCAGGGAAAAGGCAAAACTATGCACGATTCTGCACTGGCTCCAAATATGGGGAGGAAAGATCGTCTGGTGAAAAAAAAGAGGCAGAGGGAGACCGTGTGGACCATGACAGATATGAAAAATGGATTGCTGGTTGAGCAATAAATGACCAAACATTTTGATGTGGGAGCTCTGTGCGCACATGTTCACACGTGTGTGTAAGAACGTGCGGGGGGAGGCATTCGAGCCCAAAGCTTAATCTGATGTTTGCGCCACTATATTACGTCAATATGGTACCACTTAGCTTATGGTTGGCCAACAGAGTGATATTGGTACCTGTTTACCCCCCCCCCCCCTGTATTAAGCAGGCCTTTGATGATCCCCGGACACCGAAAAAACGCCCCAAAACACAGGAGGGGCGTAGGAGCTGTAAAAGTTATACAAGTGCAATTCAAAGGTAGAGTGAGTGAGAGAGAGAGAGAGAGGTGAAAAACTGTACAATGGTGTATTTTTCTGCGGTGGTACTGTATTCAAAATGACGTCAGCAGCCAAAGTGTTAAGGGGAGAAGGTACGAAATAATGAGCGAGCGCCGGAGGCACGCTCAGCTACAATACGGGCGAGCGGCTCCGAGCAAGAACACCACACTTCCCCTTGTAAAAGCACCAGGGAACATTTCCAGGCAACACTTAAAACGACAACATAGCTTCTTCAGAGTGGGTAAAGAGGGATTGCAGAGGCGGAGGGAAAAAATGAAAGGAGTATAGAATGAAAGAAAGGACAAATGAAAGGGAGGTGTTTAAAAAAAAAAAAAAGATTTCCTCACATGGTTGCACATGCTGCTGCTGTAATAATTACACCATAAGCATTAACTGCTTCTATTGAAAAATTAAAGTGTATGCTATTGTGAGGCACTTTATACTGCTTTTGTCTTTACAGGTAGAACAACTTACTTTAAGTGCGAGCATGGACAAAGATGACATGAAAACCAAAAGTGGAATACTGTCCCCCTTCATATTTCCATGCACAAACACTGAAATCCACATTAGCGTGCATCTAAAACAAGTCTACAAGGAGCAGCTATGCATTGCCTGTTAGTTTCTCCTTTAGCTTCTTTCTCTTGTTGTATTCAAATATTACAACAATACACACACGCATATTAAAAAGGAAAAACTGAGAATATTTAGTCACTTCCTCTCATTAAGGATCCCACTCGGGCATTTGTGTGTTTATATACGTGAGTGTGTGTAGTGCCGACACAAGGCGGCTGATGTATTGATGTGGTATTTGTGCTGAGCAGCCTGAAGGCATTCCGTCCTCCAATAGTGAGTGTGTGTGTGTGTGTGTGTGTACACGGAAATCAAGCCTGCAGGCAAAGAGAAGACAGCAAGCAACCTTTTGCAGCTGAGAGCAGGTGTGTGTGTGTGTCTGTGTGGTGGCCCTGAGGTCCCAAGGGGCCACGGGGCCCAGGCTGCTGCAGACATTTATTAACAGGGCAGATTAATAGCAGCAGAAGAAAACATGTGCACAAACATGATAAATATTAATAATAATCAATATTGAGTTACATTTGCCAAATTGAGTTGCAAACATCCCCCAAGGGAGGGTCAGGCGAGGGGGGAGAGGGCAAAAACAGAGCTGCATATGAAACAAAGAAGAGAGGCTGGCAGGTGAAATGACACAAGAAGAACACCATGAAAAAAGACCAAGTAACAAGAAATGTGATTGAACCAAATGAAACTGATGATAAAGACCACCTAAAGCAACTATTCAAGTTAAGGCCAATCTTCCTGAAGAGAACATTTAGCAGTGATCATTTAAAAGGCATCACTTCATAGAGCAGATGCTGTATATGTTTTGTATGTACTTTCTGGAAGACATTTTGTGGGACAGTGGGAATGGACCAGAGACGGCAGCCCTTGAAAACACTCACACACACAATGTGCTGCAGCAAAGTCAGTCAAATCTTCTCCACTATGTAAAATGATTTGCAAATCAACTTGATTGTTTCTGTCACCGAGGGGGATCAGCCACGATGTGTCAATATCTGGAGGTGACTGAAGTCAATACAAGTCCTCTGGTCATAATTTAGTTTGAAAGACAACCTCACGTGAAGTTAAAAGCGGAGCTCATGAATACAGTCAATTGTATTGATAGAGAACAATTGCCCTTAAATCAATGAAAACCAAACTATATTTAGGAACAAACTATTTGCACGGCTCCTGGGTGTCTCTTTCTTTCTCTCCCTTTGTCTGAGTGAGTGAGTGTGTGTGTGTGTGCGTATACTTCTGTCCTTGTGTGCGTGTCTACACCCACTTCTGTTGCAGCTTCATTTAGCAAGCCTCTCAGGAGGCCAGACAAGACAGCCAGAGGAGCAGTAAGGCAGACGGCGCGCACAACGAACCCATCCATTCTTATTAACCAGGGAGGAGACAGGTTAGCTCGTGTGACTTTTCGTGTGCAGTCCGGTGTGCATATGTGTAATTGGAGACATTTCGTAGTCTGAGACCTTAAATGTGGAGTAAAACCTTTGAATTATGATAGAGTCAAATTCTTTTCAGCATTGTTTTCAATTCAAATAACCTCCATCATTAGCCATTCTGATGAAAATCTGCAAAAAGCTTCAAACTTTATAAAATGTTATTCTACTCTCCGTTGAACAAACGCAGCATTTTCTGTGGTCAATCAATTTGAATACAAAAATGTGACATGCTGGAAGACCTGATTACCTATTAAACAGAGTACCCTTCGTTGATTCTCTATCACGCTTCAGTCGGTGAAATCATGTTCACTGCTCATGAATCAAAGTCTTTGCCTTGCCTGGCTAGTTTACAGTAGCTGTATGTCTGAGGTTGTACTGATGGGTAAGCAGAGGTGGTGGGAGGAGGGTGATGATATTCACCTCTCCCCCTGAACTCGTACATCAGTCCTTTTCTCTCCAGCCTTCTGCTCCTCTCCTCTCCTCCTCGCCCACTCCCTCCAGTCATTAGCCAGTGAATTAACGACAATCTAGCGTGCTATTAATCACCCTGACAAAAGTGTTTGCATTGCCCGGCTATGCCGGCACGGGACTGTGTAGGAGGAGGAGGGTGAGAGGGGGGGCACTAGAGAGTCGGTGGGGTGTGAGAACAGAAGTGAGAAAGGATGGAGAGGTACGGAGGGAGAAGATGAGGAGATGAAATGGAGGGAATTGAGCGATGAGAGCACTACGTTCCCTGACTCCTCCCCGCCTCGCGCTCTCTCTCACCCTCCTCCCCTCCTCCCAAGAGTCAGACCCCCTGCTGGGAGGCCTGAGCCGTGGACGTCAGGTGGGTCGCAGCCGTCACACGGTCCCATGTCATCAGGCTGTCACAGTGAATGGATTTGACATGTGAGATATGCTAATCCACTTAGCTTCAAACTCCGTCTCAGCCACGCAAAGAGCAGAACGCACACACACACATCAGAGGCACATTAACCAATGTAACACTTTCCATTATATATACACAGTATAGAAATATATGTATATATTCAGGTTTCGTTGGAATCATTAGACAAATAAAATGATTTTTTGTTTTTAATATGGGATGATGCATTTGTCGTTGGTGCCGATCGTAAACTGATCATTTTTGGAACTTTTAATTAAAGAACGACCATTTGAAGAGATCAACTCCTTTTACGACATTTCATAGTCCAATGACAACTATTTAGAGAATCAATGAGTCAGAAGCAACAACACAAAAACTATACGTGATTTCAGCTTCTCAAGCGCAAGGACGGGCCTTTTCCACATTTAACAGGATCCACCTGAAGAAAAGTCATTGAATATTCCACATGTATTAGGATTGTTGAATCGATTTAATCATCGTTCATTTGTCCCAAAGTTACTCCATTAAATAGCACAGTAATTGCAGGTGTTATTATGCTCACTGCACGTAAATGATTAAACATACCTGCTGACAGCGCTGACATATTGAGCATGAACGTGCGATGAGAAAAAGTTGAATTTACAAACACAACATTTAAAAGCAGAAGGTGGAAAACTACACAAATTCAACTCCACGCCACAGTGATCAAAGTCGGCCTGCGAGCCGCTGGGTGTCAGAGTTCAAAACTATCGCGCCACCCAGCCAGATGATATCTCCAACCGATCCATCGTATTCCCCGACCATGACTTCCCCTATTAGGAGCTGTGGCGGTGCTATTACTAATCTGTTCACTATCCCACAGAAACAGGAAGGAAGAGAAGGAAACAGATGGGAAGGCCGGAGAATAGCGAGCAAGGGACACAATGCTCACTGCTCCCTTCCTCCTCCTCCTCCCCCCCCCCCCCCTCCTCCTCAGTCTCCTCTACTCTGCTTGCTCTCTAGCCGTCCGCAGAGCGAGGGAGAGCGGAGGCTCACAATCAGTCCGACAATGCTGTATACAAGTGGCGGTGAACAATGGAGGCAAACCACAAAGAATTCTGGGAACATGGGCACAGCCTTCTTCTCCTTCGGGTGGCTCCTGCATGCCGGACCCGTCGATACACATCGGCCTGCTGAGACTGAGCGGTGCCAGAGAGAGACGGGGAGAGAGAGAGAGAGAGAGAGAGAGAGAGACTGTAGAGATATGATGAGAGTGCTGCATAATAATGTTTGTGGGTGAAAAGGACAACAATCAAACACACACACACAGGCTCAGTGTCAAATCTTTCCATAATTAGACCATTTAGAAAGAACGCGCTGTGCGTGTGCGTTTGTGTCTATATTTGTGTGTGTGGTGGAGTGGCCAGTTGGTTGGAGTGGCTGCGGAGCCTGCAACAAGTGCAAACTGATTTCTTACGAGAAAAAAAAAAAATGTTGAAACATGAAAAGGAGAGAAAAGGAATGCTGATGGGAATTGAGAGAGAGAGAGAGAGAGATGGAGAGAGAGAGAGGCAATTTTGTCCCTCTTTAAGTGAGCAGGGTGTGGGGTGAACGTAGTCCATTTGGAAATAATTGGCTGGTAATTAGGCGGGGGTCGACAGGTCGATTTGGGAACAAATGGCTGTCTTTAGCTCAGGTGGCCCTCCACATGAGATAATGGGACCTTCCCCCTCCCACCCACCTCTCCTGTCCTCTCCTCTCGTTTCCTCTCCTTTCCTCAGTTTCCAGATCTGCCGGTGTGTGTGGAAAAAGCCTTCTCCCAGTATACGTGTGGACAAACAAGATCACTCCCAAAAACACACAACCATCCGTTTTTTCTTGTTTCGTATTTTGTGCATATATCCAATATCTCTAAAGATGCAAAGCAAGAGTTCAAACATTATGGTGTGCATACATACAGCAATGTTTCTTTCATCTAACAACACTGTATGAACGACTCCTCTATACCACTGCAGTACTATTTCTACCAAAATCCTTTTAAAATGACACTCTCACAAACCCCATTCCTTCCCGTCGCAAACAAGATGTTGAGACTTACTGTATGACCCCCCCCCCCCCCCCCGTCCCTGCGCTTGCTTGAATTTTGCATTAGTTAAAACATGAAGGTGTAAAACATACAGGAAATGCAGCCCTGTTTGCGTTTGTACAAATAAAACCTATTTTCATGCCACCAACCACTGCCACGCATTGTAAAAATCATCATCTACCTGTCATCTAGCTCTCTGTGTTTTACTGTGGAGCTGAAGTGCCCCACTTTAAATGACCCCCAAGTTTAACTCAACCTTTTACTTAACTCACAGAACACGTGTTGAAGGCGGGCAGATGCTCTCATTTGCTTCTGCTGAGTTGTTGTGCAAAGTCAGAATAAATGAAGCCAACTGCAGTGGTCGTATAAGTCATATAATGGGATTGCTTTGAGAAGTTGTACTGTGTGAATGCGCACAGTCAAACATGAGAAAGTAAACACAGAAATACAATTGATCCAGCAAGTAAACACTGTGTGTGTGTGTGTTGGCTGGTGCAAGCCCCCCAAGTAGGGGCTCGCTTTCTTTCGGTTACTCCCTGTGTCTCCCTCTCCCTCTCCTGTCCTCCTATTCAGCCGCGCCGGGGTCTTGTTTGGCTTCCTGCTGTTTGTGTCCAGACACGGCCTTGATTTGAATACTGATTCCCCGTTGATAGGCCCGCACTTCCGATCTAATTAACTTGTTTTGTCTTTGGCTAAATGGAAACGTCCGAGGGAGGGTGAGAGAAAGAAGGAGAGAGAAAAGAGGAGCAACACCAAACAATGTCACTGATCTTTGCAGGAGACGCGCCGTAAATAACAACAAGTAAATACAAACAGGACGGAGGTTAAGGAAGGACATGCTCTCAGCTCTTTGTGTGCACATCAAAAGGAACCGCTATCGCTTAAAGGATGCACGTTTATCTTTAAAAACAAAGGGGATATGATTGGGATTCAAAGCATCACTGAAAGTAATGCGCACAGAATACAGGCGGGGGGGGTTTGCAGTCAGAATGTTCACATCCACTGAGCTGAGTGGTGATAGGAACAGGCTGCTCACTTTCTGAGCACCTCCAAAATGTCATTTAAAATAGTAATCGTCAATGGGCTTGTGAGGTTTTAGGGCTGAGTTGCAACTGTGTGGCCATTTTTCCACATTTCCCATTATAAAGAGTTCAGGGGGGCGGGGGGGGGGGGGGGGGGGGTTATGTTTTATGCTCACTTATTGTTGCTAGTGAAATACTTCCACAATAGACTTAGACTTTTGGCTTCATTCATGTCAATTTGACAATGTTATAGCATTTTGATGCTACTATTTAAAGTCTACATCACATGTAATACTGCCACATAATGATCAACGACGAGTGCGCATGTTGTTTCCCTGCTGTGTATTGTCCTCGGGTCCCCTGTGTGCGTCTATTTGGGTTTGCATCTGTGGCCCTTGCAGCTATTTAGCCTCGACTCCGTCATGGGGGGAAACTTCGGGCAGACAGGACACCGGGGGACAACAAGACACACAGCGAGGAGCAGACAGAGAGGTCAGTGTCCACTGAGAGAAAGACGACACCGACGAGGGAGGCTACTGACCAGAAGAGGCAGGGGGTGGAGGGGGTTAGATAATGGCTTATGACCCAAAATAAACTGCATAAACAAATGAAAGAGCAGCGGAGATGGGCTAAAGGAAGAGGAGAGGGGGAGGCGAGGGAGGATCAAAGGGGATGTCCGCCGCTGATACCGCACCTCAGATAATGTGTGGTGCAATTAGCGCGCTGTGACGATTTCCATTAGGGCTAATCAAATATTTATACTGCCCCCTGAGCATGTCACAACGCTGCCCTGGCCCTTCATATCAATGTGACAAATGCCTAATGAAAGAGCTGGCGTGTAGACAGTGAGAGGAGGGTGGGGAGAGACAGATAGAGAGGGAGAGAGAGAGAGAAGGGAGGTGGAGAGGTGTTTGAGTTAGCTCTGTCTCCCTTTTCCACATTTGGTTTGCAAATGTTTAGCCCTCTGTCATCAATTACAAGGCTGGTCTGGTGGCAGTGAGTGGCTATGCGTGTGTGTGTGTGTGTGTGTGTGTGTGTATGTGTGTGTGAGATGAAACAAGGACGAGGTAGCGCTGATGCTTCCTCACCGAGAGTCATTAATCAAACTGGGCCGGCTGCAGAACCAGTCCAAATTGGGCTCATCAGTCTGGGCATTAAGCAGGCATAAAGGCACAAGGACGGGGAGATGGGGGGGGGGGAGAAGGAAAGAAATACATCTAAATCTAAACCTATTTCACTTTTATACACCTCTGTGATGCTGTCATGCCTCCCAAAATAGCAGAATTCCTGCCTGGACACATTCAAAACAATAGTGGTCTGTTCAGCACATTGGCCCTTTTGTTTGTGGGATAACAATGTCATCAATTTAAATGAAAAGTGTTCAACCTCTCAACTAGTCAAGACTAAAGTCTTCTTTGAAAATCTTACTTTGTACGGAGTTATTCCACTTTGCCCCTATCTAACCAAGTACAGACAATTCATCTTAAAGTCAACTTTTTCTGTATTTCAAAATATTAAATGAACGTTGATTTGGTTTTAAAACTGAGTAATATTCCTTGTGTGATTTTAAAAGGTCTCTTTCACATTTTCTATAAATGCTGTTTTTGAGAGAGAAAGAAAAAAAGCACAATAACCATTAGCGGTCAGTGACACAATCAACTGAGGGTTAGGGCTAACAAGATGGGCGGGCCTCTGGAGGTGAGAGGTCAAGTCCTGGCTTGACTGGGAGATGGAGGAGAGTGGTCAGGATTTGAAAGATGAGAAAGGAGTGAAGGATGGACCTGGTTGGGTGCTGTGACAGTCTGGGATATGGATGACCCTGCACACCAATGTGACGTAAACAATGAATATACTTTTTAGCAAGGTTTCAATGGTCTGTGGGAAGAGAGAAAAATGAACGTCTAAATGTGTTTTGTTCTTTTTACTCAACATATAGCGTAGAAGAAATCTATCAGAACAAAGAACAATAGTGCAACACACACATTGAAACTATATTGATAAAAATATACATAAAAACACAGATTAAGAAGCATGAACTAGAAACGTGTGTACTGAAACAGCAGGGGGATCAGATTGGTGCAACCTTCAATGTACAAACAAATTATTTGATTAATTGTCATAAACATCCTAAAAAAAAGCCAAATAGTTTTGGCTGCAAAAAGATCAGTAAACAAATTAAACATGGAAAAATTCAAATTTAGTTTTCATGAATGCATACATAGATGGTTTGTTAAATGATATAAATTGTGTTACGGCAGACGACAAAGCAGCTCTCGACATACTGTCGCCGCTATGAGGCAACCGGGCCACCAAAGCCTGGTAAGCGCTGAGATAGACCTGTCCTTCTAACCTACATAACTCAGGATAACAGAAAATGTCACGATAAGATGCTTCAGCCGGCTAATCTACGGCACAAGCGATAACATTCACTGGGTGAAACCATGACAGATGGGTATTGATCCTAGTTGTTGAAGGAGGCTAAAATAGATAACTAGACCACTTTATTGGTATTGATTGGAGAGTCAAGGGGGGAAATTACTTCCCTAACCCTCAAATAAAACCTTCTTGAATTATTGTGCATTCTATGTGGATTGAAGGCTGAAGGATCTAAAAGATGAATGCTTTAAGGGGCAGTTGTAGATGTTTGTACTTAACAACGTAATTTGTGTGTGGATAAAAGGAACTTCACATAAACGCACAAACGAGCAAATATTTGGTGTCACCCAAAATCGAAAACATTCAAACGTGAGATGGTCGCCCCTCTCTTTAAACGCGACGGCGCCACAACGTTAAAACGGAACGCGCACTCGACCTTAATCCCTCACAGCGCCGTACTTCCAACACACACCTCAGAGACTCACACTTAGGGTCATAACTCACCAAAAGTTGACGTACTATATCGCGCGTCTTCTCGCTACGGCGCAGTCAAACCACAAGTTCCCGGCTGCCCATAAACGCTAGTTAAGAATTAACCCTGTGTGTGTGTGTGTGTGTGTGAGACGGAGATACTACACGAGCATAGGGGGGTGTCTGGCAGGCCTATCTGCGGCGCTGCGATGCGCTAACGTGAAAGAATGCCAGTGTCAATGTGACAGAGATACGGGGAAGTGCGGGGGGCCGACGGGGCGGGTGAAGGTCGATGTCGAGGTCAAGTCCTCAAGTGGCGGACACTCGTTTGGGACAGGCTGAGATCCTTCACACATGAATTTGTTGGTGTTATTTAATCTCAAAAGGGTGCAAATGGGACCTCAAAGCATCTACTCCCTCCACCACAATGTCTGCACCCACCTCCACCCTTCTGCCAAAGCCAAGTCTCAACTGATCAACGATCTAACCAACAGGAGCCGCTAATGTTTTCACTTTTAAACTCAAATCAGGGCTCACAGCACTGAAAATGAAGTCATAGCCGCTCGTTTCTGTGTCTTCACTCCAAGTGCAGAGCCTGAGGTAAAAGCCCCCGCCAGGATGCAGCCCTGGGGGGAGGTGAAGGTAGACGGGGAAGGGTCAATGGGTGCTTGCGTGCGTCACACGTGGGACACTGGAGCTGCAACAGACCAGTGCACCTTATGAAGAGATGATACCGGCATGGGAGAGGGGTCGTTGGAATGGGTGGCAAAGGGTGGGCACAGTGTGCGAAGGGGGTGGGGTGGGGGGGTGGGGGGGTTACAAGGGCAGTTAGCACTAAATCTGTTCCATATGACACACACTCACATGGCCTGTCTGGACTTTCTCCTTCTCTCTTTCTGTCTGTCTGTCTGTCTCCCTCTCTGTGGGCTGGCGTTGATGTACAGGAGGTGGGGGGCGAGGGGAGGGGCCAAAACAGGAGCTTTGTGATCACAGGGTCCAGACCTTGTCACACACCAGGGACTCTGGTGGCTCCCCTTATCACGCAGAGGGTGCTTTTCGATCAAATCCCCCCCCCCCCCCCCCCCCTCCCTCATCCCTCTCTTGAATATAAACACACCATAGAGGAGGGCACTCACTGTGGGTCAACAAAGCATCCAATATGACTGCAACCAGATAAATCAACTCCAAAAAAGAGATTCCAAGTCAAACAGCAACGTGGTACCTGGTACGTAGTTCAGGAAGTCAGATGTGTAGGTGATTTGCTTAAAAACCACGTTAACTCAGCATTAATGCTCCAAGTTACATTCCTTGACATGAAAACTATCCTGTTTTCTTTTTCTGTCCCAACAGCAATCATATAAGCATTGTGCTCTAATCGTGTTAATGCACTCTACTACTTCCAGTAGAAATGAGTAACATAACAGCGTACAGTAACATAGGCAGCGTACTTTGGGTGATAAATGGTATAATAATGCACTGCTGCATTTTTCTAAATTTGGCCACGTTCTGGTTGTGTACTTGTTTCTAAAATAGTAAATATCCATTCAAAATCTCTCCACTGGGGTGTCACAAAATGCTAATGTACTGGGTTAACAATCGATAGTTTTGTTTTCCTATCTCTATCGATCTCTTTATTGCTATTTCGTGTCACATGGGTGAAAGGTGGGACCACTCTGTAATCTGGCTGACACACACACACACACGCACACACACACACACACACACACACACAGAGGCCTGGATCAGTCCCTCATCTTGCACACCACAGGCCTCACGTCTCCCACTAATCACACACTGCCCCATGCCTCTGCCTGTGAAACAAAAGCAGGCCTTGTCTGACCAGGTCCAGCGCTTGTACAAGAGGCTTAGGGACATTTTTCTCATTTTTGACCAGCTAATATCTTGCAAAAGTTGTCTAATCTCTTTGCGTTTAACTTGAGATTTGTGCACCCCCCCCTCCACATGCCTAACACCTGCCCCTGCTAGGCCCCGACGCATGGTGCTTAACCAGGCCATTTTAATTAGGTTGGATGTGTGTGCGTTTGTGTGTGTGTGTGTGTGTGTGTGTGTGTGGGTCAGAATCAAGGCCCCGTGGACTTACAAGCTGATATAATGAAACACAGCAGGTGACGAAAAGATCAGCACCGCTTTGAAATCAACTAACTGAACTTCAGACGAGAATATGGCTTTCCTTATATTGCCTTCTAATACATCGCCTATATTAGATATCTACTATTTGCACGACAATATTTTATTACATAATTGCACTAAATGTGATTACTAAAGACTACATTAGGAAATTTAAATATTATTTAACTTATCTTTTACTTATAGTAATTCATTTCTGTCCATCTTTTAAAAAATAACCAACATTGCGTGCAAATATAACAGCATGCATGCAGAGTATTCACATGAATGTAATATTTGTACTAAAGGTGAAGGGGAGGAAAACAGTAGCACTGAATTCGGTCTATTCTCCTTTGCTGCTTACAGCATGAAAGGGACCATGGATACTAAAGCCACATAAAGTGCTCGGAGCTGCAGTGCAACGACAAACCAATTCTCTCAGGGAAGGGAATAAAGGCTACCAGGGTTACAGGAAGTACAACCAAGTTGGAGACTGACAAAGACACACAGAAAGGAAAAGAGAGAAGGAAGGCGAGTGAGAAGAAAAGGAAGAAGAAGGGCCGCTTTTGAGAACCGAGGCTGTTTTCCGTGCCAGGTCCGAGTGTGTTGACGGCTCTGATTTCCAACAGGCTTTAAGGAGGCTCATTTTATGGGCTGTGCTCCACTCAGTCAGTCTGACTTACTATCAATCCCCCTCTGTTGTCATTCTGTCTGCTACGCTATCACGCTGTCTGTATGTGCACAAGATTGGACGTGCGCATCTAAGATCTGTGTGTTAAGACCAAGTGAGATAGAAAAGACCTTCTTATGGATCTTTCAAATGTTGTTGTTGTTGTTGTTGTTGTTACCTTGTGTGTGTGTATTGTGAGCCATGTTGTGGCATTGGGGCACTACACGCTTTACAACGACTGCTGATTAGAAACCGTGAGCTGTGCATGCTATGCCCAGTGAAATGAGACAAAAACAGTGAGGACAGAGAATCACAGATAAAAACTGGCATGAATGGACACAGATCTCAGCCAGTTATAAGTGAGACAAGCTCAGCTGTCTCTCCCTCCCTCTTCTAAGTGAGCTTTTGATCTGAGACCTTATACGGTATTATTTCACAAAACAACTTTATACACACACACAAACACAAGCGTGCAGACACGGGTACAAGTCAGCGTGAGTTCCAGGGAAAACCATAGACACAATGCATGAACAGGACACGGTTGCCAAGGAACACATTTGAGGACATTCAGGTTAAGGAGTAATTGGGACACATGGCCTTGGCTATGATGGCTCCCCCACAGCATTGTGCAGTAACATACGAGTTGGTAAAAGAGGAATGCATCGGTAGTATTGAATACACAGACTCTCTCAAAGCTCTGAGTAAACTTCATATTTCAACAGGAAGCTCGATGAAATTTTGACCTCCCGTTGCCACAGAGCACACAGATCAAACTGTTCAAACTTCCCCACATATTATATTAGCCATTACAACTTGCCGTCTTGCCGTTGCCAAAAATGACATAATCTCCTGTCAAATTAGGAAGTGAGATGATAGCTGGTCTAGGTCCCTCCTTCTGAGGTCCTGCCGAGAGTTAAATCCCAAAAGAAGTCAAACTGATTCCAGAACAGCACTTAAACTCTCAAGAGCTTATACTAACATCCTTATTACAGGGATGAGGCGCCGTAGCTGTCCTTCACTCCCCTCCAAAGACAGCTGCTGAAGGTGGAATCAGGTAAACTAGGCTCTAAGACAACACCAGTGAGTGCTTAAGTTCACAGACTCCAGCTAACAGCTGTATTATCGCTGCATGTTGCGTGTCTCCTGTATCTTTCCCTGTAACAGAGGTTCTGAGCTCAGTCAAGTCAAACAGTCAGCGCCGTCCCTTCAGAATAAAAATACTGCTTTTTTTTTTTCCTCAGCTTGGGAAGTTGGCGGACTACACCAGCAGACATTCTCGTTCTGTTGCTTCATGTTTTTGGAAGAAGGCGGCGTAAACTTGACTGGCTGCCTAAGAGATTTCTAAATAAAGTGTTTGAACTATTTTGGGGGCAGAGATGTTTTAAACCTCCTTTAGCTCAATCAGACAAGTCTAAGGTCAACAATAAAAGAAGGAGATTTGGAGATAAATGAGCGGGGAAGCTGGGTAAAGAATGAAGGATTCGTGAATTAAACACTCTCATAAAGTCCCTTTTTGTATTCCAGCAATCGCATTGTGTGCATGTGCATGTGCTCGTGCGCATCTGCATGCCTCAGCGGGGCGCTCGTATATTTAGGGTTGCAGGGGGCTCTCACCGTGAGCTTTTCTGATTAGAGCCATAATTAAAAGCTGTGTTAATTGGTGTTGTGGCCAACACTGGCCACCCAGTTCATTAAGGACCTCTATTCCCCTTCTGCATGCTAATGAATGGTGAAAGAACTAGCATTATCAATCGGCTACACCCAGGGGACCAGTCAAGTGTGAAGGAGCGAGGCTGAGGGAGAAACCGAGCCAAACTACGAAGGAGAGGAAGAGAGCTCCCTCTATATTGATCAAGTTGATGCCTTCATGGTCAATGTTTGTGCAAAGTTTAATAACACTGAAGAAAGACCAGAAAGATGGGAGATGTTAATTCAGTAAATGTAACAAAACATTGCTGAAACTGGGAATGGATCCACTGCAGAGAAAAACAGCCAATTGAATCGGTCTCTCACACAGAAACAGTGCAGTCCTCTCTGACCCTCCACACACCGTAATTAAAGGTAACTCCTTAAATCAAAATAGGCCCTTAGCATGAAAGCTAAAGCTAACATATGGATTTCCTAACTGGTTATGGTGGTTTAAACTATGGGTGTGCTCACTAATTGGTTTCCTATATATCCCACCAGTATCAACAGGAGGTGTAAGAGTACTCGGTCTATTCTATTGACCATTGATCGAGCACCCACTAATGTCTTCACTAACCTCCATCTTATTTAGATCTTTACTAACCTCCATCGAATTTAGCTAATAGCAAATCAAGTTACCGCCACTGTCATTATCAGCCATTACCCCAAATTAAGATCCAAGAAACTATTGTTTTCTTTACAATTACTGTACAAAACAAGTTCTTTCCACAGTTTATCCGAGAGCTCAAACATGTGATGCTGATAATGACAATTTATATTTGCCCGTTCCCCATCACATCTTTCTCATTCTGATGAGGGGGGGGCTCTCTCCATGCAGGTGTCTAACTCACTGCTGTGCCTTTCTGGGAACAAGTTTGTGCTTTGTGACAAACAATTTATAATAATGCACCATGGCTTCAATATGATGAGCGTGGCTGCTAGAAATGTCGCATGATCATTAATACCCTCTGGTGTGATGTTTCACTGAGGGGCCATGCTTAGTCTCTCACACACACACACACACACAAAAGGGCTGCTAACAACACAAAAAGTAACAGTGCTGACAGATTAGTGTTTTAAGCGTACCTCAGACAGAGAGTATCCAGTTTAAGATAGATCCTTGTTCTCTCTCTCGGACTCCATTTCGATGCTATCCATGTGGATTTGGAAAAATAACTGAAAAATATTTATCATTTTTAAACCTGAATAAACGGAACATGGTGTGGTGGAAGATGGCCTCAACCGGTGAGGAAAACACCTGAAAAGATAAACAACGTTTAGCAAATGCAGCCGCAGAAGGGATTCCTGAAAGGCTCTGCCTGTAACTCAACGCAACCATATTAACCTACGACCATTAAGACGCCTTTTCCAACATCAATTTCCTGCCCGTCTAACTAATTCCCGACAGAACAATGTGTTTTTTCATACATGTTCACGGGACGTGACACATCCTCACAGTGACATCAGTGTGAGAGACGCGAGGGGAGAATCTCATCACCCTTTCCGTGACAGAAATGTTGCTTTTACTGATTAGTTAAGCGGGTGCATGTGAAGGTGAAGTGCTCTTGTAAAACGCTCCCTTTGTCCTTAGACTAGACTGTGCCCCCCTGTTCCCTTCTGGAGCTCACCAGCTAAGGTGTTGACACAATGAATCCCTCGAAATAACACTTTTGTTTTTGCGCCCTCTCTAGTTGGGTTTACATTCAGCAATCACACAGACAAGGAAGCTGTTCAGTGTCCACTGGCCAAAGGTTCTGGACGTACGCGCTGTGGAGGTAGGAGGTAGGAGGAGGAGGAGGAAGAGGAGACTCAGGAGGAGGGCCCTGGTACTGTGACATCATTGAGGGCAGAGCCACAGGTGAAGAGTAGAGCAAACAAGCAGGAAGGAGCCCAGGGGAGGAGCTTGCGACTTTGTCAGGAGCCCGACATTTAGGCGCTGCCGCGGAAACTCGGGTTTCACTCACCCGTCCCAAGGTCAGGCGCTGCTTTTCATGCAGCCTTGCGTGGAACACGCACCTGGCACGCTCTTGAGACGGGCGACTCGCCGTGCCCAGTGTTCGTTAGTCATTACTGGCCCGACCCGCCATTCTCATGTAAATATCCACACCGGGTCAACATTTTGCATGGAAGCCTGTGATTAACGATCCAAGCCGAGCAAAAATGGTTCTTCGGTGGGTGCAACGTATCGAAGGAGACACGAGAAATGAGTCGACTGTATGGTTGTTTTGATGACGTGTTTTGAGGGGAATGCCGCTGAGTTACAGCTCCATCATGTTTGAATCAAACGCAAGCCAGAGCCCTTCCTCATACACTAAGCAAACACACGCCAGCATTCCTCTGTGTCTGCCATTTCAGCTCCAGTCAAACCCCACGTAGATGCGAGGGCATTAAAGCATTAGGGGCTAATGTTTTTAAAAGTGTACGGTATCTTGGAGGGATTCGGGAGGTGGGCGCCATTTGCGTGTGCGTAATGGTGGATGAGATGGGACCTCACATGGCAACCATTACAGACACAGCCCCTCTAATCGCTGCCGACCTGCCTCCCCGCCTGCAGCCATCCCACCTCTGACTGGTGTGTGTGTGTGTGTGTGTGTGTGTGTGTGTGTGTGTCAGGGGGCATCCCAGGTTCAGGAGGGCAGAATGTTCTCAGATGCATTTCTTGCCACATTAACACGGCTTTTAACATACACAGACACACACACACACACACACATACATATATAAGCTTTGAACATTTTTGACAAAACCTTTCCTCTGTTAATATATAATATAAAATACATTAGTAAACATAACACTACTCTTTCGCAGCTTTTTCCAATCCAGTCAATGAAGCACTGCCTGCGTTCCACTGATTGTCGATGAAAGGTAGCGACAAGCAACTTGGGCAGACGGGGAGGGGAGGAATGAGGAGACCAACAGGGGAGATGGAGATGGAAAAGGGAAGAAAGGGAGAAAAAAGGGAGCCACTTTTGGGAGAGTTTCAAGAGACTGAAATGCCTTTAACATAAAACAGGATTTAGAATAGCTTTATGTCTTCTTAAAAAAAATGGAATAGTTGACTAAAAATAAAGGTAGACGTATGACACAGTGTATGCATGGATGGCTGGATAGAGGGTTGTCTGACTGACAAAGCACTGAAGTGTCTGTGTCCTCAGACTATCCAGTGTCTATGAGACTGAAACAGAAACAGATATGAAGCCAAGCGGAAAGAAGCAAGAACAATGTGTCTTCTTGTGTATATATCCGGCGGTGCACACGGTTGTGTGCATAGGGAAATATCTAAATATTATGGAAGATTTTGTTGTATGTTTATGTCTTGAATCTCTGTATTTATGTATGTGTGTGTATGTGTGTGTCTGCTAGCACATGTGCTTACCGGGCATCATTGGGATGACCATAAAAATTCATAAAGATGCGTCACGTGTGGAAGCCTACACCTACTTGTCTCAATGAAGACATACACACACAATCACGCACAACAAACAAACATACATACATACTTACACCGCCTCAGGTGAGCGTGTGTGTGATCTGGAGGGGGGATAACTTTGTGGCGAGACCACACAGGAGACAGCTTTCAACTGGGTAAACACCACATCAAACACGCACACGCTCCCCTTCTCTCTCTCTCACACACACACACACACAAACATGGATACGGTTTGCTTGCGTCCCTCCTGCGTAATTGAGAAAAGCTGCCGTCCATTAAAACTTGCTGACATCACTTAGACAGCTAAATATGAAGGGAGCTAACGAGCTAGTGGGGGCCTTTGATTGAGCTTCCAAACAGGTTCAAATTTTATCACCAGTTACCCGCAGCACAGGACACAGACCCGCTACACACTCGCAACTGAGCATCTCCAACAAACAATCCCAGCAGTGGAGGTAATCACCTGCAGAGAGAAGAAAGGTGTTCACTCCCACCGTGCCCACCCGAAACAGCAGACGGCATCACAAATTCATCTTTTGTGTGGTTGTGTATGCTTGCTGCATCATCTGTGAGGACATGCTCGCACTTTGGTCGGAATGTCAACCGACATGGCGGAGGCCTGACTTTTGTACTCGATTCCTCCCCCACATCCCTCCATCTCTCACTCACAGCGGCGCATTCGCCTCAGATAAGGAGAAAGAACGATGTAAGGTTGGCTGGAGCCTGAACAACTCTAATTAAGTCTGGTTAACTTAGCTCTGAGACTTCCATTACACGCATGCACACACACACACACACACACACACACACACGCTCGTACACACACTCTTACTGCGGCTCTCTCCTCTCTCTATTAACACCTGCTTCTTTTCCAATTAGCCCTCCAAATAGAGACAAATGGGCCAGAGGGGTCTGATTAATTCACTCCTGTCAAGGACTTGGCTGCACAATGCCATCAGGGCGCTCATGCAGGCATGGACCCGTGTGCAGGCTCACACACATGCGCAGGTTACACTGAGCAGACAGCGTCAAAAATCCAGGCCTTTCAGGATTGAAATTTTTAACCATAAAATGGCAAATGCGTTGCAATCACACTAATGCATTTGAATGTGGAAGATATTTGCCATTAAAAAGTGAACAAAGAGAGGTGGGATGTGACTTGTCCTTCTTTTCATCCTCTTTCACGGATCAGCGGTCTATCCCCACCACTCCTTCCCGGGGACAAATACCTCTCATCTTTGCTCCAGTGAGTTTGTGAGTGTATACGTGCATCTTTGTGCCTCTGTGTGTGTGTGTGTGTGTGTCCATACATGTGTAGGTAAGCTGCGTGGATCCCATCATTAGTCTTGCTCTCCTGTCCTCCCCTGTTTGTTTAAGCAGAGCTTTCTGTTTGCTTGGAGCTGCATGTCCTCCAAAGAGACTGCTACATGCAACCACTTCAAAACCTAACCTGTTCCCCCCTCTCTCTCACACACACACACACACACACACACACACACACAGACAGGCCGTGGCTTGTTAACCTGTGACTTTGACTTTTCAAGGCGCCAATCTTTTTGATAACCAGTTTTTTGTGCATGAAAATCCTCAAATAACATCATTAAGATAAGCTAAGATATTTGTCAGCATTTTTTAAACTTGCATGACCAAAACTGTCAATCTCTTAGTACAAAAACATAAAACTATGCCGTCAGACATTAAAGATCTGGGAGTGGGGCAAAACAGGCTAAATTAGGTGTTGAATTTGTGAAGTGAAAGAGTGTACGTGTATCAAACTAGATCGCTAGATAGAAAATGCATGTGATTCAATCAGCATCGGGCGTTGATAAATAGTCCCGGAGGAGCGTATGACAATCTCACCTTTGAACTACGAATGATGAAGAATGATCTGTCTATGAAGATTACCGCTGTTTGCTCAGTGGGCGGAGGCTGGCATTTCTCTCAAAGTGACAGAATGGTGCAATGCCTTCCACTTTTCAAAAAGACAGGTGCCTATTTGCATGCATTCCTTGCCTACAACATGCTCACATCGACCCAAAGACAAAAAGCTGCTCTTAGAATTTTGGAAAAAAACAAACAGCGCTTCTTGTTGATTATCGAAAAAAAAGGGTTGGTCCTTTTGGCTTAGCTTTATGAGTTTTTCTGACGGACCACAATTCAATCCCAGTTGTGAGTGGTCTTGAAATGGCATTAGCACCCAGGTCTGCCGCCCCCCCAGTTTATCCAAGCACACAGCAACTCAAACACAATGCCAACGTTGCTTGCGAGTCACCGCGCAATTGTACGGCTGCACATTAGTTCAACACCAAATAAATAGCTGCTGCTTCAGTTCATAAACTCTGGGGTTCAGGGGTCGAGCTATGTCAAGCAGGGCACTGAATGAGACGCCATGGGATAAAAGAGACACAGAGAAAGGGGTTTAGACAGGGGGGTGGTTGGGGGGTGCATATAGAACACCCCGGCATCTCCTGTTCTCCGGTCCACCCGTTGAGTCTCCAACGCCACTCTACCGCTGGCTCCATTGTGCATTCGTCTCAAAGAGCTTGTCTTCAATTATCCTGATAAGAGGAGAGAGGACAAGGGTGGGGCACAATAAGGGGCGGTGGGTGGAGGGGGTTACCTGGGCAGGCACTAATCACTTTGATGCCATTGAGCCTTTGGTTGCTTTCGCCTTTTGACCCCCTGCGTTGATGCTAAGTCGGAGTGTGTGATTTATCTTGCGGCGGGTCAAATGGGAGGAAGCCAACTTCCCGTCTGTCGTTTTAATGACACCAGTTGGATCATGTCAGTCTACAAGCAAACGGATGCCTGAATGCAATGCAGTACATTTAAGAAGTTCACCAACATGTTAAAAAAAACGGAGAAAAAAAAAAACAATTTAATTCGTAGAAAGAAAAAACACATTGGTGTACGGAGCAAAAGGGAATATGTGGGAGCAGTAAAGTCTCATTAAATCTTGCCGCGTTGCACCTTTCTGATTTCTCCCCTCTATTCTGCATCTGTCATCAGGGCTCCCAGGGAAGCTCGGAGAGGCAGGGGCCTCCTCTCCTCCTCCAACCCCTTCCCACTCTCCCTTTCTTTCCTTTTACAATCTGTTTGCTGAATGAAAGTTAATTTTAAGCATGTGATTTATCACGCCAGGGCGAACAGCCATTCATTCGGCCACCTTTGTCCAACAGAGTAGGTTGGTAGGTAGGAAGGATATAATCAGAGGAAAGGGATGTAGGGGATATGAACAGACAGAGAGAAGGAGGCAAAGACAAGAAGACAGAGGAGGGCCAGTGCATGAGTGAATGTTATCACCAGCCGTGTCTGCTGATTGCATTCGGCGGGGAACCATTTAAACTCTCTGCTCCGGGATCCTACTGGTGCGGAGAGAAAAGAAAAATAGTTAAAAGAGAAGAAGAAGACAGGGAGAAAGCACCAGAAAGACACATGTTAAAAGAGTTTATGAGGCATTAGTAAAGACAAAGTCACGCCTCTATAGTGGAATATATGACAAATCACTGATAAATTCCTTAACTGCTTCATTCTGTAATGAGGCAAACATTAGGTTGAACTTGGTGTGCGTCATCATGACCAGGATGACTACAGCCCAGTGGATATTCAAATGTTCCCCATTTTCATCTATTATCTTCATTTCATAGCTTTATCCAGGTAAATAAAGATCTGGAGGGCTGGCCTTTAGCTTTCATCCAATCATATTTCAGCCGTGTTGCCAGGGTCCAAGAAATCTGCCCTTAAGCCTTCAGAATCAACTGCGCGAGCGTCTGTAGATTAAAGTGAACGGAAACAAACCTGCGATGCATGATGTCATAATGGTGGTGTCATAAGGTGGATTAGTTCAGGTCGGACTGTGTAAGACATCGATGATGGCCCTGTGTGAGGTGCACGGCCCGCCACTGGTATTATCAACACTCTTCTAGGGTTTCCTCATCCATTAGTTTGTGCTGGGATTTTGCATTTGTTCTCAATATTTGATATCTATTGCTTTAATAAATGGTCTTACGGAGTGGGACCTTTTCTAAAGTTCCTGTCTTTCACGGGTTTATACGAACAAACTGTTTCAGACTCTTCCACCGTGCCCCCCTGCAGCGTTCTACTGCCTCCGGTCTTCACCCGTTGACGGAAAAAGCTGCGGTGACAATCCATCAACACTGTCTGCCAGTATCTTGTCAATGTGTTATCAGCACGAGGCCCCGATTTGGCAAGGTCACAGGCTGTCACAGCTGTAAACTTTCACACAGAGACACCAACGGACTCACAAGCACTCCTGTGGGCAAGCCCCTGACCCCAAACACCTTGCTCAACAAGTGCAACTCACATCGTCTAAAATAAATGGGTTTATTTATTACTGAAAACTTGACATTTTCTTACACATTATCATAAATATACCAAATGCTTGTGGGACTACATTGCTAATCACACCAGCGCTTGCGTCTATATTGCACACACCCCACGGCGAGTCCAACTGAGCAGCAATCCTCTAACTGTGCTAGTACAGAGCGAGAGCACAAAGAAAGGCCTCTGTGACACACACTCATAACGGAAAGCAATTAGCTGTTTGTTAATATAGGTACGGAATGTGCTAATCTAGAGGGTGCGGGGGTTGGAGGTGAGTCCGTGGGTATGTGTGTGTCTTGGCCTTGAAGAGTGTGTGTGTGCAGGGTTCTACAAGCGTCATGTGCGTCCTGCCTAATCACTGTCATATGGAAGGGATTGGAGTGACCACTGACACGCAATGAGCCGGACCACGCCACATCTGTCATCAACTAGGTCCCCTTTGTGTATGTGTGTGGGGGGGTGCGCATTTCTGTGTTTATATGGAGGACATTTTTTTTATTTATCCAGCCTGAATGACAGCGAGAGAACAGGGACATGTTCGAGGAAGCCGAGCGGACACGTGGCCATTGATAGGCACGAGTGGTGACAACCTGCATGAAAGGACAGCACGGTGTGCTTATACTGTTTTTTACGTGCAAGTGCTTGGCAGAGTAATCCACATGCCTCCCATATCAATATCTTGTAGCAATAAACCTCTGAGAGGAGTCTGCTAGCACGACAGGCCTAGCGGCCCATCTGTGAGTGCTTATTGTGATGGATCCAACCTCAAAACCACACTTCTAGCAGAGGGACAGAGATAAATGGACGGGGAGATAACTGAGGTCACAGGAAATGAGACAGATGAAGTGTCTGGGCGAGGCTGAGGCCTGTGCATTTTCATGGAACTTGGTCTAAATCAAGAAAGTATCAATCAAAAGTGAAAATGTGTAATCACAAAGGGACTGCAGAGTGGGTGACATTAGGCGGTGGATGATTATTTATTCAGGTATAAACTGCTATGAGTATCCACAATTCGTCACTATTATATGCCTGTTAAACAATAATGGTAAAGCATTTATCTTTTATTACTCTATTATGTTTGTTCAATTCAGTGGTTTTTACAAGCTCCTTTGGTCTTGTATTTCACAGTGGGGGGAAAAGCAAAGATTAAAGACACAAAATAAACATTTCTCCGTCTTTACATCCCTTAGCTTCATATAAAGTTCCCCAGGTTGGGAACCACTATTCACGGGGATCAACACACTATTTCTCACCCTGGTATCCTGAGGGCGCCAGCAGCTGACAGGAAAAGCGGATCCTATGAACGAGGAGCAAGAAGCAGGGCTGTTGTTGTGCAGACGTGTCCACACCTCTGACCCTGCACACCCAAACAATGTTCCGGAGTCCATTTGTCTACACATCACAAGCCCGACAACCTGCATGTCTCCACGTCTCTTTGGCCAACCCCATTTCCTCCAGTGAAAACAGGCCATCACCTCCCCTCGTACACCCACCACCACCCACCGCATCCGGCGGCACCAACCACCAAGCGGTCCTTTCTTTATTGTGCCTTCTTCCTGGTGTACTTTTCTCCTCACCCCCTGCGGTTGTCTCCCCTGTGCCGCCCCCATTCCACCAACCCTGGTTTCGTGCTAATTAATTTAATCCTGTAAGCAGGTGTAAGCCCCGTCATTAAGTGGAGCCAAGTCAGAGTAAAGGGGGGGGTGGGGGAGGAGGGGTGGTGCATTGTGAAAATGCGGGGACAGAGTGGGCATGAAGAACAAACGCCGAAATTGGTGGCAAAGCGGAAAAATCCTGTTTTTTGTGCAAGGGGCAACAGGAGGAGGATATGGGGGGGGGTCTGAAGGAGTGCTAAAGTGAAGAGGCATTCAGTGAATGTCATATCGATATATTTCCTTCTCCCTCTCTGTCCTTGCATCTAGCTTTCTTTCTTCTGTCTTTTTGTGTCTCTTCCCGGCTTGAGAGCTTGCATGGGGGGGGTAGTGTGAAAGAGGAAGGGGTGAAAAATGGGGACGCAGGGCTTGTTTTTCTCCTCGGGCCAAACAGAGCAGGACTATGGGCTTGAGTTCTGCACACGTTTTTTTATTTACCAACCATCCTTTCTCTGTCCATCCCTTTCCATGGGACTAAGGGGGTCTGAATCGAATCTGTTCGGAGGGGGCTGTGAGGCCTCCAAGTGTTGTGAACCAGTGGGTCTGAGCGACATGGTGATGCTAGACTGGAGATGCTGCTATAGGCCAAAGGAAAGGGAAGAAAGGAAACGAGGGGGTGAGTTTGCTAGGTGCCATCCACACCACATGCCAGGAACTCCCAAGGGCCTTCGTCCGCCGGGGCTCCTCCCGTCTGTCCTGGGGCAGCCGTTTGCCATGCGGCTCGTAGCCCCCGGAGAGGGGCGCTATTCTTCTCCCCTGGCCTCGATCCCCCCCCCCCGGCAGCAGTCAATCAATCCTGCTCTCTGGTCCCCTCTTCTCCTGTCAGCTTCTGTCGGCACCTCATTCTGCGTCCCGGTGCACATCCTCTCGCTTTCTCTCACCCACCCTCTTCCCTGTACCCCCCCCCCCCCCCCCAAACTCTAATTCCTTTTTAACTCAGTGAGCGGGTGTCAGGGATACAACTTGGTGCATTCCTGCCTGGCTTGTAGCGCAACAAGCCATTGAGCAGGAGATAAGCCTCTCTTTTAGGAGGGGTCGAGGAGAATTGAATTCAACTCCTGAGTGACGGGAGGAGGAAGATTTATCCCCGCCGGTGGACAATGCCGTCTTTTCGGGGACTTTAATCTCCCCAGGACAATGGGCCTGGTTTTCCTCCTACCACCAACTCCACCACCGCCGCCGCCCCAGTCTCCCTGCGTTTTTCCCACGATAGTCGTTGATTAGCACCCCGGGCCGATTGCCATTATCTCTATCTTGTTATTTTTTTTTTTTTCAAGGGGACTCATCTGTGTTTTTGTCAAGGGACAAGTAAGGCAGCTTAGAGGAAAGTGATAAAAAGACAGTGAGAGGGTAAAGGATTTGTAAGGCGATGGAGAGAAATGAGGAGACAGACAGGGCGAGAAAAAAAGTGAAAGGAACCCAGAAGTGTTGAAAACGTTGGCGTGAGCGCCAAGTTCATTGAGGGAGCCCAGGACAGAGGGCGATTCCTCTCAGCTGAGCAGACATCCTCACAACAACAGACGCACGGTCATTACTGTGACTCTTGTAACCCTGAGGGAAAGAGGAATGGGAAGAAAAGAAACATTCTTCTTTAGGATGGGCAGGATTTACCACAATTTGGGGATTGGTGGAGTTTGGGCTACTCAACAAACGGTGCTCAACACAAAACTCCAGTTCGATCTCAACAGGGCGACGGCTGGAAGGCCGCAGAGGGTCAATAAAGAAGAAGCAGGTTCATCGGTGACAAAAAAGTGGTCAAAACTCTGAACTATGAATTGCAGTTCCCAAGCAACCGTACGGTAAGAGTTGGATGAACTCTGAACCAGTGCAGAGCAAGAATGGAAACGTAAAAATATATGGCGCTGAAAATAAGAATTCTAGTTGCATTATCCATTAAACTGTAGCTATATATTTCGATGAATGGATGCGCATAGAAAACAGTAAAGATCCTATCACAATTTCTCAAAACTAAAGGTGAAAACATTGTTTGTTCATTTTGGTCCGTTAATTCCCTGATCAGGTAAGTACGCAAAGAAATGAATAAGATGACAAAAGTAATGTGATGTTCATACCTAAAATTGAAATATAATGTGATTAGCGTGATAAAGATAAAATAAATTTATAGATAGATAATAATGTACATGTATCTAAAGTTATGTCCGGAGACTGACGGACAAGCTTTGAATCTTCTCTTGGTAACAAGGTGCTCTTCATGACCCAATTGTTTAAGGCAACAAGTCTGAATTCATACACCACACATACGGATGTTGTTACGAGTCAGTCAGGGGGTCAGGAGTGTTATGTAAGGCAATGAGACATTATAATATCGAATCTCACTCTCTTGGCCGAGGCGAGACACAATCTGTCGAGCATTTACTCGGCTGTGAAAAGTTACAGCCTCATCTGCTTTTTCCTATACTGGAATTCACCCTCACACACACACGCACGCACACGCACGCTTCCTCCACATTACATTAAATCCCTCAATTATGGGTTACCAATTTCTAGTCAGTGTACTGTGAGCCCTTTTTTTCTGTTAAACTGAATGTCTTGAGCGGAGTGTGTTTCCACGTTCAAACCACACAACGGGACGCTCCTAACCCAGCGGGACAATCTGAAAAAATAAATACAGCCATAATTACAGGAGAGAGAGACATGGGCCATGTCTGACATGACAAACCCCAGATGGATTTCTCAGGCTGAACGTGCGTGTGTGTGTTTGTGTGTGAGTGAGTAGGTATACATGTGTGGTGGGGCATGTTTATGTATATGTTTGTACCCCTTTTGTGTGAGTTGGTGTGTGTGCTTACGTGGAAACATGATCTGTGTTCCACGTCTAGATGGGCCCTTTGCTTTTTTCCGTGTGCTTTGTGCGGGACCATGATGAAGAAAGAGGAAGAAGAGAAAAAGACACACAAAAATGTAAAAGCTGGATGCGCCGACTCAAATGCAGAAGGACAACGACCGTGCACCAGACCAGAGAAGAAGAGACGGAGAGAACAGAGAGACATCTCTGGATGCGATTTGGGGAAGCACAGAGTAAATATTTATTTCCCATCGTTGGGCCTGTCAGTGGTAATGTGATGGATTCACTGCCTGATGTCTTCCAACGCACACTGCTGCTATTCAAAGACGCCTGTCCCCCCCCCCCCCCCCCCGTGGCAGGCCTCGCACTGCGGCGGCGGCCTGCTGTACACAATGCGAACAAAAAAAAATGGGATACTTGCTCAGTGGCCTGGGCGAGTACTCAGTCACAGTCCCGCACATTAACACACAAACTGGCACACGTGTCTCATAAATGGATTCCTTTGTTGAAGGGAAGATTACCAGTTCAGCTTATCCCTGCTTGCACTCTTTCCCTTTCCGTGCGAGTGTGTGCGAGTGGGTTTCGCATCCATGAAACCAAGCTACGACGGCAAAATCTCTCCAACTGTCTCTAACACACACACACACACGCGTGTGCACAGAAAGATGGACGCCCGCATCCCGATAGTAGCGCGAGCTGCTGGTGCTTGTGTGCGCAATCGACCGTTGCCAGGAAACAGAGTAACGCCATGGAAAAAATGCCACGTTTTAAGACAAAGTCTTGAAGTCTTTTTTCATATATATATATATATATATATATATATAACCTTTTTTTCAGCCAACAATGCAGCTTTGTCCATCTTTCAGACTTGTTACATAGTGTGTGGGAAGCTCGGAGGCCATTTCCCCAAAGAAAGCGCTCTCATCTCTTGTTCAACGCGTCGTAGTTGTTGGGGCCAGCTCGCGAGCCTGCGGGCTCCATGTCGCTCTGCACACCCCCTTCTGGTCATCCTTCTCCTTCGCGAAGCCCTGTTTTTTCCCCTCCCATCTTTCAAAATAGTCTTCCTAACGAGTGTTGGCCCATCCCTGTTCCCAGCTATAAAAACAGGCACCGGTGGCCGAAGATGCTTAGAGAATGCGGTTATTATTGCACACACACATATAGGCAGGGGCCCGTTTGGTAAATGATGCCCCAAACTTAGCTCGAAGCCGGAATGAGTCCAAGGTTTCATCTCATCATCATCATCATCATCATCATCATTCCTCGGCAGGCACATTATTTGTTCCAGAGAAAACAATGTTTTTTCCTCCCTCTCGCTAACTTGCACTGTTATTCTTTCTTTTCCTATCTTCTTATATCTTTATCTCTTGTGCTCCCGCTGTAAGTTACCAGCGTTCCTCCCATTTCTCCTTCCATTTGTCTCTTGCTTTTCCTACTCAACACTCGCTCTCTGCCCACTTCTTCTTCTTCTTCAGACCGTTCTTTAAGAAACAGACGGGAGTAATTCAAACAACATGGCTCTAATTCACTATGACATGTTTCATTTCTGACCTCACTTCAGATAAGCATCTTGCTCTCTCCCGTTCTTACTGCGTGTCTCTTTCTCCCTTACACAGTCGTCAACATGCTTTGGATGAGCCTGGGCCTATTTGTGGAAGATTTCTCTAACCATGCGCTCATGCTCACGGTTTTGCGGATACTCAATGAGACCAAAATGTTTGCTTTTGCTTTGTAGGTCATTTAAACAAATGTTCTTCTGAGGAGCCAAGTGCGCTGGAGGCTTCACGAGCCGTCCATCAATTTCTTATCTGGATTGGAGAGGTTTTCAGTGATCATGTTTTTGGACGGAAAGCTTTTTTTTACATTTATTGTTGATTACTATACAGACGAAAAGACACACTACAAGACATGATGGTCAACTAGGATATTTGACCTTATTGCCAGATATGGGATTGGGAGGTTGGTGGAGGGGGGGGATCACAGGAAATGACTCAACAGTTCATTTCGGGTGCTGGGGTAAGTCAGAGTGAAAAAAGAAACTTGACAGGCGCAGCAGACTCTGTTGCCAACCCCGAAAGCCACAAATATGAGCATGTTCCCTGAGAAGGGGGACCATGGGAGAACAGTGTGCCTGGCGGTGGGCAGCGCAGGAGAAGGGAGAGAACTGTGGAGGTTTCCTTTGGGCGAGGGGTCAACATGAAGCCCGAACCCAAGATGACTTGCCTGCTCTTCCTGCCGCCCTGTGGCAACAGTCCTGTGTGTATGAGACGTGCTGGTGCTTTCTATCGCAGGGCCTCAGAGTCCTACTCCAATGAGGAAAGGTCTGTGGAGACACACGTCATATTCTCCACCACAGGAAGGAAAAACATCTGTATTCATGACAAATACAACCAAGTCATGTTTTTTTTCTTTCTCCCTCTTCAGTTGCACATTTCGGTCAGAAAATAGAATAATATGCTGTAGAAATAATACACTCCAATCTGGCCAACTTTTAACGTTGAGCTGTGGAAGGGAACAATTCATCCCAATGCAGACCATACACATTTCAGGTATTGTGTGTGAGTGCTTGAAACAGCCTCTGTGCAAGAGTGTGTTGACGGCTGCCACACACAGACCATCCAGGATGTGTATCATGTTGATCACTTCTATATGGAAATTCCAGTGGATAGTAGTCTATTAGTGGACTAATAGTCACATTTGCACCCCAAGAGAAGAGAAGCCAACCGACATCCAAAACGATAAAAATGTTTGTGAAAGTACACTTCAGAGTTGCAAATTAACTCACAGATTTCTCGTGACGATGTTTAGCGCTGAGGTCAGGCCAGTGATTTTTCCTCAATTAAAACCAACTGTGGGATTCTCACGGGAAAAAGGACAGATGCTTGGTATCTATCACACACCTTGTGTTCCGCGTGGAAATCCAACAGCACTGAAAATCCAACAGCACTGAAAATCCCCCAAACCCCCCCACACCCCCCCAGCCTTCTCAACACACACTGGGCCAATGTTGAACTGTACCAGCTACAGCCTTTAGCTGCTTCAACAGCTGCGCTGCCTCATCCCTCATGTGCAGTGGCAAGTGATGTGTGTGCAAATGCAAGTGTGTGTTTCTCTGAGGTGGGGGGGGAATTGGGCATGTGCACACTTACTGCATATGTGTTTATGCATGCAGCCATTTGCATAGCGCAGGCCATAAGAAAGACTTCATTCACAGCTTCTGTGAAATTAGCCACAGGCTCAAACCAAATTGTTCACACTCCAGACCTGCCGATTGTAAACAGACTCAACTCGGGCTCTGTGAACTCACTGGGTACCTCACGTGCTCGGCCTTTGGCTGTTTTGTTGTTGTTTGTGGAGTTCACTAAAATAAGCGGTTGGTTTCAGAGTTTAAGAGGAGTTCTTTTCTGAAATCTCAGCACAATGTTATGTTTTTAATAGCTAATTATAATCAAGTATATTTAAGAGGACGTAATGGACTGTGCATCAATAACTCTGATAACGCAGCATTTAATAGATGTACAGCATCGTAATGAAGCTTCATCTACAGTAGAAGAAGCAGAGTTGTGGCATGTCTGTAAGATGCGTTTCACTTCAGACTCGTAGCCATAGCACAACTTTTACAAATCAGCAAAGACTCAAATCTGTAGATCACGTATTTAGTTTACAGGATGACGTGACGTACTGTGACCTACTGTTATTGTTACTGTTATTCTTAAGATTATTTCATTGAATTCTTTCCCACTTCATGACATTTTCCCGAGGCCTAACATTGAACCGGTGACCCCTCGATGGCCGCCACTTCCTCTGATCGCAGAAAACCTGCAGTCAATTTGATTAGCCGCCACTCTTTCTTCCAATAGAGCCTCAGGTAATGAGGTATGTCTGGAAGTAGGTGGAGGCCAGCAAGGTGGGGGTTTGGTGGGGGGGGGGGGGGGGGGTCGGCTGAGGTGGCCGTTTGGAGGGGCGAGGGACTCTTCAAACTTCAAAGGCTTCAGATTTGGACACGAAACACACGTTGGGAAGTGGGGGAGGAGGTCGGATCACACAAATCTAATTTTCCCTAAAAAGGGGAAATGCAGACAATGAGGAGTTGGGGGTAAACGACTTGTGACCCCACTTTTACCTGGTTACCCCCACCTCTGTGTGCCCCATCTCTTCCTCCCTCCCTCCCAGATCAGATTAAGCCTCAGTGGAAGGGAGCCTCCACTCGTTAAGGAACCCTGTCATGACAAATAGAAACACAAAGCATGACCTGCCTTCAATTGGAAACGGATCCACAGTGGAGGGGCGCATAGGGAGGGAGTCAGATGAAGAGAAAGAGGCAGGGAGATGTAGATAATTGAATCAAGGCTGCGGGGGGAAGACAGATAAATCTTATTATTGATACTTCAGTTGAGCAGACACATAGTGAAAGAAGGAGAGGCCGAGAGTAAGAGATCAGTCTCACTTCATTAAAAGACAGAGAATATATCTGGATCATTTAGCCGTCTGCTGCGGGGCACGACTGTGCATCTACGCGCATATGTTCCCGTTTCTCCGTTTCTATCCGCATGGACAACATTGGGATTTCATTTAAGTTAAGCCAAAAGAGGTTGTGTCCAAAATCTAGATTAACATCGTCTTTACTCCTTACAGTGTTGGGTCAAAGCAATAAAAACGCACACGGTCCTTCCTATGTTGTAAAATACACCACAGTTGACTTCCTTTTACTTCTCCCATGATCCTTCCAAAACATTTCCCATCACAGAAGATGGAAAAATAAAGTGGAAAGCAAACTCCTACTTGTCTTTTCCCAAAAGGAGGTATTTTCTCCAGAACAAATGTGTCATTTTCCAGCTTTCCAACTGAGTAATTTTATGACGTCTCGTGTTATTTTTTAATGTTCCTCGTGACCAAAATGCCAGCTGAGGTGTTCTCTCAGTAACCACGTTCAGGTATGAGACATTAAGAAACAACTCCAAATCTGTAAATGATCCCGATGAAAGTTTATATTTTGCAGCCATATTGACGAGCTCATACCTCACACACATATATATATATACACACATAAGGATGGAATGATGAAATCCCTCCGTGGGGGAAAAGTTGGGAGAAAGACGTTCTCTTTGAGAATTGTAACAACTACCAGAAGTTGGTGTGAATGCGTGCGGTCAATAATGGATGAAGAGGACAGCGAAGACAAGTAGCTGAGGGGAAACTCAAGAAGAGGCAGGTGAGCCGAGGGGGGGAACTGTCCCGCTCACCTCCTATCGTTTGTCTCCCCCCCCCGCAACCCTAACTCTCCCCCGCCAGTCTTTATCTCTCCCCCACGTAAACTTGCTCTACACAGCTGGCATGTACATAAGTGAGCAAACAGAGACATTCAAACACGCATGCAGCCGGCGGGGAGAGACTCAGCTGCCACCTGAAACATTCTAATGTGTAAATAAACACCTGAGAGCGTCGCAGCCAAACAGAACCAATTTCCCGAGCTCCGCAAACAAAGTCGGACCAATCGTGACACTAGCCTTTTTCTTTTCTTTAGAGGAACCCCTCAATTAATATGTCACCACAAAGTCGACACCACGAGACCCTGCTAAAATAAGCCAGCCACTTCAGCCCTTGCCTCTGGAGAGAGACGAGAGAGGGACGTAAATTGCCCTCTTTAGAGTAAAAGAGTCATCCAAAAAAACCAATAAGCTGTAAGAGGGCACCTGCAGCACTGAAAATAAATAAGTTGTCTTTTTCCGTTCCCACTCGGCTTATTCCCTCATGAGCAACCTGTGAAAACAATTCTGTTTATCCACGTCCATCGTTGCTGCAGCCACCTGAAGCAGCGTCCCATAGAGCTTCTTAATGGCAGCTGTTTGAGCAACAGTTCCGACCTCCAGCAAATGTGTGAACGGCAGCTTCCAAACACACACAACATTCTCATCGGTATTGAGCAAACTAGCTCCATTTCTTGAAATCCCTTAATAAAAAGTAAGATGTTGCATCCCAAACATATAGCACATACAATAAAAAATATATATATATATATATATATATATTATTAAAAATTTTGCTCCAGCCAACATAAAAAAAAAAATTCAATTTATTTAACTTAAAACAATGTCATGGAAACAAGTTTAATTCAGTTTTAACAAATGAAATGTATGTGACAGTTTTGACCCCTGTGATGTTGTGATGATATAAAAACACTACATCTATAAATAAAAATAAAAATAATTTCTCTACGGCCACTGTAGATTTATTTGGCGTGCGATGTTCCTCACACACTCTGTTACAGGAGGTGATGAAAGAGGAGAGGAGCAGCTTTGAGGAGCGCGCTGTCACAGACACCATGTTGGCTCGCTGCTACGCATCCCCGCATTGTCCCCCCCGCTACACCCGACACTGCCCTTTCCACCTGAGCGGTGTGTGTGTGACTGTGTGACTGTGTGCGATCTAATCTTGAGCACAATGAAGGTACAAAGAGCAGAAGAAGTGATCAAAGTGTTGATACAGAAAACAACAAAACAACAAAAACACTATCCCCACAGGTACTTAATTGAGATATCCATAAAAAGTACAAGAAGGCTCTGATGCTGATGTAACAAAAGGTTTAACTCGGACAAACACTGCTCCGTTTAATGCACAAAAGAAGATGCTCAAATATCGAGTACTAATTTTAAATTTCTTTGTTTGTTTAAATGTTTACACAAGTGCAAGAAGTGAAGCCCTAATGGTAGGGTTATAATTGATGGCGGCTGGTCGAAAATGTTCTTGGTAGGGCAATCAAATCCATTTCAGAAAAAATATCCTAATCAATAATGCAAAACTGCTTTGCAGTTATATAAAATATTTATTCCAACACAAGATAATATATCTTATTATATAAGATCATATATATATATATATATATATCAATTAACAATCAGTAGGATACATATTTCTATATGTCGAATGGCATTAAAATCCGTGATCTTTACTTCCTCCAGAATGTCATCTGCCTGTCGAAAGCGGCCTGGACGAGAACACGAAAGCTTGGGGCCAAACCAACGACGCCCCAGGTTGCGTCTACTCAAGGACGCTGATTGGCTCATTTGTATGTCACTTTTTTTTATTTAATCCTGAATAGGATGGCCACAAATATAAGCTGCTAACCTTTCAGAAATCATCCAATATTGACACAAAAGACAGAAATTCTAAATCTTTTAAACAGAATCAATGACATCGGTGATTGCTCTGTGGCAACTACCAGACATACTATTTACTAGTATAAATATCCCCCGTACAATAGCGTGATGTAAACAGTTCAACTTTGCTCTACTTTTTGAATGAAGTGAGAACTACAAGGGAGGTTTTGAAGAGGAGGGAGAGAAGATGAGAGGATAGATTTATCGCGTCTCCTCTGTGTGATATTGGTTTCAAAGGTGCAGTTGTAAGTGAAAGACACAGGTTAGAGCGCCGCGTTGTGTGCGTGCGCGCGCTCTGAAACACGTTTGTGCACACGTGTGTGTGTGTGTGTGTCTCTCGGCGGACCCAGATGGCAGGCGGGCAAGGGGGGAAGTTGGGCCAAGTGGACAGGAAGCCGTGAAGGAGAGTTCTGGTTACGGGGATCAGACGGTGGGACGAACCCCGCTCAAAGCGCCCGCCGCTACCGTACTCCAGGTGTGGGTTTCACTCCTGGACATGGGGGACAACACACATTCTTGTATGTTAGCTCCCAAAAGGAGACCGTGCTGGTGTGTGTCCGCATGCGAGAGTGTGCGTCCAGTTTTTGTCCTAATTAACATGCAAAGGCAATGTGCGCACATACACACACACACACACATATGCACCGTCAGTCACACACAGCCCCTCCTCGCCAAACCCTCCCCCCACCTCCCCTTCCACAGAGCAGATCCACTTAAAAGGGCTCGTATCAATTGTCAACGGCCATGTTTAGTTGTTTAGGCCCCTTTTCTGCAATGATGAGGACCAGACCATGGAAAATGCAACCACCCATTAGCCACATGTTGCTTCTAATACTGACCCAATAAAATGCCTTTCCCTCTGCCACGGAGAGTTCATCGGGCCCACCACACAGACGGACGGGGGACAGAGCGAGGAGGACAGGAAACAAACCAAAACCATTAAGCAGCAAGCGAAGGGATGTGGTGATGGAGGGAGAAGAGGGAGAGAGATGTTAGAGTGTCAAAGAAAATCGGAAGCGCCTGGGCCTGCTGCTAATTTCCCGCCCTGAGTGCGGTAATCTGTGGGGAAGATTAAGGTGAAGGAGTTATTCTTTACTATTTTATTAAGAGGTGCTTTAGGCGCTGGAAGAAGGGGCTTTAGTGCTCCTCCAGCAGCGTGCCATACAATACAAGACAAACATTTGCTGTTATTCCACCAAAGTACTCTCAGATGTGCTGCTTGCCTTTTGCTGCACAGGAACTTGGCATCAAAGTTCTCTGCAGTTCTCTCAAAACAAAAGTGTGCCCCTCTTCTCCGAGGGTCCTGCCCTCTGCCTGCGTCCGACAGATAAATAGCGAGGTGTCAAAAGACACGAGGGCAAACCGCACACCTAGTTTTAATTAAAATGGGGGCGAGAAGGAGAGGGACGAAGGAATCTCTTCCTTATCTTCTGAAAAATAAAACTGATGACTGGACCACTGGTATTAGCTGTACATGGGTTATTTTAGTGTAGAATTATTGGGCTCACAGTTAAAACGAATGATATGTAAAATATCAACACTTATCTTGTTACAAATCGATTTTCTTCAACAAAAACACCTAGCTCACGGGCAAGTCTTAGAAAGGCGGTTTTCCAGCTAAATGAAAAGCTTTGTAAATATAAATTGGAGCCAAGGCCGGCGACAGGCCAGCAGCAGCAGCCTCACCCACCTGCCTCTTTTGTTTGCTTTGTCCCTGCTGCACCAAGCCATTCTCAAACACTTGCTGCTCTTCAGTGCTGTTGAAAAACAAGATGCCTCTGCCAGTGCATGTGTGTCCCTGCAGCCATCCAAGTGAGCTTTTACTGCATTCAGGTAAATGGACAGAAACACATTTGCATAGCCAACGTGGCGCTGAAACAAAGACATGGCAGTAAAGCTGCATGTCTTCAGTCCCCCCCCCCCGTCCGGCGACATGCAGGTCCTAGAGTGCAAACATTAGCTTGGAACAACATCTCCCCCCGTTTAAACAGCTAAATTGTCGTGTCACGAAAACCTCAGGAACTTTGAGTTGAATGGTCAGCGCGGAGAGACGGAAACCACACAAATGGCAGTTTAACAAACTCATGAAACACAATTCTAAAACGTCTTCCTCTTTCGTTTTCTCCATAAAAACAATGAGTAGACTTGATCAGGAGAGAGGTGGAGAGACATCGGACTGTGCCATTCTAAATGCGCCCTCTGTAAGCTGTGGATGATTGAAATCCAATCAAATGATTCAACTTTTAAAAAGATAAACAGTGAATGACTCAGCATGCAAATCACACACAAGACATTAAGGACTCATTTCAATAGAGCAAATCCATGTACTTTCTCTATTAAAACATAAAATCTCAAGTGACACATGAGAGGGGACTTTCCCTTTAATGTGCACACGATCCAACTTAGACGTAACGTCCAGTTGATGGTTGTTACACTTCAGAGGGACAAGGAAGAAGCAGCCCAGCTCATGACATCACCCAAGTCCGACAGGTGATGACGTGTGAACTGCACAGCGAAGGGCAGCTGCAGACACGATGGCAGACAACGTTCGGGACGAGATGCAATGGCCATTGAACGGAAGTAGGATTAAAACAGTTATGCTTAATAACACTAAGAATAAACCTGTTTAATTTGTTTTTACATCTAGACCTTGGAAAATACATTAAAGGCTAGATGAAGCCTTTTTTGTGGTATCCCAAACCAAAATCAAACTGATCTGTGTTTGTGCAACTCAGTGCCACCCGCTGTCTACTTCTGCTATGGGTTGGATTCACGCATTCAAGGCTGTGCTGGACAGGGATTTATTTTGTGTGGGGGATTTTCACTGGAAAGAGCAAAAAATACTAACTAACTTGTTATATTATAACTCATGGCTCATAGTGGTAAGATACGCACAAGCAAAGTTAATATTTGAAAACGTGTTATATTATAGGATGGATCCCATTTAACAGGCAAATATTTGAATAACAATATCGTTCTTAAATGCCCATTCTCATATTCAACTTAACGCAACACTCTTCTGTCTGGCCAGGTGAGCCTATCCAGAAACCTGTCTTTTTTCCTTCTGGCTGGAGCACATACAATTAGACTGCCACAGGCCGCGCACTTTGCCTGCGGGACACTGAGCATCGCAGAGATGCAGGCGTGTAATAGAGCCATTTGTTTTCCTCAGAAAACTGTCCAAATGCCCTCGCTGGGATCGCTAGACTGCACAATGGCGAGCTATGAATTGGTCAAATCCTTTGGGTCAGGTTATTGATTAGGCCTACGGCTAGTAGCTAGCAAATATGCAACTAAATTAAATATTTGTGATTGTGTGTTTAGGTGTGTGCGCTTGTGCCTGTATGTGTCTGTCTGTGTGTGTGTGTGTTTGTGTGTGTGTGTGTGTGTGTGTGTGTGTGTGTGTGTGTGCATTACTGAGGCAATATATCAACTTAATCTGAGCAAACCACTAGTCAAGTTTTAAACCAAAGACCTCTACATGGGTTCTGTGATGAGTTAGAGGATTCTTATAGATGTGTGTGTATATACATATATATATATATATATATATATACACACACACAAATATAAAAGGGACTATAGAGGCATACAAACACAACCTTACACTGCTTCCCTCATCTGTTCCATTTCTCGCTCAACATCCGCTGCACTCCCCATCAAACATCTCCCTTTTCAGCAAGAACAGTGTGTCAGGGTCAGAAAGCAATTTAAAACCTCCAGTAATGAGAGTCAGTGAGAGAGAGAGAGAGAGAGAGAGAGAGAGAGAGAGTCGGAGAGGGAAAAGTTAAAGGGTGGGAGAGAAAGGGAGATGAGGTAGTGGGGCGGAGAGAAGAAGAGGATGAGGAAGGAGGGAGGGGTAGGCTGGGGTGTCAGCCATCAAAGCGGGCCAGGAGAAAAGAGGGCCAGGTGCTGGTTGTGGGAATGTGCCCGTCCACGGTTCCAGGGACCAGGGAGCTGGTGGGGGCGGAGGGAAGGGGGCGGAGGGGGAGCAGGGTGGTAATTAGCCAAGCCTGGAGGAGAGAGAGGGCCCTCCAGGGCCCGCGGGGATAGCCCCTCCGAGAGGATACCATTTGCACTTCTACAGGAGCCGCCAGCCCCGGGCCACAAAGAAGGGGAAAAGGGGAACTATGGCATCCTTTATCAGGCCCGACAAAGACGCCGCATCTTTTCAAAGGAGCCCGGAGAGAGAGAAAAACTCCAGTGTTCCAGAAAAGGAGGGGAAAAAGAGAGGAGAAGAAAGAATCCTCGGACTGGTCAGGAGACACACACACACACGGAGAGAGAGAGAGATGCCAGTGTGTGGGTTGCATAGCGGGACAGGAGGTTATGGTCATAATGTGACCCTGTCACTCCGCTGAGACATCAAAAATTCACATAATGTCCCGTCCCCCCCCCGTCCCCCCCCACAGACACAACATTTTGGACACATGGAAATATGAGATCTCTCTACCGGAAGAAGTTTGACTACAACCGAGGTTGTGGTTCTGATTTGTAGAGGCAGTGGATCAGGACGGATATTTTCTACCTTTGACATTATCTACGAATCTTAAGAGTTTTGCCCTCCTGCAGCGCGGAGGAAAGTGGAGGTCATTGACATTACTTTTACCTATTACCTCTGGAGTACTGCTGCACAGGGGGGGTGAATGGTGGTCTTTGAGGCTGGGAGGCTTTGTGCTCCTCGTTGGAGAGCAGCCTGACAGCCTCAGCTGAGTGAGGGCCAAAGGTCAGACAGGTCATGTGATAAGGCATTTCAGACCTGCATATAGGGCCCCAGAGTGAAACCGCCCCCCCCGATACACACACACTTTCTCTGTCTCTCTTCTTCTTTTCTCTCTCTCTCTCTCTCTCTCTCTCCCTCTCTCTCTCTCTCTCCCCTTCTCTGGACACAAAATGCCATTTGTTGTCCGTCAGTCAGTAGCACAGGGCCGGGGTCGGGCCCGGTGCTGAAAGCTCCATTCACACACCCTCTCACCCAGGGATGTTTTTGCAATTCAATATTTTCACACGCAGGCAGCTTCGTCGTTACTTTGGAACCGTACACTTGGCAGGATGGGGCGAGGGGCCTATGGGACAGAGGGGCTGAGAGGTGGAGGAGAGGGGGTCAGCACAGAGGAATCCTAGTGTCGGGAGGGGATGGGCCCGCCCGGGCTAATGGGCCATCTTGAAATGTTTTAGCTAAGAACCCAAGCAACACCTACACACACACACACACACACACACACACACACACACGTATTGTGCCTTACTTATCGCTTCACATCCAATCAGACTCCAGGTTAACAAGGAGAGCTTCCTTCATCAAAATATCTGGGCTAATAGAACCACACCATCCCACCAGGAAAAGACCTCTCTCACACCGGACATCTTTCTGACCCAGATTTCTAACATGCGGTTGGCAAAAGAAAAAATGTTTGGATAATATTTGATGCCTGCACCCATGTTAAAAGTATCGGCACATATGATATGACAAAATACACAACTAATAGAAAATGAATAAGGAGTTTTGAACAGCAGGTAGACAAGAAGGGACCGGTTAGGAAACCGGTCCAGACACATCAGAGAGCAGAAGTATCAACTCCATGGAAATGCACCTCATTTAAACCCAACAATTTGACGTGATTTTTTCCAATTCCAACAACTAACACCTAAGGATTTGTTTAGCATACAGAGTGGCCGAGGTAAATGGACGGCCTCTATGAGCTCTTAATATATTTATTCTGTGCGCCACACTCTACTTAATGAAATTAAACCACACAAATAGTGGCTCTTTGTCCCTGGGGGAGTTCAGTAATCAACATGCCACCAGTTTCCATTTTGTATGAAAATAAATGGCAGCTGGTGATATGGGCCTAATTGTGTTGCACCAGGGAGGAGCTAGTTAAAAAAAAAGAAGAAAAGAAAAAAGAAACTTGCAGCGGTGATGTAGTGCAGCCAATTTTCATGGACAGCAGCGCTCAAGACAGGCGGTGAAATAAGCAGAGGCATTCATCTGGGGACCGGTACCCCTCTTCCACTCTCTCCCTCCGTCTCTCTCTATCCATCATCCTCACAAAGAAAGTTAGCCAAGTATTAAACAAATAGAGAACTGGTGAGGCCTACGCGCTAGCGCCTGGCAGGGTCACTGGATAATGACGGCTCAATTACGGGGGAATCTCCTTGTACACTGCCCCTCCCCAATGCAATCCCCACAGCGCCCCCCCCCACCCAGCATGGCAAATTTGTCAAACTCACCAAAACGATGGGTTCGACTGTGTAATCGCTAACCGTCCCCACCGACATGAAAGGAGTCTTTATCTGGCCCAATCAAAGAACCTGATCTCTGAGAGAAAAAAAAGGGCGGGGGGTGACTGGAGAATAGAAAAGTCCCCGCTTGGCCCCTGCGAGACACAGAGATGTCCCTAATCCGCTTTAATGAGACACTGCTTGCCCATCTTTGTGGAAATGACGAAACACAGCGTGAAAGGCGGCGAGTGGGGGGGATGCGAGTGAAGACGGGGCCCCGGTCTGATGAAAGGGGAGCCGGTGTCTGAGCAGTTTGTCTTCTTATCATATCTGGACAGGATGAGCCATAATCAGCAGGGCCCGATTGGGAATGGGACTGGAGGCTTTGGGTGTGTGTGTGTGGAGAGATGACTTTGAATATGCGAAGCAAAGCAGAGGAAAGTAAAACTTTCTAGAAGTTTTGAACAGTGCTGTTCCCTGACAATGAAGTGTCACATTTCACCACGTACGTAGTTGGTAACTAGATGCATTTCAGGTAGACAAAAATGTTTATAATCGTATTGTATTTACTTTTAGAAGCAACGCTTGCTTCTGTACAGATACTAATCAGACAGCTTTAGCCCACTGGCTTAAAGCGATGTTTTAATAATGCTAAAAATAGAAAAAGTCCAAATCATTATATAGCAATAATCAATTAAGTCCAAACCAATGAACAGTTTTCCACTGCGGACTGAACTGTTAATGTGTGTAACAGTATTGTAGAACTTCCTCTGCATTCATAATGTAGACGGAAGATATGTGCCAAACAATATCATTATAAGATCACATCTTTGTAATTACCCAACAAAATGTTGTCTTCACACCAGAACTACTAGCAAGGACAACATAAAGAACAGGACGTTCTGGAATGGATGAAAGGAAAAGATCAGGGGGAGAACGAATGGCGTGATAAAAGAAAAGCAAGAGAATAAGGAGAAAGTGAGCAGGCTAATACCAAACAAATCGGGATTAGACCCAGATAAGACCAGTCACAATGCAAGAGGGAATCATGAGGGCTGCTAAAACACGCTAATTAGGGACTCGACACATTTGCCCCTTGTTTTGCAAACAACACACACTGCTTGGCAGCGGGAGTTGCACAATCAGACGCACAGAGAGATAATCATTCAGCGTTAATCAGAACACTCCGTAGCAAGGACGACTGCTGCAGTCGACGTGTGTTCTTCGGCCCGTGGAGGCGGATGGAGTCTTCCAGCCACGGCAGTGGGGGGGGACGTAACTCGATAAGCAGCCACAGGTCAACACAAAATGCATTTAGCTGCAGTGTAATGGCTTTTCATTCTTTGAACCCCCTTTTTTCGCCAACACATTCCGCTGCTCGAAAACGCTGCTCAGCTATTTTTAACAAGACCCTGCCCCCATCTGCAGGCTGAAAAGGCAGGGTATGAGGAGAGACAGAAAACAGGGGGCTGCTGAAAAAGAAAACATCGGGGATGTATCTTAAAAGTCTCTCGGGCACGTCGCAGTCTGCCAAACGATTGGGAGATTGCTGTGTTTTTACAAGCATGGCGAGTGAGGTCATAGTGCAGGGCAGAGAGAAAGGCATGTATGTGCCAACTGGATGATGTGAGGTCAATGTATCATTGGAATGAATGGGATTTAGAGCCATGTGCAAGAGCTTAATGCACTGGTATTTGTATTTCAACTCAAAATTGGATTTTACCAGCATGAGACCAAGCCAGGAAGCATGAGGCTAAAACGTGTGTGTGTGTGTGTGTGTGTGTGTGTGCCGGGTGCCTGTCCAGGTGTAAGAGGTGCCCACCCATCGCTGAGCCAAGGTCAAAGCTCAGAACAGTAAAGGGACCACTCTCTCACTCACACACACACACACGTATTTAGCCACCCAACAGTGCCAGCTCCTGCTGTTTGGATGACATTTACACTCAACCTTTCTAGTTTGTGATTGATTGGGGTTAAATCCTAACATTGCCCAAAAATCTGTCACCACTAAGGTAGGTGCATGTGTGTGTGTGTGTGTGTGTGTGTCTGTCCAGGATCCATCTGAATGTGTGTGTCTGTATGTATTGCTTCAATGTGTGTGAGCACATGTGTCACGCAGGCTAAGGAGAGCCAGTCAAATGTTTCCAAGCCTCCGGTGAGTCTCCGTTGACATTGAAGTCACTGAAGTTACACATCTCTTTAATGCAGAGTGAGATACCGGAAAAGTCTGGAATTCCAGATTTGATCATCAAATCAAGTAAACACAATGAATACGGATTGTTCAGTAAAGTTCCCCCAAAAACCTTATCAAACCAAAATGTCAAGGTGTTTCACTGGAGGGTGATGAGACCTTTCTCAGGAGGGAATCAAGGGCTTTCTGTACTTTGTATGTACACTGGGATTCATTGAGGATTCTTTGCAGTGTCCACATTTCTAAATCATTTTCACATTTCAAGGTACCTCTCCAGATTAGAGACACAAAACAGCAGCAGCGAATTTACAGCAGCAACTGACGGAATGACAATAAAAGCACTTCCTTGGAGATAAGAAAGTGTCTCACACACCGTTCAGGGGGGGAGAGATGGAATCACAGATAGTGAAAGAAAAACATGAAAAAGTTGGCAGTGAAACAGTCGTAAAACAGACCATTTAAAAAAGGCCAATATCACATTTGTACTGAATTGCTCCAATAAAATGAATCCCCCCCTCTTGAAAGCTTTAGAATTCAGGTAACTATTCTTTGTATTGTAAGTCTTCATTTAATTCCCTGCTTAGGTGGAAGAGAAAATGGGTTTTCCGGAATAGCTGTTAAATATAGAATATATGGGGGAGAAAAAAAAGAGTAAGAAAGTTCACTGCTCACAATGCACACTAAACTGAGTCCTGCACGTGCACATTCTGGGATTAGGACCTCACATCCCGCAAACTTCCATAATCAAGTACCTACTTTACTCAGCATATGTGGCCGTGCCAAATGTGGATTGATGCAATTAGTTCGGCCACACAATTTCTCAAAAATTGACATAAATGCTCTTATAATCTGCCCAAATGCTCAGAGAAAAAAAACACTCCACAGCATTTTAAAAAAAAAGTAAATGAAGCGTTTCGGTGTCCCAAACCGGATTTTCGAAGGATCATTGCAGAGCAGGTGGTATTCCATATAAGGTAAAAAGTATTCGGAGAACCGGAAAAATAAAACAAAGAATATTGCACAGAACCAACATTTGGCATCCCCTGAATGGCTGCGGGGTGTGGGTACAAAGATTCACAAGACTGTGCTCATCATAGCTGTCACAGTTTGTCATTTTAGACAAAGACGTAAAACGGAAAAACTGGTGTTGCCTGATTCAGAGCGCTGCTGGGATCATTCACATCATCACACCCACGGATGCAAATGGACTCTGAGGAACCACAAGAGGCTCATGTTTCCCACCGTGTTGTATCTAGGAAAGGTCTGCCGCGGTAAAATCGAGATCTCTCAAGTATCTTCATTTCGCCTGCTGACATTTACATTAAAAAAAATGAAATTGCTTCGAGGATAGTCGTCAGCCTTCATCAATTAGAAACAGTATTGGTAAGTGAACTTCAAATTAAAAGTAAAACATGGCATTTTCAGAATTGCAGAAGTGCATAAAAAGCGTGTTCAGGCTCTACTACTCTGTGAGCATGGAGGACACACATTACAGCTACATAGCAGTAATACGCGGGAGCATGCAAGGGGACCATGAGCGTTTAACCAGTAGTTCAACATAGCTACCATTGTTGGTTTTAAAGTGTTATGGGTTGGGTTTTATTACTTCTGTCGAAACATCAGAAACTGTTGAGCCAGGCCAAGTTCATGACTGGGAGTTCGTCTAACAGCCTGAGGGCCATTTAACACAAAGACCAATAGGATATCTGGCAATTAGTAAATATAGACCAACTAGAAAGAGAGAGAGTCAGGAAACTGGGGAGGGAATGAGATCGAAGCTGTGTGTATTGTGTTCAGAGAGGGCCGAGGCCATTTTTGTGAGAAAAAAAATCTGCAGAAAAAAATGAAAAATATCCAGCGTGGTGCGATCTTTAATTTATTGACTTGATGAATGCGTACAACCCAGCGACCGAAATATGTTAAGAAAATCAATGGCGTGTGTAAGTTGCGGTCAGAATTAGTGTGTGGCTGCGCGTGATTACGTGGCTCTGCGCGAGCAGTGGAGCGAGAACAGCGTCGGTTAGTGTGTGTGTGTGTGTGTGTGTGTGTGTGTGCGCGCGCGCTCGCGCGTCTCACCTGTGCACTTAAAAAATCCCGGGAAAAAACTACACTCTACACATTTCAATTGTTTTTAAACCAATTTAAAAAATTTAAAATAAAGAAGAAAATAAAACATTCTAAAAATCATAAAAAATCAGTTCATGCAATGAAACAATAAAATACGATAGGCCCAGTGCACGCATGGAACAAAGCGTGGCTGTGTTGTTTCTGAGCCAGCTAACACTCACTTAATGCTGACCCCAAAACAAACCCGGACGACTTCATTGTAATCAAGGAAACCCACGCGTGCTCCTGTTCTAGACGAGTGTGCTATCTGCCGACAGAAGGACGTTTTCACGAGGGGTCAAAAATAAAACGACAACGCATCTGGTGAATCTGTGGGCCTGCGAGAGAGCGCTAGTAAAAAAAAAAGGAGGGTGGGTTACTCCCACGCGTCGCATTCAAAGGTTGTGGGCCTGCATGTTTTGAATGTTAGGAACACGACATTTCGTGCATGTGCGCTGTGTTCCTCTCCTCTGCCGCCGCATCACAGCACGTCGGAGGCCTGTGGGCTGCAGAGGGTTCCAGTGTGTAATATCACAGCCGGGTATTTGACTTCATTAGCACGCGGATCAACAGACTACCGAGACCAAGTGCAATTACTGGCAAGAAGCAAGCAGCAGGCCCACGGAGAGTGGGGCTTTTCGTTCCGTTAAACGGGGACGTATGTGCACCGACACCGGAGCCCATGCAAGAATAATACGGTTATGATAACAAACACAAAACATGTATTTATTTATTTATTTTATTCTCGTAAATGATCTGAATGCCTGTGAGCTGAATCCCTTGGTGAACGTTGAATAATATCCTATCAGATATAGAATAGTTAACATTTATGAAATAGGCTATAGGGTGCAAACTCGATTAAATTAAACAAGTTTCACGACTGGTTTAAAAGCGGCACAAATGCATGTAAATCACCTAAGGTCACATATGTAAAAAGCAGGATTTTTTTTAATCCGGAATTATATGCGGTATAAAGACCAAGGTTCACGTTGAATTAAGAGGGTCAGTGGTTTTGGCAAAGTTACAAAGTTTTTAAAGGCCTGTAAACATTAAATCCAGCATGCCCGACAACTATGTGTGTATATAAAAATAATAACAGGAAGCCATACATTTTAAATGAATCATTTTGGCTGTAATTGCTCTAAAAATAATATATTCACGGATAAATATGCCTTTTATTTTACCGATATATTTTGACAAAAAAACTGCAAACTCATTCTGAATAAAATATAACAACCTCAAGACATGGCAAAAAGCAAATTGGCCGAAAACAGGCCGAAATAAAGCAAGGCGACATTCTTTCAAATGAATTGTGGATAAAAAGCAGACTGACCCCACATAATGAGGCGTGTAGAATACGCGGAATAAATAAAGATGACGCAAATAAAGGCGACTGCTAAACCAAACCGTCAACAATAAACAAAATGTGAAAAAAAACAAGCTCCATCTCGGACAACAAAGTAGTTTACTCGTGTTCACAAAAGGGAATACGTGAATTCTCCGTGTGACGCGAGCAGCAGTCCTTCGAAGAAGTGGTTTGGGCGCTTTTCTTGCGCAAGACGCATTATTGATTGGCATTTCCCTGGAGGAGGAACCAGTCGGCAGCAGTCGGAGGGGCCCCGGGACAAAACAAAATAAAAGTTGCCGTACAGAGATGTATTCTGCGTTGCAAGCAGGATCGAGAAAACAATAAACTGAATTAAAATATGTCTCTCTGTCTTTCCCTGTAAGCGCACATGTCGGCTCGGTGCGGACTGTGCAGCAGAGCGGCGGTGCCACAGCGCCCACTATTTCAAAAGCCGGGAATGTGATTCCTCAGGACTTGGAAAACGGATCTCGCTCTCCCTCTATTTATTTTAAAAGTTACCATCCGCTTCGACAACTTCCTTGGGAACTGTCGATTGTGCGCCCTACGCGGACCCTCCGAGTGAGCAAATTGCAAGCTGTAGCTCGGCTCGGGACGGCAGAGAGCACAGAAAGCAGCGCAATCAGCGCAAAGCACCAGCGGCAATTTTCATCACATGAAAACTTTGTGACGCGGAGAAGCAACAAGGACGGGACCGCGGCGCGCGGGGGAACGAGGCTGAGCAGCCGGAGCGGGACGCCGTTTTTATTTCTGTGGCAGAAAAGTTGACTGTGGACAAAGAGTCGCCCCCCTCCTCTCGTAAGGACATGGCAAATGACAGGGACACGTTGGACATCTACACAAACACGAGTTTGGAGCCGGCGGCTGAAAGCGATAAGAAGCGGAAAAGGGAAGACCTACTTTTTGCCAGTTTTCTCGCCCTCGCCTTGGATCTCATCTTGTCGGCTTGTAGATTCCTCTCGTCGTCCTCCGTGAGCCCAGAAGCAGCAACAACACTATCTTCATCTCACCAGCATTGTCAGTTTGGACACCTTCGCACATGCGCACAGGCCATTCAATCTGACACCCTCGCTGGGGCCAAAAAACTTTCCAATGTATTCATCATCATCACTTTTTTTGTCCTATCGTCTCCCCTTTAGATCACTTATCTCTTCCCCTCCTCCTCCTCTTCCTCCTCCTCCTCCTGCTCTCTCCTCACCATCGCACCGTCCCTCCCTCCCCCCTTGCCACCCCCTCACCCCCACCCACCCCATTCAGCTCCTGCCAGCACCTCCTTGCATTTTACCCCCTTAACAGCGAGAACTTGGTTTTCTCCAACCGGCGGTGGACACGGTGAAGTATGGTGAGGTCAAGGTCGTGTTATTCTGGGAATTAACCTGAAGCTGTGTTAAATGATTTGGATTATGATGATAATCTGATTATATATTAATAACTCATTCTTTTTATTATTAGAATTATTAATTATTATTATTATTATTTTACAATGATACTATTTATATTTTGTCTTGTCATGAATTGATATGTTGATAATTGCCTTTCTGAGTTCTAACAGAAGCCTTTTCGTTAGGTGGCAGCTGACGTGCCATAACGTGCTCGACTTGAAGAGGTTATTTCTTAACTTCATTAATGCATATGCATGAGCAAGAGGCGCAAGACTCGATTGGAGTTGCACTTTACGGACTCTGACATGGTTGTGTGTATGCGTGTGCACGCGCGCGTGACCACTTTTGTGCACGTGTGTGTGTGTGTGTGTGTGTGTGTGTGTGTGTGTGTGTGTGTGTAAACAGTGTTGCCCTCAGGACAAGCTGCGGACAGCAGCCGTTTGGAGGCTCCACCAGTAGAGTCCGTGCACCCGCCACAAGCCGATTGGCTTTTTTCAACCCCTTTATTTTCCTTTCATGTTCAAGTTTGTATTTGCAGGAGTTAGTTCTCCGAGAAGTGTTTGCAGTTGGCGCCATTGTGCCGAAAAAAGTCACATGAACGAAGTTGGACACACTTTTCCTTTGTAAGTATGACTTTCGCCTTGCACCTGTTTGTTTGTTTGTTTGTTTGTTGGAGGAGAATGTCTTCATGCTTCAACGATCAGTCTGATGAGGCCTTCAGGAGTGGAAGGTAATTTAATACATATGTTTATTAAAGAAATATTGAATAGCTACGTAATAATGCATTAGTAATTTTACTTGCTTATTTTTGTAATATCGAAATTATAATTTAGTATTTATTAGGCAAATTGTTTTTTTTAAGTGAAGCGAATCTTATTTTTAAATTGTAGGTCATAGATTAAGGTTAAAATAATACAAATAATTAGTACAAAAATACTAATACTAATAATTGCTGTTGTTTTTATTCTTATTTCTTAATTTAGAATCATCATCATTATTATTATTATTATAGTTTCATGCAATACTGTATACTATGTATTTATAAATGAACATTGTATATTTTGTTATTAAAGTATGGAATTACAACTTATGAAAATAAACAAAAGGATACGTTGTAGAAGCTGTGGTATTACAATACCTATTTTACTATCTTAAAAAATATACAATAAAGTCCCGTTTGACTGATGGTGGTAGGCAGGTCGTCATATTCATGCGGTGCTTGGACCCACATGTCATATGGGAATGGTTTCCGTCTAGTGCGGCACAATAAAGGCGGCTCTATGCAGGAGCCCATTAAAGGCCGGTGCTGATGGAGCAACTGCAGTCTGCTGGGAGAGCGGTAGGGATCAATTCTGTGCACACTAATCCCACCACACTTTTATGGGATAGGTACTTGCATACCCATTCATAAATATTAGTCGCATCAATATTTATTTGCATTTGTTTTTGTAACCATATTTTCAGCTTTTGCTGAACTTTACGTTGGCATTAAACCATTATAAATATGTCGTGGTCTTCCTGATAATTCTTTTTTGTTCTTGCCTCACGGTTGAACTGCAGCTTGTTGCTCATTGTCATGCAAGTGGAACAAGAATTGATTTGAATAAAGACTCGAGTTAATCAAACACGTCGCCTTCATTGTACAGAAATTGCCGCGGGATCTTTTCCCAGGAGTTGCCTTCAAATGAACCGCGTGATCATTATTCAATAACAATCAGCAGTAATTAGCATTCATTATCTGTATATTAGGGAGTTTGTGTTGGCATCACGAGGCGAGAAATGTTTATTTTTATTGGCTTTAAAGAGAGCAAAGAAGCCTGTGAAGTATGCGTGTGTACCCATAGGGGTGTGAAGAGTCGGGAGGTGGCCACCGTGTTACAGACCTTAAACATTTGCTTTTTCATGGGGAAAAAAAAATTAGTTCAAATACTGTGGCCTGTCAACTGTTAACATTTTAAAGTGTCAAGCTCCACGGCACTGAAGGCAGCGCGCAGGTAAGAAATTGATAATGGAATAATAACTGATGAGAACAGATGCACAAAGGTTTTTTTTTCCCTTGACGGAAGCGTGGGCGCGTGGCGACCCGATATCAATTCATCCATTGTCTCAATCGATCGGCTCTATCGATACAGCGTCCTTCATCCAGCTTTCAGTCGGAGGGGGGAACATTCAGCAGAACTACCCCCCCCCCCCCACCTCCCTCCCTCCTCCCCGTTTGTCGAAATGATTTCCATCATCCCGCCTGACGCGGTTCAGGCCCCTGAATATTTCTCGCTCATCAGCTCCGACAAAATGATTTCACATTGTGCAACACCTTCTTAACGGAGCAATTAACTGTGATTACGCCCGCAAAGTAAACGTGTTGCTCTCCGACACTGGCCCGTCGGGAAATTCTTTTCTGCGTCATTTAAGCGTTGACCTTTAACGGGTTTGTGGAAACGGAGGAACGTCTGGGCCAGAGAACCGTCGCCTGTTTGCTCTTCAGAATTGTGGCTTTCCTTTTTTTTTTCTCCCCCTCTTTTGTCCTGCAGCTTGAGGGAGCACGTGAAGGCAGCGCCGCTGACTGCGTCCTCGGAAGAGAAGTGTGCTGCTGCTGCTGCTGCTGCTGCTGCTCGTGTTCAATCATCCACAGGAACGAGCCCGGTTTATTATTCCGTCCAATTAGACTGAGAAGAGGTTGGGATCATTATCTGCTGAACGCGACCAACAAACAAAAACATCACGGCCCAGTGGATTAAAATGAAAAGGCCTCATGGTCGGTTTATTTTGCCTTTGGTTTTAACCTGGAAACCGATCAATAAACATATTATAAGCACATATTTGGACATATGCGGCGCGTAATGTGCACATATACACGTATGGAAACAGCGTTATTAGTATTATTTCAAGATGCTTTCTCCGCGGCTCATACAATAACACATAAGGCCCTCGCCATGCGCACCGAGGCCCGTTCATTTACGCGCAGTTTAATTATGCCGCACAATTTGCGTCAAATCGGCTGAACTGACAGTGAGCAGCCTGACTGTTAAAAAAATACAGTTATCGGCATGGTCCATGTGACATTATTTTCTTTCACACAGAAATGCCAAAAATAACACACGAACACCGCATTCGCGCAACCAAAGTGTCAGTGGCAACAGCATGGTCAGATTTTTTTGAAAATCATTCAATTATAACAGAGGCTGGAATAACTACTTATTACATTGTATGTGACGCTATAGGTAGCATGCATTAACTATTTATATTTTTATAGTGAGAGCGGTTTGAATAAAGTCAATTTCAGAACCTTTAAAATTAATGAAAAAAAATCAACATCAATAGGGAAGAAGATGTGTGTGTGTGTGTGTGTGGGGGGGGGGGGGCTATGCGGAAGTTTATCACACTGGACTGGTGCGGTCAGACTGCGGTGACTGTACACTCCTCCCGCGCGCGCGCGCACACACACACACACACACACACACACACACACACACACACACACACACACACACACACACACACACACACACACACACACACACACACACACACACACACACACACACACACACACACACACACACACACAGAGAGAGAGAGAGAGAAACCTAAGCTTTATCCACGCTGGAAAAGGCTCCGGGTCTCTGGATTAGACGTTACGCGCAGATAACATCAGCGCACATTAGATATGTGAAATGGAGCACCTCGCGGCCCAGACTGCGGACGAGTGGGCCCGGGACTTCAAAAAGCCGCAGCGGGCCCTTTTGTGAGCGCTTCGAGCTTTGTGACTCTGCAAACTGCAATTCCGCCACAGTCTCAGTAATGGGAGAGTAAACACGGTATAGCTACTACAAGGTGTACACACAAACACACACACACACACACACCGTTTATGTATAGATGGCAGCCGCCAGCGCGAGGAGGTACCGGTGAAAAAAAAATGATTTTTCACTATTTTTTATTCTCACAGACCAATTTCGAAAATCCCAATTTTATTTTCTTAGTAATATTTGTAGTGTGGAGGGGGACTTTGCTACAGGCCGCAACCCCCCCCCTCCCCATCTTGCTCCAAAGGTGTCCCCAGCAGCGGTCCCACTGAAGTTGCCTTGGTAATTATTAGCCATTAATTGGGTTCAGGACCTTGGGCGTCTATGGGAAATGGGAAATCTGACCGCTAATCCAACGGGGTTCTTTCGCGGTGTTGTTAACATGCTGTCAGAGACGGACGGGCACTGCGCCACAGCTACCGACAGCGGGGCTATGGAGAGGTTACAGGGCAGCGACTACAGACACACAGAGAGGCCCAAATAGGATTCAAACAGATGGGCCCATTTTAAATTTTAGATTTAAGGGGAGTTTTGTCCGTAAAGTTTTTGTGAATCTATGCATTGCGACTATTCATCAATTCACTCCTAACCGCACTGGTTAAGATCGCCATATTTTCGGTGACCACTGCTGCATAATTCTGCATAAAAGGCGTATTGGCACCAGTGGAAATTACCGCGGATTCGTAAATATATTGTGTTTCATAATTTCATCCAACGAATTATCAAACATCACGATCATGTGGTTGAATTCCACAAACAATATTCAGGCCAAAGGAAAACTTAACCGCGACTGATGATCCATTTGCAAAAATGTAAACAGGGAATATGCAAAGTCCGAGTGGATCTGACTGGAAACGAGGAGCTCCTCTTTAGATATAACAAACAAAAACGCCAAAGGATCCGGGCCTCCTCCCGTCCGGCCGCCATCAATGTTGTTGTTTTTAATTAATCGCTCGTTAATGTCGCCATCCACCCCTCCCTCCCTCCCCCATCAGGGGAGCGCGAGCTGACAACCCCCCCCCCCCCCCCCCCCAAACAAATGCACATTAAAACATCGCCGCGAGGCTCGATAGCAAATTACCGCGACGTAGAAATGACCTTAATATGATGTAATCAATCACGCTGTCGTCTACTGGGATTCTGGGGAAAAAAACATTTCTATCTTTTTGTTCGGAGCAGCGGGGGTAAAAACACCCAGTCATATTTTACCACGCAGTTCAATGCCCCAATACAGGCTTTAAGTGGTTAAAATATATTTGGCGGATGTTCAGGCAGGGCCACACGTTTTGTGGTGCAGGCCAGAAGGCCCCGGGGCCTGTCTTTGGGACGGTTTTGTTTAAATAGATTAACGCAGTGTTTATAACTTTAGTCAAAATAATGACACATTGATTTGTGAAAGGCTATGTTAATATTATGAGATCAAATGTCCTAAGTAAAATCCTAAAAAATTGAGCTGATTGGAGTCAAAATATTTTAATATTAATCATTTAGTCAATAATGAAAAAAACACTTCCAAAAATCGAATTTTCTCACAAGTTTGGACAATATTCCAGAGACCAGAATATACTTTGACTTCATTTGAAAAAATAAAAAACAAAACCATGATTATTACAAAACCATTATATTACAGAATATATTAATTGCAATATATGTACAATAAAACAAATTGCTGTAAAATTGAATGAAAACATGTAATGAGGTTTCAAAACTGTTGAAAATATTGTCTTTAATACACAAAAGAAATAATGAAAAAAAGAAAGGTATAAGCAATTGTGATGAAGGCTAAATAAGCAATGATTATCAGAGGCAAAGGCTGTCATTCCCCTTGCCAAACTTGGAGAAAACTACATGCATTTTGCAGAAAAATACCAGCTGGTACCAACCACCAGTGCGGAAGTATTAACACCAAGAACATACACGTAAGTTGGCAGGCTACAAGAGGCTCATGTGGGCAGCATGAAGTGCTGAGGCGGGTGCATGTTATCATTAACCACTGTGGACAGATAGAACAGGCCGAGCCCACAAGTGTCCATTTCACACCAGCCTGGCATGGCAGCGGGTCGGGACTCCAGAGAGCCGCCTGCCACAACTCAGCAGTCCTTTGAAGCACACCAGCTTCTTCTCATCTTTGAAACAAACCCCCTTGAAGATTCGCCCACCTGAGACTTGTCTTCTCACCTCCAGTAAGGATCGGATGGAATTTTTACAAGCTTTAGTGGCTCTTTCAGCTCAGAAAACACAGTGAGGCTTATTAATGTGCAGTTACCAGGTGCACTGGTGCATCCATATTTAGATTGTATATCAATTAAAGCAGGACCATATATTTATTCATCACATATGCATGAGGTAAAATAAGGAAATACACAAACCCTACAGGCGCAAGTACAAAGCATAAAGTCGAGTGGCTAATTGATACACGCAGCTTCAATCCAACAAAAATCAACATTCTCTTTCGGGAATACGAGCAATGTCTAGTGAGATTTCCAAACAGCCCTGATAGTACTGTATGTGGGGAGTGACGTCACTGCAGCCAGCTACAGTGGGGCCCCACAACGCGCGCACGCACACACACACGGTGGTAAAAACAAAAATCTAAGCAGGAGGGATGGGAACGGGCTCAGTTTCGGGGAGCATTTTTGAAGAAAACTGAAGGCTAAATCAAGTGCGGCCTGGACGACCATGACATTTTGTGTAATGCAGCACTTTCGGTTTGATTATAATAGATCCGAGTTAATCGGTGGCAAATAGTGTCTCAGACATACGCGGGTAAAGGCGCTGCTCACCGTAGCCCGGCTACCATCTCCGACCCGCATCCAAAGGTCTGTTGACATTCTCAGGCTAAATGGATGTGATTTTCTGTAATATGTTCCCACTGCCAAAGTACGCAGACCCACAGTCCACTTTAAGGGATTTCTGCAAATCACAGAAATGACTAAAACTCAACGTGATACGCATCCACACAGACACAGACACACACACACACTTGCAGCACCAAATGCAGAGCTACTGAGTGCTGCGATGTATTGTACTCTGAGGCACACTTTTAAAAAATGCCCACCCCCTTTACAGGAGCAGAGGACTTCTCAGCATGAGTAAAAAAATAGCTTATAGGCCAAGCAGCACACTTGAGCCATAAGCCTGACATCACATAGAAAACAAACCATAAAGCAACACACACTCTACAACCCAACAAAGACCAATAAAGGTTTCAGCAACTGAAGCACAAACACTGCGAGTAGCAAACAATCCCTGGCAGCGCTCCTTCACCGTTTCCATTTCCATAGAGATTATTCCCTCATTCTCTCTTCAGGCCCTGTAGCCCGGCAGTGACCAGCTGCATTATTTATTTGTTTGTTTTGTTGAACAGTGTATACGTGTAGTGTGCTTCTGTGGCGACTGTGTGTGTGTGTGTGTCGCTCAACCGACAGGATGATTAATAGGAGCTGCAGCCACCAGGGCTGATGGCGATGGTGGGTGGAGGTGAAGGTGGAGGAGGGAGTTGGGGACGGGAGGATGTGGGTGGGACTTTGAAAACACATCAAAAACAACAACGGCACTTCCCGTGTGCAGGACCACCCCGCTCCCCGAATTTCTCCTCCACACCCCGGCACGTCTGGGATTAACATGGAGGGCGGGGGAACTGTCCGAGTGCTGGGCTTACTACACCGAGAGTGAACAAATCGTATAAAGAGAAGAAACAAAAATTTGGATTAATTTCGATGTGCATCGCACCTGCATGTTGTTTGTTGAAGGGGCAGAGAAGTGCTCAAGTGGCATAGGCCTTCACGCAGCAGCCAGATAAATATTGACTCTGGACCAGAGTCCCTCATGGCGGCTAATGCAGGGGTCCATCAGCGGTCTTGGGCGAGGACGGGTGAGAAGGGACAGGGGATGTAGCGTTGGTAGAAGGAGGGAGACGGGGGGTGGAAGTGACTTTTTAAACTTCAACTGAAGTTGGGAGTTAAATGGCAAGAGAGGAAAGAGAATAGTCCAAATCAAGCCATGTTGCATCCGGTTCTGGCTAGGACACATTTTCTCTCCCTTGGTCAAGGGGAAAGAAATGAGACAATCTTCATTATTAGAGACGCTTTAAATTAAATACATTAAAACTGCGATGGCTGAGACCTGAGAGTAGGGAGCCGGTCTCCTGCTGCAGACCGAGGGAAGCTTTGAAAGACTGCCCTCCTGTGTCAGACGCGCAAACACATGTTGCACAACAGGCCGCTTCGCTCTCAGTCTGTTCACTTACTGAAGAAAGAGAGCGAGGCCATGTCATAACACAGAATATACACCGTCACTGAGGTGACTGGATGTAGATGAAAGTTAAACATCAGTGAATGAAAGGTGTACTTTGACTTCATGTTTGTACATTGTGTGTAATTATACAACGCCTGCATGTGTGTCGAGGAATACGTTCTATTTCCTGTATGCACAGAGAAACAAATGCAGACTTTTAACAGGTTGTCGTCCTCCCCTCCCGCTTTTTTCTTTTCTTCTGTGAAAGGGAGCCGCCTGCCAAATCTCTGAGCATGCTTAACAATTCCATTACCGCCGTGCAGAACACCCACACTACGCTTTTGAAGCCAGTGCATTTTAGAGGAGAAGAGTTTATTGACTTCAAATTGTTACCACTTGGGCCTTCTCCTCTCATTACAAAAAAGGGAAAAAAAAGGAAGGAAAAAAAACCCCAAAAGCCTTCGTGTCAAAGTGCAGCGTGCGTAGCTCTGAGGTGAATTTTAAGTGATGTTTGTTCGGATGAGGTCGGAGGGAAGGAGCGTAGAGTGACAGCACCTCAGTGGGACGCCGGCATACAAATGTTAGCCCGCATACTAATGGCCATTGCTCATCATTGGAAGGACTTTACTCGGCCGTGCGGTGGCTGCCAACATCCAATGAGTTGTTTTACAACCGAGCGCATCTGTGGACCAAATGTGTCACGTAGTAAGATGGGAGAGATTCGGTCCTTCTGGTTGCGCTAATAAAGTGTGACGGACAATTGGATTCGCGATCCGCCTTGTCCTCGCTTGCCATTTTCATGAGCGCGTACATGTCACACTGTGACAGTTGCCACATGGTAAAACTGGACTTGTTTTTTCTCCCCACTGTCAAAGCCACACGCACGCTGAAAATAATGTTTTGTTGCGACCGATGTGGTGTAACCTTTGAAGTTGGCAGTTGGTAAAGGCTACTGTGGGACACTTCTAGCCTGTCAGCTGCTGGGACTTCAGTGTGTGGGAGACACCTGTAGGCCCGGGGTCATGGCGGCACCTCTCAACTTTCTCAGTCCTGTGGGATGTTCTTTGTGTGTGTGTGTGTGTGTGTGTGTTTGTGTCATGTAACTCCAAACTAAACTGCGGGGAATTACCAACGTGTAGGTAAACAAAGCTTTGAACTAAATCTCCAGAATCTCTCTCCGATAACATGGTTTTCATTTGAAGCGTAATGGTCACTGACCATCTGGACTCCATTGCTATGTGAGCTTCTACTTCACTTAAGGTTACTGCGATGTAAAACAGAGTTTTACCACTCTATCGTATCCACCACATTGTTCACACCTTCACTCACCCCACATCACCGTGGTGGGATTTTCAATGACCAGTTATTGTGGATCCGGGACGGTTCAGCAACAGTCAACTTTTCAGCGAGGAGGAAATTAAGTGACCATGGTAACCACCAGCTGACGTATTTATGGTATTAATGAACAAATGAATGGATTTCTGGTTTCTTCCAACAACAATTCTTGAATCTTCCTTTTACTGCCGTATAGAGTATACAATCAGACCCAAAGCCTAATTACATAGAATTTTATTCAATATGTCAATAACATTTTGGTAAACAGCTATTTTGTCAAATGTATATTAAAAAAAAAAACATTAGGTAATAACCAAAAATGTTTTGCCAGTGCGTCTGTGCTTCCGTGGGAGGGAAGAGACGGTTTGTAAAATGCTCTGTGCATTTCGTAAAGAAAGGTTACCTCAGGTGTTCAGTATCTTACATTCTAACTATGGTGGAATTTCTTTGCCTTTATTTTGGAAGCTTGAACGTAAAAAAAATAATAAACTGAATCACATGCAGAAAAACGAAACTAAAGCAAACTCAAAAGAAAATGCATTTGTTCTGTGTCGCACATCTGTGTGCAGGTATGTGTATGTACAAGTCCATGTCACACTCAGACACAAGCAGACACACACAAATCTTGGGAGAAACGCAGGTGTCTGTGAAGCGGCTTCAATCATCACTCACGAAGCAAAAGAGCAGTTGTTGCCCGGCCGGCTGATCCGTCTCCTCAGTGCTGTCTCGCTGCACCGGGACACTCAGAACCGTCCTCTACAGTACACAGACTGAAAGGCAGCAATCAGAGAAAAGGAAAACTCGTCTTTGTTCAGATATGCACCAGGCATTAGACAGTAGAGATGGGGAACGGAGCGCGGGAGGCGTGCAATATAAGTGTGCATGTGTGTGCGTACGTATGGGAGGGGGAGGGGGGGGGGGGGGGGGTTGAGCTTATCCAGGGGATCTGTTCTGCTTCAAGAGAAGAGAGAGGTCTGATGGGAACGGACTGTGCCACACTCTTGCACCGAGATACACACACGAGCCGGGACTTTCTCAGCCTTTACCTACCGCTGCGTGTGTGAGCACCCCTGGTCCAAAATCAGAGCTTCAATAACAAACTCTGCTGACTTTTTTGATTGGTCGTGACAAATGCTCTCTGCTCACCAGACCCGGGTAATGTCCGCCGCAAGGGCTTTGACTGCCTGTCAACGCCAGTGTGTGACAGTGTGTGTGATTATGGGCGAATGTTTCTTTCATGGGCACACAGATACGCACAAGTATCTGCACAAGCAGGATGAAGAAACTATGCCAAAGTATGAAAATAATACAACCTTTGGAATATCAAGTCCATGAATTTACTCGAGTTGTTTGGCCTTAGCCTTAAACTGAAATGCACTGTGTCTTTTATCAGAAAGTCTGCAGGGGGTCGAAGTGGACTTTTCCTTTTTTTGTCCACCACATTTTTCAGGGAGAAAAGCCAGTAGGTGCCAAACAGCAACGTCTGCCAGGTCATTATTTCAGTGCCAAAACAACGGGAGAGAAAAAGGCAGCAGAAAGTCAGTCATTAAAATTCCTACCATCTTGTTGACTGCATCTCCCCAACCAGCTTCCATTCACCTCTCAGGGCACAAGGGATGGCGAGGGAGTGCAGCTTGGCTACAGACACAAACCTTTAATTGGACATGGCTAGGGTAGCTCAGATGTGCTGAGCGTGTGTGAGGACGCAGACTGATGAGTGGGTCACATCCTTTTTCAGTTTCTCTATTCACAGAAGACAGAGCCAGACAAAAGTTCCTTATCTAAAACGCAGCCGATACCCTGCCATAGATAGAGGATGGGCAGACCATCTCTTCCTCTGGAGGAGGACCACACAGAGAGCAGAGGACTGACTGAATGGCACTGAAGGGGAATTGTGCAGTGGACGTTGGAGGCTCTCAGGGGACTGGTGGTGTCCCTCCGTATTGGTGACAGTGTCTGGGCCAGCAGCTACTCAAGGGAGAGGCCATGTGACTCAATAGTTCATTTCTGCCCAGGTGAAATAGTGTTAAGACATTGAATTGAAAGGAAACCTATATGTTTATTAACCACCCATTTAATGATATGAAGTTGAAAAAAAAAAAAAGGTTTGTGAAATTTCAGTTACATAAAGAGCCAATCAAAAAATACCAAAAGGTTGTCTTTGCACATCTGTACCATGGTGTAGGGCTGCATGGTATACCGGTTCAAACGGTATAAGATCTCCTTACAGTATGAAATTCTCACATAGCAAATGAAGTTTTATTTTTACACGTCATCATAGAACGCTCGCCGGTCGGAGCTACTTGTCTTCCGTGTATTGAGAGTGAGTCATGGTTATAACTTCATAACAACAATGAATGACCCACAACAAACTCTTTACAGGTTAAACCACCACAACACAACAGCTTGTGACACAAACATTTTGTAATACTAATAATTGTACATTTATAAAAAAATGTCCCCACCAAACTGCATGTTGGGTACAGCTCACAACAAGAAGTAACTCTGTTGCTACATGAAAACACGGAAAAGAGCAACACAGGAGGAACAACAAGAGACCAGAGATGCACCAACACAACTGCTGGGAGGAGCTGTGTCTGTTTGGAGGGTTTTTGGTTTTGATGAATCCGACGTAAGTTACGTGCGATCAGAAATCGATTTATTGCAAAGTCTGTCGAGCCTCTGGTGGCAACACTAGCAGCCAAAACAAGCTAACACGCTAACGAGCTAACTCGACGGCCAGCGGCGACCAGCTGTTCGGGTAGCCGCGGTCGTTTTCGGGGTCAATGAATTAATGTGTTTACTTGAAAAAGCAATAGCGTGATATACTGGGATACCGTCAGAATGTTTAATATGTTTAATTGATTTTTGGCCATACCGTGCAGCCCTACCATGTATTATCAATTACTGTTTTTAAAGTAATTGGTTGTAGTGTTAGTGTTACACAATCAGTCAGACTAGCTTATCAAACCTCCTTATTAGAAGAATGCTGATCTCACAACTTTACACAAATCTTAATCAAAAACAAACTGTTGAAACATTTCTCACATTTTCAAATTAACAACACAAAAAAGACCACTTCAAAAACCAGAGTACTGATGAATAAACTTAAAACCACACAGTAAACATCACTGGTGGCCCAGGCATACATGCGCATGTGTGTGGATGTGTGTGTGTGGACCCCCCCCTGTCTAAATTACCTGCTGACGGACAGGCCAGTGGCTGTCAGTGAGGATGTGCTGATGGGCAGCCAGTTCAGCACTTCTCCCCCTGTTGCCACCAATTCCATCCCATCCGTCGTTACATCCTCCTCCTCCTCCTCCTCCAGCCTTCCTCTGTGCCCTGTGATGCGCTGCGGTAGGTCAGGTAGGCAGAGACTGAACAAAAAGAGAGCAGAGAGAGGCACACAGGGTGAAAGGGGAGACTTTTATTATCACCATTGTTTCAAGCTCACTGATTCCCCCCCATCGCCGACTGCTCAAATGTCCTGTCTTTTCAACACACCTGAGCTCCCCTCAACCCCTCCGTCCCCACCACCACTACCCTCCTCTTTCTCCCCCGAGTCTCAGTCCTGCAAGTCCCTCCTCACCCCCACACAACTCCTCCGCACCCCATTTGCTCCTCTCCTGTTTCTACCTTTCCTCTCAATAGGTTCACACTGCATTTGGAGAGAGGGGGAGAGAGCGAGCGAGCGCACAGCAGGCCTCTGGCTGTAAGGGAGAGTGCACCTGGATGGGCAGGGTTCCTGGACACGCTGTGAGGGGCTATTGTCCTGCATGTCAGCAGCCCCTCTCTTTTAATGGGGCCCGTATATCATCGTTCTGATTATGGCAGATGACTGGAAGGAGCAGGGGGGAGATGGTAGATCTGGGAAAGACGGAAATGTGTGTGAGAGAGAGAGAGAAAGAAAGAGCGCGTGTTGGGGAGGGAGGTGGGATGAAGGAGAGGTTTGGGGACAGAGGCTTAAAAACGCAGGGACCCCCAAATCCCCCATCGACTGAAATCCTAGCACTTAACCCCGGCTATGGCATTGTGTGCTGCCATGGGGAGTTTTTCCTCTTTTTTTTTGTGGCCGTCATTCTTTTTAATGGACTCTCCCGCTCCATCCAACCCTCCCTCTCTCCATTCACCCAGTGGATTCTTTAGCTGAGAAAGTTCTTTTTTTCCCCCTTTTGGTATTAGGATTTTTTTTTTTCCAGAGGCAGGAGGAAGGGAGGTGAAGGTCGGTCACCTGTCTCTGACCACAAACCGATTCTACAAAAGGAAAAAAAAAAAACTATGCTTTTTTGTGTCCAGGTTTACTACGGTACACCGATATCACAACGTATCGTAGTATTAAAATGGCAATATAGAGAATTTAACTCAACTTTAAATCAATGACTGATCAAAATAATCATTAAAACATACAAATGATATTGGTACATTTATTAATTGAGGGTGTAAAACAGACAAAGAGCAGCAGTCTGGATGCAGCTACAGTGCGTTTTAATTCTTTGTAATAGAATATATATTTCTCTAAACTCAGTGTTTATTTTTTTATTAGTGATTTAGTGCTCTTAAATGAAAAAAATGGTTTAATTGGTTTTAGTTTGTTTTAAAATTCTGTTAATACATTACTATTATTCTGTTTTCATTCTTTTCAGGGGCTTTGTAGCTGACAATATCGTTAATATTATTATTAGTAGTAGTACGATGATTATATGAATATTGTTTTTAACCATTTCAATATTTATCATGTTATAATTTGTACAATGCATTATTTTACTGTATACCATGATATAAATCGACTGTTGTTATAAAGTAGAATATTCCAAATGTTACACCCCCATTTGTAACCATGTCCAGTAGTGAAATTAATCAGGATTTTATCCCAAAATGATCTCATACATTATTATTTAGAGCACCGGCTATTTATATAACATGTGCACTCTTTTCCTTCCGCAGTGGCTTGTGACCGTTGAGTGTTTCAGTACTTCACTTGTGGAAGATCTGATCTAACTCAACAGCAGATCAAAGACTTAAGTGTTCATGTTTTGGGTGACTGAGGAGAGAGCGAGTCATTCATTTCAAGGGGACAAATGGCAGCTAATTGAGTAGGTGTTGCAAGAGCTTGTCTGGATACCTTTCAAATGAGTAAAGGGTCATTTCCCCCATAATTAGCTCCGTAAGTTGGATTTTCTTTGTGCGGTCTGTGTGAGTAGCGGGGTGTTAAGGTTGTCTATATTTAGTAACATCAATGTGTGCGAAACACAAGGGTAAGAAATTAAGCTTAATTGTTTTGTATTCATTTACTATCTCTGACAGCAGTACTGCTTCAACAAGTGGAGAATGTTCGCAGCATCAACCGCATCTACAACAAAACTTTTCTCTTTAGATAAACTAAAATGTTTTTTTGCTGAGCCATTACAACAACTAGTTTGTGTCTCTAAATGCGTTCCTGCGCATGTGAGCTCATTTCCCAGAGCTGATTAGGTGACAGCAGCCATACATCACACTGTGACCTGTGGTGCTGAATCTGGGACAAATATTTACACAATTACAACTTGCAGACTAAATAAACAACCCCCTTACTTTTATCATTTAAAAATATATAGTACTAAACTATTTTTGATCTTTTTAATGTTTTGAGAGTTTACAGCTAAAAAACACCCAATAAAGACCGGTAGTAGATTAAATATTCCAACTTAATTGTTCCCAGAAGAAGAAAACAGTATGCGTGCATGTCATAGTACACTTGCTATTTGGATGTAGGAAACGTATAGAGAAACCTCTAATCCCTGTGTGCTGCTTGAATGGAGTCATTCTGAAAACAGGGAGTCACTTGGTGCAACAGATGAGAAGCAGTTAATGTGTCAGTAATTGGATAAGAAGCTTTAAAATTTTTTTTTTAGAAAAGTCCTTTATAAAAATATTCACCCAGAGACTTAAGAGTGTGTGTGTGTGTATGTGGTGCACATGCAGCAGTCTTTACAACCCCAAAAGTAAACAAACAAAGACGTAGAAAAGAGATGGGGAGCGGTGAAGAAAGGGGGCAGAAATAGCAGCTGTATTCTTCTGGTGTGTCTCGCTGGCAGCACTCGGGGGGGATTGGCGGGATTAAGTGAGTGCTGCGGATGACATCACGGGTAAGGACGCCCGCTTGACTCGTAAAGTGCCCCTCGGTTTGTGCATCTACAGGCCGGGTGCCAGAGCCGGGGTGTGGGCGAGGGGGATCATTAGTGGGGTTTTATTGGAGCGCTTGGGAGGAACCGCTGCTACCAGGGTGCAGACGCACAGGAAAACAGGACTCAAACGGGCTATGTAGTGCAGTTATTTGATTGCTCCCAGACCCTCATTGCAGTGAGTGTGTGTGTGTGTGTGTGTGTGTGTGTGTGTGTGTGTGTGTGTAGAAGAGGGAGAAAGAGAGAGAGAAAGAAAGGATTGGGTGTTTAACGTGGGATTGATACACTTATAGTGGAAGTGAATGTGTAAGGGGAAGTTTTCACATGTACTTTTGTTTAAGGCTGATACACACAAATTAGCAAGCCTTTGTGTGTGTGTGTGTGTGTGTGTGTGTGTGTGTGTGTGTGTGTGTGTGCAAGCGTTTGAATGCACAATAATTGTCTTTTTATGCATGTCCGTGCACGCAGCCTTCCTCGTGATGGAAACCAGAGGTTTCCAATAGCCGTGGGGGCCTGATCTGCAAGCGCATTGTCCAATGACGTCCGCTCCGAGCTCCCATAAAATGCGCCAGGCTCAAGCCAGAATTCCTTTTCCTTCTCAGAGCAACACCGCCACCCCCCCTTTTGCACTCCTCCTCCTCGGCCTCTTTGTCCTCGTGAACGTATAAAAGACGACAGCGAGGATATCCAGTGCTGGCTCACACAAATCCCACTCAGTCACCTCCAGATGGGATGGCTGCCTTTCACATTGAGAGCTCAGCAGTAGCCTGTCCTGACTCATTGTTTCACTCCATATAACATGAAATCAACCGCATCTTCTGGGGGGAAGGGGAGTGTATGTGGGGGGGGGGGCCTTAATACCAGCTACCTTTTCCAGTTACACTGGAGCAGATCCCTTTGAGTGATGTGCGGAGATCTGTCGGACAGGACATGAAACAGGGCTAGCAGACAGTGGTTTGAGACGCACTTTCGGATTTGCTCGGCCTGTGAGCCTCGTCACTGACGGCCCGGAGGAAAGGCTTTAGGAACTGTATCCTCTCCGTCGCGCCACGGCTACTAAATTAGCCATTCGTTCTGACCGCTGCGGTCGTGCCGTCTGACCTCTCAGGGCGGAAAGGCCCACAGTGGTCTAATAAAACAGCCAAGGGGGTCACTCTTTGGCTATTAGCTGGTGATACCGGATGAGATTGCACTAGGTGTGTCAGATTGGATGATGCTAGGAGGAAGGCTTGTGTCTCAGGAATGGTGACCAGAGTGTAAGCGTGACATCATGCAGAGGTCATCTGAAGTTAATACCTCGATCATTATGGTGCCTTTTACAACATACAACAGCAAAGCCCATATAAACAAAAAACCAGCGGCAACTTCTGTTCCTAAAGAACAAAGTTGGTCTTAAAATTAACCCCAATAGTACATTAATTAACTTTCCCAAAGTTTGCATAGAAGCTAATTGTTACTCACGCGCGGCCCCACAGCCTTAAATACACTTGTTATCAATTGGGGGAAAGGCATTATTACCTATTAGCTGTTTTAATGGTGCAAACAGGGGCGCACAAAGTAAATACTGAGGTTTACGACTTCCCTCACACGAGAACGGCATATGTTTGATTGTGGTTGCTAATGTTAAACTAATTAGGTTGGTTCTGTGCTGAAAATACAGCGCGGGACATTCATGTTCACTCATTTGTGACTAAACACCGGTTAACTGGAAGCATCCAGACTTGATAATGGCCTTAAAAATGCTAAATAATTTATTTCTTTAATACTATGGCTATGAATACAATGAATTAGCCAGAGGAGGCAGGTTGGTTTAGAAAATTGTTTTCTGTAAGGTGGATAATGAAGTTAAATAAAAACATATCTAAAGTGCAATGTTTGAAGGACAGTTCTAGTCTTGCACTTGTACATTGCATTTATTAAGCCATAGTTGCTTTTTTGAGTAATACCTCTTCTGCAAAGCAACAGACAAATATTGTAGATAATATGGTTAAGAGTATTTAAGTGGGCCTACTACTGACTTATTGTGCTTTATTTGGAAATATCCTACAATATAGTTTGTCTCAGAAAGACAAAGACATCAATGCAATAACAATTCAATTTAAAAAAGAATTAAATTGGGATGAATTACTTTAAAATTGATTTTAATAATTGATTTAAATAATAAACCATGGAACTTCCAATAAGAAAAAACTCCCATTACAGGTAATAAAGTGTGGTTAAAAAAAAGGTCTCCAGTCTAAAAATGATGAGGTAAAGTAATACAATATTTGCAAATACTTTTTAGTATTGCTTTATGACTTTATGATCATACAAATAATATGAATTGTATATTCAACTAACAATGTCTCTGTAGATGATGAAAGGTTCATATTTCTTGAGGATGAATGACATCTAAAATAGAAATACCCTTCGATGAACAGTGTCGTCGTTTTAACGACCCTTTATATCCTTACTAGGGATTTTTATTGTACATCATAGATTTTGGTTCATAAAAGGACTGCCGGGAATGTTTCCATATACAGATACAGTATTCCAACACAAACAAGTGGTCTTACTTGGGTCTCATGTTGTTACCCAACATGGCAACGCTCTGAGGTCAGGGTGAAAAACTGGCCTCATCTTGATACGGGGCAGAGTCGATTCCTCAACTGGGCTGGAGTGTCTCAAGGACTGAGACCGCTGATGAAAGAGACAGAGCAGCGACGTCAAGTACTAGAACACTTGCAATGCTCATCAAATAACATCTCTTTATTTTGTTTTGGTCTTTAACAACAACCCATTCCCAAAGGATCTCTGCAATGATACCCCACGGGGAAAGCAGGACTTGACTAGGGGCGGAGAGTGAATGTGTGTGTTTGTCTACACGCGAGCATTATTAGACTTGCGCACTGGGGGAGTGAGAGAAACGGGGCTTGCATTTATTCATAGACTAGCTTCCTCCAACAAGGAAATACAATGCAAAGAGGATCACACCATTTTCAAAGCAATCAGCAGAAAAACTCAAAAAAAGAGTCTCAAAACCTGCCACACAAAAACACATCCACTTCATTCTTGACCTCCACCGTCCTCTTAATCCTGTAAATGTTTTTACTACTCCGTCTGTCACTGAGGGCGCTGGACTCTGTTTACATTAGGATAGCCGTGCTAGCTAGCGGCACTGAACGCTGCGTGGTCGTCTATCAAATGAAAGTGACCCCATAAACATACTAATTAGAATGTGCTTTATTGTTATTTTGTCCAGAGATCGTTACGCTAGTGTAAACCAACATATTAACCTCTGATTAGGTTGGCTGTGCTATCACATTGATCAGAGCACCGAAGAGCACATCGATCAAGGTCAGTCACCTGTAGCAGTATGCATTAATCATATTAATATCCCAAATGTAACAAATGCAGATGCATTGTGATGGAATAACAGCTCAAAATGTAAGCTTTGGGACGTGTTAAACCGTCAGATGGAGTAAACATACGTGTTACATGACTGCATTTGTGGCTTGCCTTTAACACCTGTCTTTAGGAACCATCAAAGTGTACTGTTATCAGACCCACTTTAATCTGTATGTATAATACGCATAGTCAGGTCTTTGAATACGCTCACTCTGATCCAAGAACAGCCCACAGGCACACTGTGGCAGGAAGAGAAGCAGCAGGAAAGACTGTGTACGTTTGATGTCTCAACGGCACTACTTAAAAAATGTCTTTTAATCTAATCCCCAAAAGTAATCTAATAACACATGATTAAAATATGGATAGATCTTTGACAAACAAAAGGTCTGGCCGAGCTGGGGAATATTCTGGAGGAAAACATGCTGTATGGGGCATTGCCGTGTGAGTAAGTCTATGAAATCTGACTTACCAGCAGTGGAACTGAGTGAGATCAACAACCGTGTCACCATTACTGTTAATTTGCAATTTGGAGGCTTTAATTGAGATGCATCTATTTGGTCTTCAATTTGTTCACAATTTAGAGAGCACACTGCTGCATGCCATTAAGCCACAGGAAAACTCTAACTTGGGAAATATTTAGTAGTAAACTGTGTGTCAGCTTTTCCATGATGTTTGACTGTTAAATTAACTAAACAACTGCAACATGACACATATTCTAAAATTATAGCGGTAGCTTGCTTACAGTGAGTCTTTTATTTATTTCTGCTGTGCACAGCAACACTGCAGCAACGCGATACCAACCTGCAGAGCAACATGTATACACGTGGTCTTTTGTTTTCCATACAGACTCAGATCCTAAACCTGACTTGGCTACCAGATTTTGAATTGATCCCAACATGGATCAGGGATCACCATGTGTGCAGAGGGCATGACCACTAAATCATTTTGCTTACGTACACATGTGCTTGATGACTTTGCTGTGCGTATCTTTGGGAGTCAGGAGGTGTAGCAGAGCAGAGAAGGTGCTGTTTGAACAGGGCCCACATAGAAGCTAGCCCCGAGAACCATTTGAGACCACAGCGTTTATATGTTTACATGTCAAACTTTATCTACAGTGATAGTGAGAGATAAGGGAATAAAGCAGAAAAAAAAAATCACACCATAAGTATTCACTTATTATTAAATGTAAATGGGGCCGGCAGAAAATAATTGCTAGTCTTAACCAGGGGGGTTCTGGCACAAACTGGTGCTGTTCATCTCTCTGTGTTTGCTTGATGAGATCCAGGGTCTGAACAATCGCAACATAACGTAACACAAAAAGTCATTTTCTCTGACTCCAATCATGTGCTCAATGCTGGATAAGATGATGATTTAGGTGGGCCGCTATCAAGCTAACATCTTTCTTCCTGTAAACAACAAAATCCCAAAATACATAGACAGATTAGGCTAAATCCAGAGGACGGTTTGGTGATTACAGTCACGGCTTGAGAAAGCACATAATGACACTGTGGAAGCAGGAAAAATGCTCCAGGTCAGAAATGTTTCCGGGGGAGAATTATTTCTGACATCACACAACTAATGGATTTCATGGACATCAGAGGGATCAGTGGGAAATAATCCAGGTGGGTGAAAGGCCTTCAATCTCCTTTTTCACTGCAGATGTGTGCATACCTGTGTGAGGATGTACAGTACACGCACAGGTATGCATGATCAGGCCATGCGCTTCTCTTATTGTACGAAAATCAAAAGAAGGACCGTGGTGAAGCTCGGCAGTTTGATGTAACGCACATCAATGAGGGAAATAACATCATCTCTGCTTTCATTAAAACACTGTAGCCACGTGTAAATGTGTGTGCACGAGGAGGCAAACTCTGGGGCCGAGTGGACATTAGCGTGAGTGTCTGTAATTGGCGACAGAGGGAGAATCTGTGAGCGAACATCTGCAGTGGATTTCTGCTGATAAATCAGGTTTCTTTCTCTGCTGGTGTGCTTCCACACAGCTCTCTCTCACACACACACACACACACACGCTCTACTCTACTCCTCTCTTCCTCGTCTCCTTCTCATTTCCTCAAGCCGGAGGAAACCCGAGGACTAGCTGAACAGAGTTTCTGCAAAACTTTGGACTCAGCCTCACTTTTTGGGTGGCCACACAAATTGAGTTGTGAAAGCTCCTTCCTGGCCAAAGCTGTAACGTGCAAAAAGGGAAGGAGCTTGAAAAAATTAAAAGAATAAGGAGAGACGTAGCTGAGCGAAGGGAGGTGGATGGAGACAACGAGGTGCGAACAAGCCCGACTGAGGGGAGCACAGTCCGGCAAATTCTAAACTGCTGGTGTGGAGCCCAATTTTAACCTATCTCTAGTTTGTAGGAAGGGTTTGCCAATGAGCCATTTCTCTCCACATCAATTTCCTGTCTAGCCACATCCTTGACAGATTTAGGGCCGAATCGCGGATGTTACATTAGACGTGACCTGAAGTCAGACTGAGTGAAAAAATAAGGGAAAATCCTTTTGGGGCACAGTTTCTGGCTAAAGTTTCTTTCGATACATGTAATAAGATTACCAAAGGTAAATGTTGTAAACATCTCTGAATACTGTTTTTCATTAACCTTTTTTGGCCTCAGCATTTTTTGGCCTCTGCTTCGATAATAGCACACCCATGATAGAAAGTGGAATAACTCTGGAACTACTTTGTCTATCTGGACATTTGTTTTCTGTGGGGATAAAGAACTGGTGAAGAAATAAATCAATACAACACAGCAAAAAAAACCTTGAAACAGCTCTCTAAACACTATCAAACATGGGAGATACCAGGCTAGTGTACATGATGGCCCAGTGTGTACACAAAGATTCACCTTGATAGAGTCAGAATTACTACAGACATTCCACCATTTGGCCAATCCATAAAATCAGCTTCAAAGCCCAGGGCTCTCCATGGAGGCTTTAATGGGGGTGAGGCTTATGTTTTTTGTAAGATGCAATTCTGAATCCCGATCGCATGAAACCCGCTTTGCACACTCGTACCAGATGACTAGCGCAAAAGCACAGGCAGCAGCTGTATCACACATCTTGAACCAAGTGCAATATAAAGAATTACCTGATTGATCTGTAACCCTAACCCAGTTGATCTTAAGGAAGAGACAGACGGAAAGAAGTTCCGCATCAGTATCAATGCATTGTGCCTCAATCATTTCCTCAATTGTGGGTCTATAAAAGGCATTGTGTTCGTTGGGCATCCAATCACCTCCGATTTGCAACCAAAAAGCTGCATCACTCCCTCAGGCCATTGTAAACATCGGGCATCAGCATGTCAACAGCGTTTTGGGTTTAGACATCTGTTTCAACCGCAGCATCGCACTGATCAGCTGGATCGTGTGGCTGTAGTCTGGAGTTGCTTCCGCACTCGTCTATTACCACATTTGGATATAATTCTAAGGAGTGTTTAGTGGTTGCAGCGGTGAAAGACCTATCCTCTCTTGTTGTCATGAAATTTGTACGAGATTGTTAGCATCTGAGCATGCATGTAGTGCAGTGTTACAGAATTAGCCCTGACTGTTCTCAAGGACATAAATTGAACTGACAATACATGCAATTTATCAACAATACGCTGCAGTTGTAAAGGGTCTGACACTAATATAAGTAATGTTAAACAGACATTCAACACTGAAATCATTCCTTTTGTCATAGTAATATGTTGGTGATGGTTAAAAAATGTATTTACAATAGATTTTACAATACAACCTAAAATCCTAATGCTAAAGGGGGGACAGCATTCTGAAAATACCGCAGTATCATTTAGTAATAAAGCACAACATTTCGGTACCTGACAGGTTTAGCATGTAGATGACGACAAACAGAAACAGGGTTCCTCCATTAGAGGGGATGGTATTCATTAAGATGAATACGATACATCAAACCCGGTAGCTATGCCACAAATCTCATCCCCTACCTGCTTTTGGAATCTCACATAAGAGAAATATATGACCTGGTCTGGTGTTCCATTAAAGTATATGGAGCATTACCCATACTGCACATAGGGGCTGTGCCACAATTTTATTGCAGGTTTACTGCTCACTGGTGGAATAACACCAGCTTGTTTCCTTAGGTGGAAGATGGGAAAAGAGCGCGGCGTGGAACACGTGTGTGAGTGGGTACCTATTAGGACCAGGTGTATTGTACAGGGCTCCACAGAACACCGGGCAGCTAAAAGTAGCTGTCTATCATTCGCCATTAGTCCAGATGATGCAAAAAATGTCACAAAAGAATGTGCACAGTGTGGTACTTTTGCTAATGTTCCTGCAAACTCCCACAAATCCAAAACCGTATACAGCACATTAATAAATACAATTAGGCATTCTGCTGAGGCAAGAGTTTGTCCATCATGTTCGAGTAATTGTCAACACCAGAACAAATACTAACTCTGCTGTGTAGACAAGGCAAGGATTAGCATCTTTGACAACTTAAAAATGAAGTAACCCTAAATATCTGTTAACCAACTGTTAGGAGGAACATACAAAGTCTACTTATTTTTGTAATTGTGGATTTTTTAAAGATTGTAAAGGATACATTGGTGTGTGGATTTGTGATTAACATAACACAATGATAGAAAACGCCAGATGAACAGATTATAGGGAGGGTTAGACACGGGAAAATAGACCCTGTGTATTTCTCAAGAGCGAATTTCACTGACCATACAGTAAGAAATCCTATCAATCTTTCTAATGGCGATAGCTCTCAAATGACCTGAGTGACTTGGAAAACAATACCTGTTAAAAGCCTTTTTATATCTATCCCATGCGGGACTTGCAGCTTAATCGCACGATTGAGGCTGATAATCTATATAGGACTAAATCAATACTGGTGGGTAGCGTGGGGGATCAATTCCCGGAGAGGGAGGTTTGCCATTGAACACGACACCGAGGGACCAGCGTGTCTAATCCCCTGTTTGAACTTTAAGTGAGCGTGGGCCTCACTCTTCTGAACATGACCACTCAATTCCAACCAGCCGGCTCCGAAGTTGGCCTGAAGACACGGTTCCTCACGTGTGAGGTGGTGACCAGTCCAGCCTCAGTGGCCAGTTCAGTGTCCACCCAAACGACCAGCAGCGCCCCGAGAGAAGCTACATTTCCCCCCGCGCTGCCATAGTTCCAGGTGTTTTGGTCATTAGGACCGTGGGCTGTTAGCAGCGCCGCGGTGCTCGCTTAACGGGTATAAGGCCAGCCGCCGTGCTCGGATCACACCTCCACAGCTGTAAAGCGCGGCGGGGAGGGGTGGCAGCCGGGGAGGCATGCGCAAGGGGGAACCAGGCCAAAACGCCAGCTTTGTTCTCTGGGGGCTCGGGTTACCCCCCCCCACCACCTCCTGCACTCCCCACAGCCCGCGTGACATTCAATACTGCAACTGTAAATTTTACATTAAGCGTGTGAAATCACAGATGCACATGTCACAGCAGTGTCATAAAGTGAATTTACGTAGCTCGCCCTCAGCACGCACCTTAACACTTTAAGTCTCTGTAGGGGGCGGCTGGGGGTTGAGGACGGTGGGCAAAATTACAGCAATTCATTCGTAAAAATGTGGACTGCACATCCTGATGTATTCAGAGTGGGCACATGGTCCTGCTCACCTTTTTAACAACAGCTCATCACTTCACATGTTCTCAGGCTCAGCTTAAAGCTTGTTAAAGGTTTAGCTGCCTGAAAAATAACGGGAGTGAGAATGATCTTTACAGTGCACAAACACCGTGGTACAAGTGCAAAGTGTAAATACACAAACAGAGTACATATCAGGAACTAGATACGAGACTGAAATATTTAATAGACTGCAAAGTTGATGTGCTGCGGTCAGAAATATACGACTATTAAATCCCAACACTTTATTTCAGTCTAATAGCATTTTAAACATTCACAGACAACTGAGCTGCAAATCTGTGTGCTTACTGGGGACGGGGCTCTGAGTCCACCTGTTCACCCTCAGATCATCCCTCCACTAAAAATACAAAGAGAGGAATCCAGACAAGTCTCAGTCGTAAACAGCAACCAAGGGAGACCCATACATAATGTGCCTCCATACTGCCCTAAGCAGCCATGACTTTGATTATCGTCCCTGTTTACAGAATTTCCACTTTTCCTCATTTCCATGAACTTAGCATTGAGTCGTTTACATTGCGTGTGACTCTACAGAGACTTCAGATTAAAAAACAAAATACAAAACTAAAAACGTACGAGAGTCAATTAGTCTACTCTTTCACTTTCTATGCATGAAACGCTGAATATGACAAATATAAGCATTGCCTTAACCTCCGCAGTTCATTTAGCTATGGCTCAATAAATTCTGCAGAGCAACCCATGCTGCCTACGGTGTAAGAGTATTCCCCCGCTCACAGGCCAGGGGGGAGCAAACATTAAGACTGGTGGCTGTAAAGTGAGCTGGGAAGTTTAATTGATCTAAAAGAATTTAATGTGGCGTAGTTAATCGGGGCAGACAGCATGGATTTATTCCGTAACCCTTCAGAAACGAACATAATATTGTCAGGGTTTTACAGCAGAAGGGGGATTTTTTAATTGTTGCCACAAAAATGATTTACTTTGTGGTGAGTAAAACTGCAGTTCAAAAGAAATATTAATAGACTTGAATGAATTTTAATTCCCAGTCTTGCATAAAAGCTTGATGTAAGTGTGGGAGACTTGGACTTGGACTTAAACACTATTAGTTTTGTGAAAGATAGACATGGAGAATTCATTTAATAGATATATTTGTCACATACAAATACAAGTATGCAAAATGAAAATAGATTGAAGCCATCCCACTTATAGACGGCTATTTTTTGGCGCTGACCAATTTCACACATCACAAAGCAATATTCACGCCTGAGCTGTATCATTTCAGACTAAGCTCTTTCTCTCTCAAGTGTTAATTCCATCCTGCATGGACACTTGCAATGTGTTAGATGTTTTAAATGCAAAACCGAGATTACCACTCAGCCACAGGGGAAGTGATTCCTTGCAGGATGTGTAGGGTCAAACAAGCGCGCAGATATTTACCAATATGTTCTGGAGCCTGCGCTCACACAGAGAGCGACGTGCACACAACAAATAACGAATGGGTGTTAAATAAGCTTATTCATTTTTTTCTTACTAGAAAATTTGCAATGTGTCCTGTAAGGCGTGGGGTTTTACTTTGATCCAGAGTGACAAATGTATATATTTTAGACTCCCCATGCTCCACTCAGTAAGCATACAGAACCGTGAAATGCAGCAGGACATCAGGTGAACACAACTGGTTGGATCTGCTCTGCAGAAAGGGTATACAACCTGTTGTAAGAGTAGAGAACCCAGAGGATGAGTAGGCTTCAGTTAGAACCAGTTTCTCCTCAGGTACTGATCTTTTTGTCGGCTAGGACAGGAAGTGATCAATAATTAACTAGTGAAAAACAAGCAAATACAGAAATGATAAACTGGAGGAGAGACCAAAGGACAGAACAATGTTTCTAAGGTTCAATGAGTGTTGGGATCAAGAGCTTAAACAAATTAATAAGACATGTGGACAAAAGGGACTTTGGTTAAATCATTTCAGGAGTGAATACAACAAGCGGATAGTCAAGCATTATAAAAAAGGGTTAACTCATATTTTAAAGGTTTCTAGTTTGAAACCTTGTAATTGACCTATTCTTGCCTATAGTACTGTGAACTTTTTTGTTAACATCATTAGCCCATAAATAGTTGGTGTTATTTTAACACAGTTTTGTACGGGCTAGACCCAGATTGAAAGCAAAAATAAATAAGTTTGAAAAATGGCTGATGTGTGAAACTTTTGCATGTAACGAAGCATAACCTGAAGCTTGACTAATCCTCTTGTTGATTTTTCTTAGCTGAGGGGGGGGGGCAGAAAGACCACAGCTCAGCAAAATGTATTTACATTACGGCAGGGAGCACCGGATGAGGAAGATTGACTCAGGGAAAACGTACGATGTATCATAAAAATGTGATTCATCTCCAAGGAAAAAAAGTGTTCCACTGCGACTTCCTGGTGGGATGATTTTCAGACAGACACAAGCTCAAGGGGGGAAACCGAGCACTCATTAAACTTAGCAGACCTGGCTCGGACCACACCTAGACCTGGTCATCCATCAGACCGACTGGACAGGATTTACAGTGTGACCTGATCGCCCATCATTTATTACTTTTACTGGCCCTAAGTGGAGGCAATCACCGGCTGGTGTTTGTGTAAGAGGAGACCTCCACCTGCCCGGGTCTCCCATTAACACAAACCGAACTTGGGGTGGGGGGGGGGGGGGGGGGGGATATGTCATCTGTCGGCATTAGCTGGGACTGGGCCCCGACAGGATTATTTTGCCCTAAATGAGCCGCTCTGTATCTTTAATCAAGAACAATGATTGAGCAATGTGGGCACGTACCACTGCCCTCAAACAGCTCCCTAGAATCGGGATTTTTCGCATGCAGGAAACTGCATCTTAACCAGTCACCTGGATCACTATTAAATGATGTGAAACCTAATTACCATATCTTTTGAATAGAACAGCATGCAAAGAATAATGGGCAGAAACTGCAGAGCAGAAAATCCAGCGTGCGTGCGAGACACCAGCTCTCAAGCAGATCTTGCTACAGTCTTATCTTAATCAGTGAGAGATCTAAGAGAGAGGTGGAACTGAAAAACCACAGACTGAAGCCAGTAACGCAGCTGCACCCTGAAGCTACTGACACCTCAGGGGGTATAGGTAGCCCGTAGCTTTGAAGTGCTGCTGACTTTGGCTTCGGTCAAGCCCCTGACACGTCCTCTGGACGCTCCACTAAACTCGATCAGTCCCTCCGCAAATAAATGTACAACCAAAGAGAGGAACAAAGGAGGAAGCAACCGTGAAACAACAATACACATCGCACCAAAGTTCACAGAAGGTCAGAAGCGCTCTTCCACAGAGTTCATGTTGGACACAGCTCACAAAGGGGTCAGGGAGCTAATGTTCTAAATAAGGGAAGGAGAGAATTAAAGGCCCAGTGCATCTGCACCACATCCACGGTTTTTGGATGCTCATTCATTAGCCAAATGTGGAAGAGTTCCAGCGTATGCCCACACGGGGATCATTCTGCAAAATAGGCCTTGAGGGGATGTGTGAGGGGGCGGTAACCAATCTGGGGATAGGGAGAAACAGAGTAGTACGAAAAGAGAATGACAGAAAGACACCTGAGGCTCACCTTTACTTCCATGTCTAATCACTAACACATGATGAGAGGTCCCATCCAAAAAATACATTCTTTCCCATTCAGCTCACTTCCAAGGCTTTGGACGGGTTGGGATTTCTTAAAAACATTTGATATCATTAAGTTGTTTGATGTCAAAAATCACACTTGCAGCTGCAGTCTAACTTCCAAAGCAGATTTGAACCAAAACAGCTAATAGGTGACAGAATCAGAAGTGGGAACACGGTATGCTAATGACTGAATGGGACTTCAATTCCTTTGACTACATGGTTTCCCGAGCGAGTTCAAACCACTCAAAGGAAAAAAAAAAGAAAAAAGTATCTCTTCCTGGCATTCAAAAAAAACTACCAAAAGCAACATTAACTTACCAATTGACGGTGTGGAAACCCAAACCCCAACCTGACATTGCATAGCTAACAAATAAAAAGCATGCCCTCCGTCAACTCTCATTTAATTACAGCTATGGTTTACCAGCTACGGCTTATTAGGGTTCCTTACGCAAACTATAAAAACTAATGACACCATTTTGTTGCTTTGGTTTACTTGCAAGAGCACTCTTGGACAGCACCGATTATTTTTAGCTCTAACTGGTCAGAGTTAAACACTAAGAGCCAAAGCTAACGTGTGTTCAGCATTCAACATCCTGCAGGGTGTCGCTTTGACTGAAAACGACATCAGCATATGTATATTTCTAATTAAATAATGCCTGTATGTCTGCTTCGGCAGTGTCTCGTACATTTTTAAAAAGATAATCAACCATGCCAAGATAGTAAAATGATCATATGGTTCAAACTGACTTTATACATAGAGCGTGCCTCTCACAACACTACCCTGACCATCAGGCTTCCTTGCTGAGAACTCCTGATAGACTTGCTCCCTCTAGTGCCAGGGGCTTCAACTTCAGTCAGAGCTTTTCTTAAATCTGCAATGCTGTTACAGCGGGTTTCTTTTTAACACTCATTTTCTTGAAAACATGCATGCTGGTTACTGGTCACCATTTAATACGTTATATGTCAATATACCGATTTCAGGCCAAGAAAGCCACTTTTTGGACCGGGCCATTTGGCAGGCCGTCCTACTTCCTAAATTTGGACTTAAGAACACTAAGCCACAGCTGTAGAGTGCCAAATGTATTTAAATACTGTGATACTTTAGCCAAACATGAAGCCAAGGACACCATGTGAGTGATCTGAGAGCAGAGGCGTGTACTCAGTTTCACTGCCACAGGTCATACTCGTGTGTGAGTATCAGGGTGTCCAGACACTAAAACAGGCTTCAATGACTTTAGTGCTGTCCTCGGGGCAGCCAGAGTGCTTTGACCTTCCTGAACACGTCCCAGACAGTGCTGCTGAATAATCTGCGGGCATGTTTATTAAAGTTCCGTCATGCTTGGTTAGGGATGGACACAACACGAAGGTGGTAGATAAGACTAAAGGTCATCATACATTTAAACTTAGGGTTAAAGTTTAACGAGCTCAACTCCTAACCAATAAGCAAGCAAAATATGTTCTATCTGGCCCCTTTTTAAGGTGTTTTACAGTATCTTCAGGAGAGGAAACACAAATGCAAGACATACTCAAAACTACAACAAACACAACGTACTAACACAGAAAGAATACACCAACCAGTCATAACACTGACCACTGAAAATGAATGATGGTGGGTGACAATTATTTTTCCAAATAGTATTAATTCATTATTTATTATTATTATTAGAGAGAATGTGTGTTAACATCATTTTTGTATGCCTTTAAAGGAAGGAAACACATTTAATGTTCACAGAGGAGCAAAAGCCAAAACACATCAAGTAAAACATCACTAAAAAAAGCACACGGGCCAGCAGGACTGTCCCAGTCTGTTTGTGTAGAAAAGCGTGTGCGGGTAGTCTGGAATCTTTTGTGGAACCTTCACCGGCATCCATTAAAACATCTTGTTTGCTTGTTTGTTTACTTGTCTCTGCTGAAGCCCACGGCTTGTCACCAACTCGTGTACATTCCAGCCATTCAGTGGCGTTTCAATATTCACAAGGATGTAAAACATGCCCCTCTAATATATTATTTAGGCATATTCCCCAGTAATAAAACACATTTTTGATTCACTCTGGCGTGGTGGCAACATTGTATTTCCATTATTTTCTCTTTAAACATTAACCATGGCTTTGTTGGGGATGCATTCCATTTCTTCTTCTGCTTAAAGATTTAAATGGCATGCTGTTGAGGACAGCTAGGCCGTGATGTTTGAACCGAGTGGACAGAGGAAGCAGAAGAAGGAATGTTTTCCCTAAAATCTGCTGAAAATTCACTTTTTCCAGGTCTCTCTCTCCCTCCCATTACAGCACAGTGCTACCACTGCAGTTTGAGGCTTGCTAGGTGCTGAGTGGAGACTTCTTCTCCTTTCAGGCTAGTAATGACCATACATAGCGCGCGCTCACACACACACAAACAACACACACACACACACACACACACACACACAGAGGCTAACCTGGATTACATTGAACTCATACTGATTGTTTTTGGAAATTAGCATCTGACATGCTTTTTAAAGTAGAAATATGACATAATATTTGATTTGTTAATGTCCTGATATATAAGATCAACAAATTTTCTAACAACGTGAAACAGACAACTTCTACTGGACACAGAATAATGATGTTTCATTCCCTGATGCATTCCTGCTCAAAGGTCACACGGTTCTTTTAACCTTAGATCCACTTCTATAGAGTAGTCTTGTTTCTGTTAATACTGTTAACCTTAACGAATCCATACTCAAATCATTAAACATAATTTTATTTAGTTAGATAATAGAAAACAAATAGAAAGTCATTTTAAAATAAGTGTAGCAATAAAAAAAACACATAATCCACTAGTACATAGTCAAAATGGATTACAATTACTTCATATTCATTTATATTTAATACATTTGGGGGGAAAAACAATGATCATGTGCCATATAGCAGGGACATTTTGGAGCAAGAATAAAGAGTTCAGCTCCCTGAATTAATAATCTCTATCAAAGTTTATGCTCTACCTCACGTTTGAATGGTTTTGGTAAATGTTATTTATGCTGTACAGATCTTGACGTTACTAAATTATTAAATATTCCATGCACTGTAAAACTTATTTCCTGAATCACTGGAAATAACTCTGGAAGTGTCAAGACCACACTGCAGGTGGAAGAAAGGATGCTTGTTATCCACAAAAGTTCCCAATCGGTTTCAGTGATTATAGAAGCCATGGGTCTCCTCCAGAAGTGCTGGATGTCCCCTCTTGCTGCTAGTTGGCTGATTGGCAAGCAGCTCAAAGCCTTCCTCACATGGTGTCCTGACTGAATCTGAATCAGACTCTGATTAGATCAAATTGCAGAGAGAAACCTGTGTACCCCTGTGTGCCCACCTTCATATCGCCTCAGTGCCAGCAGTTAAATTGGACTTCTGGGGGCCAGGTAGTCTGTGATTCTGTGATTGTCCATCGACATATAGGATATCGAAATCTACAGGGTTTAGCATCTGCCTGTCATGAAAAGAAGACATTGGACTTTAGGTGTCAAAGCTCGTTTCCTGCTGGCTCGCCACCAATTTATTCCCAGCCGGCTACAGAGAACAGTATGGAAGGCTACAAAGCAGCCAAGGGAAACTCAAATGATTACGCTCTTTCTTCTTAGTCTTTCTCAAAGTCCCGACCTTTGCTTAATGACAAATCAGTGGCCTGCACTCGAGACAGGAGGTTAATGAATGACACAAACAAGAGGTCTCTGCCAGGATGAATCAGGGATCGAGACAGAGGGCAGATATTACCACTCATCTGGGTTTTAAGTCGTATTGCCAGCACAATGTACCACAAAATGGCCAGTACGATTCCGGTGTATGGTGAAATTATGCAGTTGTTGGTCATTTGAGTGCATATTTGCATGGGCATCAAATTGTATGCGAGTGTGAAGGCAAAATAAAGCGAGCCACAGACAGAAACTGAAAGAAAACAGACAGCAGCCGCGGAATAAAAGATGATGATCATTAGCTCGTGATGGATCTAATGACCGTGTGGATTTATGTAAAGCGGACCTGGATAATGGGAAATCGTTGAGATGAAGAGAGAGGGGGGGGGGGGGGGGCAGAGTACATCAATGGCATGCTGAGGGGCTAACGACGACAAGCCGAGAGGCATCACAAGCAAAGATATAGATCAATAACTCCTCCATTATGGTATGAAGAACAAGGGGATGAGGAGAGGAGGGGTGGCGATGGAGGAATAATTTGCCTAATAAATACACGGGGGAGCGGAGCGTGTAAATGTAGCGGGGTACTGACAGGGTCACATAAACGAGTGGCAGCATCTCTCCCCAGAGGACCAGCGGTGATGAAGAGGAGCGGAGGCGCCCGCTGGAGTCGAGAGGGGTGAACGGCGGGACGCGCTTAGGCAGCATCTCTCTCCTGGCGGGTGCGGCTACAGGAAAGGGCTGGCGCGCGCACGCGGCCGCCGCCGTGATAGCTGCCATCCGTTACGGGTAAATTGAACTGTCAACCCCTCGGTGTCATTTCCTCGGCTGGATGAGAGGCAGAGGCAGAGAGAATTATGGGGGTATTCACCAGGTGATCACAGTGTGCAGCGGGAATGTTCCGGCAAATTAACTCCCGAAGGAGACGGGAGGAGGGAGGGGGGGGCTGTCAGAGAGATAGAAGGATGGGAGGATAAACAGGCAGAGGGGCAGAGGGAGAATGTGCACCAGTACATGTTTTGAAAGGGGCTCTACACGGTTTTCTTTCTCCAGTTGTCTGCTGGTGCATTTGGTTCATGTTAGCACCCTGCGTGAAGCTAGAAGCTGCCCGTTGTTTATATTCCACTCCCATGAATGCCAAAGCTGGGCTTGCTGTGTTTACAGAAAGTGTTGTACCTCCAAAGTTGATTGCCTGTGATTTGGTATACACTCATTTAATCAGTTTCAGTTAAGGCCGGCCATGCGCTGTCACTTTTTGACACGCACATGTGCACATCTATTATGGATTAGCCTTCATGGGCTCTTACACGCAGACGTACTCTTTTGGGTGCAAAAACACATTCAAAAGTTATTAGCATAAAGCAGACCATACAAAATGTGGACCTGCTTCTGCCTTCTCGCTTTTTTACCCCATCAATCTGCACGGGTGTGCACATGCACTGTGTTACTTTGTGCACTCACTGGTCTACGCAGCTCCTCTGACTTTTTGCCCCCACCTCTTTGTCCTCTGACTGAAATATTTATAAAGATTTCTATTATTGTATTAACTATTTATTGATTTATAATTTAAAAGATTTATACCGGGCCCCTGGAACCGCAGGGGATTGTGTACTTTTCCTATAAGGAGGTAGACATCCATAACTATTGTTTTTTGTCTAATGCTAAACCTCTGCACATTTGCCTCTTGGCATTCAGATACACTCACAAAAGAGACGGACACAAAAGGAGAAGTTCAGAGCTAAAACATGAACAGGAGGGAGAATGAAGCTCAGCAGTGGTCGTGGTTAGATGCTGGTGAGCAATGCGCCGTGTCCGTGTGGAGCAGGTCACGCGCTGGCAGTCCAGACAGCTGTTAAATTACAGCAATCACACTAAATCATTAATTTTCACTTTCAACTTTAATTCAAAGAATGAAGTGGTGTTACCAACCCTACTGCCATCAATGTGCGCCTACCAAAATATTTTGGGAAAAAAGGGGGTAATTATTTTTTCACACTGCCCAATGTGCAAAATAAAACAACTTACACGTGGTTCTAAAATACTGAGCAGAAGCACAGGAGTAATGACTACCAGTGTTACAGTTAACACGCATGTTGCAAGTGAGTACTGTTTTGCCACGTTCGGGGGGAGCGAAAGAACGTCATTTACCAGACTAGAGGCAGATTCCTCGGAATTCGACCGCTCCATTTCGAGACAAGAGACGAGGGTTGGAAATAACCGAGGAGGTCTGTGGAGGAAGGAGGCCTTAGTGTTGGAGTGGTGGACTCGGGCAGGAGGGACGGTGCAGAGAGAGAAAGGTGCCGGGAGTGAAAAGCAAAGCGTGCTTTCATTCAACGCCTGGTGAGTGACAAGGAAACCATTAATGGTGCAGTACTGGCAAAAAGGGATTAAGTCCACACATGCATGGCTATTATTCCAGCTAATTAAGGGGAGGCCACGTTTAACGCCACAACAAAGCCAGCAGAGAAAGAAGCAGGAAGCGGCTCAGGCAATTTGAGCTGACATTTATTCTTAGCTGTACTCTTGTAGAAATCGAATAAATGACCAGCAGTTTGCAAAGCGCGCTACAAAGAGCTGATCGTTTTTTCGCCTTTTCATTAAATCTATTCTCATACAAGATCTTCAAATCGAAGAGATTTCCTTTACCTCGCTCCATCAACGGGGAGGTCATCAACTGAGACTTTTTTTTGCAAAATAATTTTGCACAAAACAGCCAAGTGATGTAATACCACATATGTGGACATTAATATATTATAATTCATATTTACACTACAGTTCATAAGCATATTAAAAGGAGCTTACAATACCCTTCATGTCTTGGTCACAACACACTGCTGTTCAAAAATGGAGCTGGAGGCAGCACAGGCAGCTACAGGTGCAGATAAGTACATTTACAACGGGCATGGTACTGAGCAACTGGCCTTAGTAGTTTTAGGCTTATGTTTGAGGTTTGATTGAAAGTTGTAACCCAAGAAAGGCTTTTGGGAAGATGAATGGGCAAATGAGAGGTACCACACAGGAGGTTAATGAAGTAGCAGAGTATCTTTGTATTTTCAAGTGACATTGAGATCAGAGAAAAAATAATAAAATAGCCATGATAATGTTTATTGATGAAAAGCAGCATTACTAAAGAAGGACTCCACTGATTTATACATACTCGCCATGAGGAGTTCTGTGGCTCATGGGGAGCAGGGTCGTTCCTTCAGACAGAGGATTCCCAATTTGCTCCTGAAGCTGTGCCAATGTTGTGTGAATGCTCATTGATGGGCAGGTGGCATTGTGTGTAGTAGCTTCTGTCATCAGGGCCGTCAATGGGTACATTAAGACACGTAGTGTAGGGCTGTGCAGAATGGCCAAAAATGTGTGTCACGGTATTGTTTTTTCAGACACAGCTCCTCTCTTTGGCACAAGTTGTGTTGCTGCATCTCCGGTGTCTGGTTGTTCCTCCTGTTTCACTCTTTTCCGTGTTTTCATGTAGCAACAGAGTTACTTCTTGTTGTGAGCTGTACCCAGCATGCAGTTCGGCGGGGTAATTTTATAAATGTACAATCATTAGTGTTACAAGTGGTTTGTGTCACAAGCTGTTGTGTTGTGGGTTATTCACCGTTAAAGTTAATACCATGACTCAATCTCAACTAAGACAAGTAGCTCCAACCGTTGCATGCTCCTCCATGAAAAAAAAATTGTGCCGCCCGCCGAAGAGCAACGTCAGTTGTTATGGCTCAACACCGGTATGAACGGTACGTGAAAAATTCATTTCGTACGGAAATCTTAGACAGGTATACCGCCCAGCCCTAATGTAGTGTAACGTAAGAGCTCTGTCGAGTCTAAAGAACAGGGTGCGCTCATTGGACCAAAGCCAGTGATGCAAAAGGGGGGGGGTGGCGTTAAAAATAGATGTAAAATAATAAATGGGGGGGGGGGGTTCAGGATTTATAAGCTTTACTAATTCTATATTTCTGTACTCATGTCAAGACACCCTACGGCATCTACAATTTATATTTTTTGAACCAGTCTGTGAAGTTCATAAACTTTATAGAAGCGCATTACAAAATTCCTGGAGTTGATTAAAAGAGGTTTTAATTGTTTTTTAATTTAGATATTTTGGCAAAGGTATTATTTTATGGAAGATTGTACTATTAACATGCTTTGCTATGTAATGAGTTGTACAGTACGGTCAGTATCATCTTGTGTTTCGATGGTTCACCATCAGTGGTGGAATAACAGTGGGAGCACGAGGGGTTCTGTCCCTAGCGGCCTTTAATGGCTGCCAAGTATCTGGGAGGATTTCACCCTAACAGCTCCTTAGAGACCGCCGAGGGCCGAGAGAAGCAGCGTTTGATGATGCAGACAGCTCCGGGACAGAGGAGGGAAGCGGGAGAGAGCGCGAGCTAGCGAGGGGACATCACTTTACCGGTTTTACACCCACGCACATGCCACAGCGGATCAGTCAGGCGGGATTGCACCCGACACTTGACGTGCAGTCACCAATGTACACGGGGATGAGAGAGAGAGCGCAGTGAATCACGACAGCGAGCTGATGGGGAGAGGCGGGTGTAATGGGGTGTGAAGTGGAAGACCTCGGGAGACAACCTGCCTGTCAGCACTGCTCGTCTTCCCCTCCGTCTCTCTCCTTCTTTCAGGGTCTCCATTAGTCACACACTCAGAGACGGAGAGGTGTGCACTCTCTCTCTCTGAGGTCAAGCGAGATGGAGAATTACTGTTCATCTCCCTAACTGGCTAACACTTGTTGGAAATAGGTACATATCATTTTGTAACTTTAGCAGTCAACTGTAATTCATGTGACCGAGTAACTTATGTTAGTTATGGATTTTGTTTTATAGATGTAAATAAGCCACAAGAAAACAAGCAATCTGCAGGAGAATTAGAGTACTACCACCTGTACGGCTTACAAAGAGTCACGTTGAATGTGGAAAGCAACTGTTTATATCCAAAAAGAATCCGGAATTGAATTAAAGGTTCTCTTCAATTAACACACATGATAGAGAAATGTTTTGCCGAAACCCTGTTCCTTGTGCTAAATACTACACTTTTATGATTGACTGCTTGTCCTCTTTGTGCTTTAGTAAAGATATAAAATATGAAAGAGTGGCAAGCCAAAAAAATAATGCAAAAAAACCCGCAAATGAACTAGATTAAATGTAACAACGATTCTGATCTGATATAAAAAACCTTATACATTCGGCATCGTCATAAATACTGTCCCAATGACACACAAACAAACACTAAGAACATGTCGGTGAGTGTAGAAAGAGTTGCTGTTTATTGCTTGGATGTAGATATGCATCATTCACATAACTGTTCCCTAATCTGACCTGTTCAACCATCCATCCATGGAGTCGCTCTCTCTCTCGCTCTCTCTGAACCAAACTGCTTCTTAATTTTCCCTGACAGCCTCCTTTAAACACGAGGGCCCAAATCCACACTCTAATTGAAAGCACATTCCTATTCCAAACAAATTAAGCACAATTAAGGCCCCTGAGTTATGAGTATCTATCACTGTGCGATGTTTTTGTAAAAATCACTGTGCTCAAGATCAAAGTCTCTCGACCCCTCTACTTAATTGCCTCATTAAGAGCTCCCTTCTTTGTGCTACGGGCTTCATAAATACACGGTCTGCTCATTTCATTTGGGAATTACACTAAAAGACACCCCTTAAACTAATCGCTTCCACGTTTTCAATAAAAGTTCATCTGTTTTTAGGTACTGAACAGAATGAAATTTTCTTTCCTTTAAAGAGCGTAATTTGCGAGGCCCTTATAGCTCAATGCGTGATATATCATTTCATTGTGTCTGTGACAAGGCACAAACCTGTAACCATGTTTCGCTACTTCATGACGCACTTTCAAAAAAAAGCTTCTATAACATTTCATGGTTGAAATAAAAAATAAAAACTGCTAAAGCTCATAACCCTGGATGCATTAGCTTTAAGGTCTTAGGTGTGGCATTTGACACATCATAGCAGGTGACAGGAAGAAGGTGTCACCACCAGCAACCAGCAAATCACATGACAGGAAGATGATTGTGTGCAGCTGAAACAGTTCACCGCTCCTACAACGTCCCTCCTCCTCCTTCTCCTCCTCCTCCTCCTCATCACAAAAGGCCATCAGAGCATGGCTGGCTTTTAATTTAATCTTATAAATGAGGTGCGCACTCCTAGACAACATGCTGTTTCAATTTTAAATGGCTGCTTTATTGGGGGACAGCGACACGGGGGAGAGAGAGGAAAGCGAGAGATAGAGCAAGAGAGGGGTGGCGGTTGGGGGGGGGGGACGGGGCGGGTATGAGAGGGAAAAAAAAGAAAGCCTGGGGAAAGACGGTGGTATGGAACATTTGTTAGTAATCCAATTCCACATACCATAAGGCTTCATTACCATTATGCGGCAGAGAAGACTTCAGTCAGTCTGAAAATAAAGACCTACTTAGCCCCATCCAAACTGACCCCAAATGAGACATGTTTGTCTCTGTGTGACAGTGTTAGTGTTATTGCCCTGCTCTTGCATTCTTTGTGGCCGGTTTAGATTGAGTCTGCAGCTGTGCATGGTTTCAGTGTGTGTGTGTGCGCGCGCACACACATGGCCGCCTCTGTCTGGGTGTATGCAAGATAGGGATCGGGCAGTTTCCCAGTGACTGATTATTACGGAAGAGAGTCCTTAGTTATAACTGCGCAGAGAGAGAGAGGAAAAAGAAGGTCCATAAGCTAGCTCCATTCAGATGTGAAGATGACTGATAATGCAGGAACAGCAGGACCCCTCGCTGGGTTCATTGGCCCTAAGTGCTCCTTTGCTGAATGTGTCCCTTATCTTGCCCTGACAGCAGTAATAGAATATGCATAGCTCTATTAGCATACAGGGTAATGGCACCCTTGAGGGAGGGCACTGACATAAAACTTTAAGTAGAAATCAAAACATTGGTGAAGGTAGAAGCAGAATAAAAGGGGTTATTGTCACCCAGTGCAAACACTGCCCGAGGCTTTGACTGCGGCTGCTCGCAAGGTATGCTCCTTTTACGCTTCCATGCACATCTGTCAGTACACCCACCCACCAACACACACACACACGCACAAATACACAGAGCATTTTATGAGCTTGGTTTGAGCGAATCCGTGTCATTTGATCCTACCCCAAAGAACACATTACACATTATGTACATATGCTCGCATAAACACATTTACGAATCATCCTCCTACGGGCATCCAAGCAAATTAAAAAAGGGCCCCCACCCATCCCATCTCAAATAACGTGGAGTGACATGAGAAAGACGTTTGTTGACGTTCCCATTAAGATTCACACGGTATTACAGACTTGAGGAACCACAAAATCTCCGCTCAAGTAAAAGGGCTTTTTTTCGAGGAAATAAAACAGCCCTGGAAGAGGTTCGCAGAGAAATTTGGCTGACAGGAGAGTCTGACGAGAGGTCAGCCGCGGAGGTGATGGGTATGGTAATGTGATGAGAGGGTTTGCACCCATATTATCTGACTGTAGTAGTTTCCAGCAAACCCCAGGCAGCAGCTGTGACATTCGGAATCAAAGCAGGTCAGACAAACACACGGCCGTCTGCAGAACGAACATTCGGCATAAGAAAGCAATTTACTGCTCCTCATACGTCACCCAAAGAATTATACAGAGAGGGGCCCGGTCCAGTGAGAAGTCTAATTTAGTCTGGAGGGGCAGACCTAGAGTGTGTTAGCTTTTCCACATATTTACTTTGATTAAAGATATTAACCTTGAGGACGAGGGCAAGGAAGCTGTGTTAGTGGAGGTTAAGAATTAACGCCACCAGGGAAAGCAGTTAAAGAAGTAGAATACTGCTCACGTACAACACAACCTCTTCCCTCTCGCTTTTCTTTGTTCGGCCTTGGTAAGTGTACAAAATAGAATCAACACTAATGAGGCAATAATATCAGTAATTGCATCCTCAATTGTGATTATGGTGATTATGCAGTCCTCTTTGATATGCAGCTCTGCTCCACTGTCGATACGAGCCATATGTGAACATGGGACAATTATGCTAATCATTCCACATCTAAGCATGTAATTCTAAAGTGAAAGAAAAAGTTCACCACCTTGAGAAGAAAGCCCAGTGAAAAAATGCCTCCCTATTGTGAAACTTGGACCATTAAGAAATAAAAATGGGTGTATGGCCAGTCACCAGTTTAGGTCTTTGAAGGAGTAAATTCAAGTGTGACTGAGCCGTTATTGACTGTTTAATGCTAATTAACATGAAGCCGTCGGCTCGATATCAACTTTAGAGCAATGTTGACACGTTCCAAAATATTTTGTATTATAAAAGACTAGCACATAATTAGACTTGGCCCAACTTTTATGGGCCATTTTGGCCCCTGCTAATGGCTCTGTGCTCGCACTCAAACAGACCAATAAAGCATAGTCTATCGTTGTAGACTGGGCATTATTAAAAAGAGGCAGACACCATTAACAGCCATCAAATCCATCTCAAAATGGGCACAGCAATTTCTGTGCTTGAACAAAAAGACAGCCTTTTCTAATCTGTGGTTTATTTAATATGTTTATTACATGGGTGGCCAGTTTAATGAGCGGTCTCCGGGCTAGATCTCTTCGAGAGTATAATAGACATCAGTCTACAAAGCAAATACGGCACAACAACTGCGTAATGTTACAAATATTTTGTCTCCATAGTAACCCCACAGCATTCATATCTGCAGTTAATGTTTGCTGAAAGAGGCTCTTTCATTGCTACGGATTTCAACATTCAGTTCGGGCTGTGGGGCATTGCTGGTTGGTCAGTTTAGTTAGAGATGGATGAAAGTAGAGCAAATACTGCTCTGACTTTCCCTCTGGTCTATACAGATGGTTTGGCAGGGTGACAAGGCAAGCTGGGTCTGGCATCAAAGCCTAACCTCTATTTCATGGAGGCTTAGCACTTTCTCTCCCACTAGATCACACTTGCTGTGTTATGAGGGGTCCAGCCCCGCACGCTGATTTACCAATCCAATGACCAATCCATTTTGCCAGATATCATTGTGGCGAGCTCGTGAAAGGGGAGCGAATGAGAACGGGTCGGCGCTTGAGTCGATCCTCGCCTTTTCTTTATTCGACGCGACTGCAATTCATTTTGAAGGCGTGGCGCTAACGTCTACAATGATCTGTTGATTAGATCCACGACTGACACATGAGCGACAGCGGGACTCGGGGTGTAACGCGATATACGCGGTGCGAATGACTTGTTTGAGTAGGAGCTTCTCTCTGCATGGCGGTTCCCTCCAGGGCCAGGCTGAAAGCCACGTTAACACATATGGTGCACGGCACACACATGCAGAAAACAGGACCGGAGCCTCGGATTTTGAGGATTACTCTGCGTGCGTCTCTCTCCACACAGACACACGTGCACGATCGGCCGCACAAACCGTGCGCGTGGACAGATTCAATCAGCAGAGGGACGGGAAGGAGGTCTATTAGCTGTAGTGAGGAGAATTGTGATGATGTTGCAGTTTCACACTGACCACAAAGCAACCGTGGAGGTTAGAAGGGAGACATTGGCATTTTAAGGACCGTACTTGATAGCGAGGGAGAAACAACCGCTCTATCTGTGTCGGCTGAGATGCCAATAATCACTTCATTGTATTAAATAACATATTGCCGTCGTTATGCTACTGAAGGACAGAGGCCGGAGGACAAATTTCTCATTGTGTCCAGCACTACAGGCGGTCCTCCACCAAACACCTGCCAACCCAATTAGTTGACTTAATTGACAAATCCGTAAAACAAAGTCACACAAAAGCACCAAATTGAGTTTGGCTAGAGATGCGTTACTTGGAAAGAAGCAACCAAGAAGAGGGGGGAGGCTTTCCAGAATTAAAGTGTTTTTCAGCTGGACTAACTCTTCTCAGATCAAATGGTTCTTTACTAAACGCAGGAGCTGCATATTTAGTTAGTTATTTTTCTTCTTTGTTTCTAAAATAGGAGTAAACATGGAGTTTTAGAGACTAAACAAGAGGTATAAGAAAACTGGAGAAAAACCAGCACAATGTGCAGTATGTACTCAAGGACCCTTTGTGAGTGCCTGCAGTACATCCTGTGCAATCTCTATTTGGATGAGCAGGTATGAACATTGGTATTAAACAACAGTATTTCAGAGAATGCCTTTAATAAACTGGCAAAATGACAAAAAGGATCTCAGATCCTTACAACAGAAACCAAACCGCGGATCATCTGCACTTTGTCAAGTGTAGGGCGTTTCATTATCAAATAGTTCCTATTTTCAGAAAACAAGTGTTGAATCGTGTGGTGCATGAATTACACCCTACGGGTCGGATAATTAGCCTGCTAGGTGTAACTTTGCTAGGTATAAATTTGAGAGTTCTCACGCCATTTTGAAAATCAGGGTATGGTTTTGTGGTGTGGACTACCCTAACCGTCTAAGAGGGCCTCTTTGATTTGTGTGTGTGTGTGTGTGTGTGTGTGTGTGGAAGAGCGGAGCCTCGCCCGGGAAAAAAAAAAAAAACACCAACAGAGGAGAAAAGCAGCATGCCCGTAAAAAGAACCACGACATAGCAGCTTTGTATGTGGCAGCAGTTGCTATTGACGGCGGCGTGCCTATTTCAGAGTTTGTGTAGGATGTCCCACGTTGCGCTAGTTAAAGATTTTCCTGACCGATCAGTAGTCTGCAGTGTTTTAACTCCACCTTCTTATGCCAGCCCTGACTGCACTTGGAACCTTGACATAAAAAGGTCTCATAAAAAAATAAAAGGTACCACTATCCCGAACTTGTTCTAAAAACCACCCAGCATATGATAAAACCAGCAAGGTACCAACCAGCAATGCCCCCTTAGCGTCGTCTTGCCCTCTGATAATCCCACAGTGCTTTTGTAATTCATTCATCATAACCACCAGGTGTCCAAAGGGGATTCTACCCGTGCACAGCCAGGGCTCACTTAACCATGAGATTGAGTGGAGCATGCACACACACAGAAGGTACCATTTTGATTACTTATTACTTAACCTGTAATGAATTCTGCCCCCTTTTGTCTGCCTGTCCTGCTTCGCACCCATTGCTCTCTTGCAACCCCCCCCCCCCCCTCCAAATAAATGGAAAAATATTCACTGCCTTGGGCTACTTCTGAACTTCTCACTCTCTGCATCCAATTTGAAGCGGAGCTGCTGTGATGTCACTGGAGCGTCCAAACAGAGAGAAAGAGGAGAGGGGAGGATGCGGGGAGGGAGGGAACAACAGAGGAGAGCTGGCAACCTTCAGACCTCCAAGGTCACACTTCTTAACCCCACTGCTAAAAATCCAATAACACTTTATGAATGTTTTAGCTCAGAGTCGTTAATGCAGCCGAGCATCTGTTTCGAAAAGAATACAAATGAGGTGCTGTCTTGCTCTTTACTTTACCAGCTTCCCTCGCTCTCACAGACACACACACACCACCCCCCCTCCTCTGGGCACAACATCCTGATGTTCAAGGGAAAAGTGGCCCCCAGGACCTGGACTCCACAGTGCTAAGGCAGAACCATCTCTTTGGATTTGACTGCCCTTATATTTAAAAACACTAGTCAGGTTAAACATCTGGCCCTTCAAATTCAAAGTTATGCAGCAACTAGCTGGCTCGCATTACCTGAAGTGGCCAAGAACAAACGGGTCTTCTATGTATTGACTGTTTAACGGCAAATGTGCAAACAAGACCGCTTAGGACTTTGCCGTTCGTACCAAGTGTGAGCAAAATAAACTTGGCCTCAATGTCAAGATCAGCTGAAATATTCTTTGGTGAAGTCATCCCAGAGGTTTCAGTGGGCCTGGCTTCCAGCAGAGGTCGGACTGCTGCAGACCTCGGTGTGGATTAAGTGATAGACCTATAGAACAGTCTCTCAAGCACGACTCGATACCAAACGCTCCCCGACACACTCTGCGAGCTACATGCTAAATCCAATCGGCAAAAATAAATTCAATACAACAGTATAAGCAAGCCCGCACGATTGGAGGGAGTTGGGTTTTTTGTCCGGTAGTGTGTGCATTGTGCACACAAGTGTCTCTGCAGCACTGAAGTGAGCCAGAGAGCTAAGCAGTTTAAATAAGCCAACGGGGTTGTGTAGCCTCCTATTTACCTGCGTGGGAGCTTGTGGTCACATGAGAAAAGGCCACTGGGAAGGAGGGAATAGAGGTGTCGCAGTGGCCATGATGATGATGGAGTGTCTACAAATATGACTCCAAACAGGGTCATTTTGATTTGGCGGCAATACGTAAAGGCTGGCCCGTTAACTCCTGACCTTTCGAGTGTGACCTGTGGGGGGAAGGGGGTCTATCCGCCAGGAGAGGACAGAAAGAAAAGGGGGAGAAAGAGAGAGGGAGAGAAAGAGAGGGGCTGTGCAGTGTCAGGCCCATTATGACCCGCTAAAAACTCGGGCCGCTCTCCAGCGAGGAGCCATCCATCATTCGGGCCTCTCTAATCAGCATGTTTGTCACTGTAACTAAACAGTGGGCTGAGCCACATCGCCACGCTATTGGCCCTGACAGGGAGAAATAAATCTGCTGCCGGCCAATGGGCTGCGGGCAGCCAAGCGTGACAGGAAAGGTGACAGACTCCTGAGGTCTCAACTAGTGCGAGATTAAGGGGAACTAGCCCAGACTCTGGGGCGGAGGAAGCATTTGAACAGTTTTACTGGTCTTTAGGCAGCAGTCGGGGCTGGGGCAGCGTTGGCGTGGGTGTTGGGAGGGAGAAAGCCTTTGTCCACCCCCTCGCCGTTAAGACAGGTACATTTGTTCAGTTAGATGGAACTGGTTCTCTTTGTAGAGGTAACAGATAGGTGTTCTGTTCGCTTTCCCCATGACATCTCAGGAATGTAACTCTTTGCTGTGGGGGTCACACAGAATTAATGCTGGTAAATTCATCAGGAGAAAAAATGGCCAGTGGATTACAGCATATGTGATTATGTGATAGCATCACAAATGTATTATCATTACACCTTTACTTGCATAATACTAGAGACTACTGCGGTAAAACAAAAGGCTCTCTGCTAATATCACTTTTCGAAGGAAAAAAAAAAACCTTTCCTCTTCCTCAGCAAAGGCAATCCAGTCCATTGAGCCTGCTTACTGTTGTTTTGTTTGGTATTCTCCGGCCCCTTGCTTACATCTCAGCGGGCGGGCTGTACACAGGAGCTGAAAAGGCTGCAGTTATTTGACCACTTGGAGCAGAGACCTTTTTTCCACTCGCAACAGCAAACAAGCCCAAAAAGGGCAGGGAGGTGGGGGGGGGGGAATATCCCCAACAATGCAACGCCGTTTACCTCCAGCGGCATGAAGCTGAAAATTCTGGGAAATCTCAGGAAATCACAACTGGCACTGTTATTCTGAAGGTTCGATGGCTTACATCATAACATTGTGCTTCTTGCCTTCTCCTCAGGACTTGAACAAACTTGGCTGGTGGCTGTACTGTACTCGAAGGCTTCTGGATTCCTCCCAAACTAATTTTACTTACAGCTTTCTTCGTACAGGTTGAGAACCCTAATGCACATCACTCCTCTCACAGTCTGTCACAGCCGTGGAGTTGCAGCTTTTCTCCAGCAAAAATACTGCGTGCAGAAGGCTAACCGTTTCTGAAGCATGGCAGTGGGGAATCGGAGCAGCACAGTTTATGTGCTGTGAATACATTGTGTAGTAAATATGAATTTGAAGCCCGAGTCCGAGGTCAGACAAAAACGACGTCAGACAAAAAACCCTCGACAATTACAGAAAAAAAAAAAAGACTACTGCTCTGAAAAAGTCACGATTCATGTTTGAGAAAAAAAAGGACTAATGATTGTCAAAAGATAATTGTATTCTCTTGGATATTATTTTTTTTTATTAATCCTTAATATTTAAACCATAACATGACTCAAACTATTTGAAGGTTCAGAATTGACACAGGAATCTTGATGAATGTGGAAATTCTTATTCAGTATCGTTCAACCTTGTCTGTTGTACTAAGGTGTCGGGCCCATGGAAAAATCCCAGGGCAACATGCCCCTTTATGCAATCCTCAAGAGACATACATCATCTTATCAGGTACGTGGTAATGAGAGTGAAAAGACATCTTCAAGCGTCAATCATTAATTTTCTATTGGTAGAGGATAATCATTTAAGAAGTGTGTTTTTTGTTAACAACACTGGTAGTGAACCTGGATCATATTTCACACTCCTTGGTGGCGGGTTGCAGAAAGGGGGAGAACACGCATGGACTCATTTCTGCAGAGTAAAATGACACTATATCAAATCAAGCATTTCCATATGTGGCCTGTTGCTGCCGTTGTGGCTCTCACCAAAAGATGGGCCGTGCTCTTGGCATTGTGTGATCTCCAGAGCCTCCTACTGAGCAGAAATAGGTACTGCATCTCACCACAGACCGAGCTGTCCCTAAGCTAATGTGTGTCACATTTAAGGCAACAAACCATCTCACGTTCTCAAATCTATGGGCTGAGAAACATTGACTGATACAGAAACACTCTTGATGTATCAGCAACAGACGAATACAGTTAGAATATAACGTTTGGCGGAATCCCCTGTCCCGTAGCGCAGCTGCAGCCACGTTAATCAAGCAGTTAAACTAAGCGTGTGCAGACACAACGAAGGGGGACACGGGCGCATGGGTGGGAGACACAGGCTTACTTTGAAAAGTTAATAACTTCTACTTTACCATTAGATGTGGGAATTTGGGCCATAAATCTCAAGGGCACTCTAGACTTGAGATAATTGGACAGTGTTCTGCAGAGTTGGCCTTTCCACTATAGGAGGATGTGTTTTGCGTATTAGGGAGCGCCATGCTGTCAACCCCTGGCAGATCCGCGGGGAGAGGTCAGCGTGACCCTCTTGATCACTCTCCTCACAAGTAGACTGCATGGGAAGAGAAAGAAAAAAAACGTATCCAGGGGAACATCTGCGTAGACCCAAATTTTCCAAGATGGTAGATTTTTTTTTCTTTTCGTGGTAATAGAGACATTACCGCTTCCTCCTAGAAATTAAATTAACCACTTTGCCGCAGTGTGGGTCAGTGGCTTAGGCAGTGGCCTTTTACTGGAAGCTCCCCTTTGCCAAGCTTGTCTTTACAGACATAAATTAAGCCAGGAGTGCTTGGCTAAAACATGTCAAGGGGCTAAACGAAGATTGAGTGATGAGGTCGAACAGGGGAGGCCGAGGACCGGCGGACTGGAGAAACGCTTGTCCTTCATCCCTCCCTCACTGATCCCCTTCACCCCCAAAAAATAAAGGAGCTGGGGGGGACCATCAGTTTCTCAGTGCATTGAGTTGGCACAAGGTAGAGCTCAGGAAGTCCAGGAGACGCCTCTGCCTGCACTGGGAGTGAAACCTAAAACCAGTGACATAGCCAATGCATGTCATATTCCTTTAGTCAAGAATGGTTTGTTTTTCAAGGAATTTCAACCTAAAACCTGTTCTTCATAATTATCCTGATTTGTTTGAAGGACCAAGGTGGATAGGTCTGGCCCAATTGCCAACAAGAGACCACTGTTATGTTTGGTTTCTAAAAACAAAGATATGCTTTTCAACAAGACATCATTTTAGCGACAAAGAGTCCCGTTCTCCCCTCGGAGGCAGTACATATCTCCTCAGCAGTTGTCTTAACTGAGCAGAGCAAACCTGCTGAAAAAGACAGAATATAGTGGAATCAACATGGCAGCCAGAGTGACATACATTCGTTGCGAGTGCCTTTGGGTGCTTGGAGTGACTCCAGCTGCTGTTCTTCATGTAAATAAGTAAAGTTATTGAAAGACGCCAGGGAGAGTCCGATCCAACGGCTCCCTGCTTCTGGCGGAATCTTGCTGCAGGACTCAAGGAGACGTTTTTATGTAAAGGAACAACAAGAATTACTGGACACTCTCCCAGAACAGTGTTGAAACAGATTGTAGGAAACATATTTAAACTTGTCCAACTTAAGGGTTTAAATTGTCTATAAAATCTGAAGCTTCACGTTTACAATAACAAACACACCTAACGTCATCTGCCAACAAACTGCTGCTTCGTCATACGACAAATATTTACTTCCCATGGCTTAAATGGAATGTATGAGCACAGTAAAAAGTCCTCTCACCAGCCTGGCTCAAACATCATGGATGGATGTACAGTCATCATTGCCGAGGAGAAACTTTGCATTATTTCTCTATTGATAATTTTATCAGCAATGCAATTCCCAAACATTGGCAGGGTGTAATTATACAGCTATCAGTTACCAAGCTAAATAATAACAACGCATACAGTTATGACAGCAAGAGACATTCTGGTAATATATAGAATTGTGGCCATTATGTAATTTGGTGTCACGGTTCAGGAAAGCGTGCAGTGTGTTTGTTTGATGTCCCACCCAAAAAAGGTAAAGAAAACCCAATGCATCCATCAGTCAAACAGGAGATTACACACAATCTCCAGTTTTATTATTCATTAAAAATATACATTTTGAAAAAGTAAAACAAATGGGAATATGAATCAATGCCAAAACCATCTCTACATTGCGGAAGTTATGTTTTTATTTTATCATAATGTAAATCATATTAACTGGATATCACTAAGGGTTTTGTCCAGAATTTGCTGCTGTAGACTAAACATTACATGTCATTTCGCTGATGCTTTTATCCAAAGCGACTTACAATGACCATAAACCCTTGAATAAAAGGTGCGGCTAGTGTCTCTAAGCCCCTCACTTTTATTAAGGGGGGGTTAATATGTGATCTTAAGGACCAATTTATTTTATTTATTTATTTGCATCAAGCACTGAGGTTGGAGATTGTGATCAAATGAAGAGCCTTCCATTTTTTTCCCCTCTTCTGGGCTGCTCTAGAATAAAGAATCATGGCGCAACATGGCGAAGCAAAGGGAAATATAACCACCAGTCTTTGTTTCCGTTGATTATACACAAATACTACACACCATTTTTGTCAATACCCATACATCATCATGGTCCTGAAAGGGATATACAATCATAAAAGGTGAAATTATTATTACTTCAAATTTCTGAATTGAGAAAATTTCATTAAAAAAAATCCAAATATGATGACCATTTTAAAAAGCTAAATCAAACAAGAATAAAAAAAGAAAATAATTTGAGCAAATGATTGTTTATTTTCAGCGAAAAAACGGACGTCTGTGCCTTTAAAAGTTCCCCTTCCACTACTACACTAAGTTGGCGAGGCTTGGCGTAGAATGGGTGGGGGCTGGAGGGACTCCGCTTCTCCGTTCAAAAACCCTGAGGTATTAGGGGGGACTAATCTTTAAAAGGTTAATTTATTCATAGAGATTTTGACAGAGATGTATGGCCATACCAACATCTCAGGCACCTCTTCCCAGAGGGAGAGGACTCGTGCAAAGAACAGAGCGGGAGGAAGGGAGAGGAGGGAGGAGGAGGTGGGGGAGTTAGTCAGAAAGATGGAGTGCAGTGGAGAGACAGAGTGGGAAGTCAACATGCTATAAACACAAACACATAATTACTTTGTAGGGACTGACAATGACTCCGTCCTTTAACCCGGTGCAGAGCTCCCCAGTTTGTCCTTTCAGCTCAGGAGGAGAAATGTAAACTCAGTGTAACTGAAACTACGTACAGAATGTTTAAATAATAAAAACAGGCAACGATTGGTTGTTTTCATTGTCTTTTCTTAGGAGCGCATAGCTGCACCCAACCCAGAATTATGCATGGCCAACATTAACTTGATTTTTTTCTTTTTTGATGAATGTTCTACTCCGCTACATGCACTATAACACAAAAGAGACCCATTCAGCCCTGTTGTCAATTGTGGTGCCACACGACGTGCCGCTCGCTGCGATTTTTAGACTGTCCCTCAATTGCAGACCCTCCCTCTCGTATCACTTCTGGATCTTAAAAAACATACATGGCCAAAATGACAATAGCGACGGCCCAACTGACTTGATGCTTAAAAACAAAACAAAAACAAATCGGGGGTGGGGGCGGACATACTCTTAAAGAGTCTGCAGGAAAAAACTGGGTGGAAGCCAGCAATTAACATTATTCAGACGAAACAAAAACAAAGAAGGATTGTACAGTTTATCATTAGCTGCTATGCTTTTGTAAACTATTTAACTAAAGGGATGTAGATGTGAAAATCTGGAGTTTTTGGTGAAAGCCAACTGCACAAATTCCCTGTTGTGCCAACGAGTGCACAGGGAAAAATGCTGAATAAATACATTTGACATTCGTTGGTAGTCAAATCATGTACTTGATCTAGTTTGAGTGATGACTAGCAGAACGTCTGGTTACCCAATAGATTATTTTCATTCTGGCTTGGTGTTTAGGCCCAGCTGTATAATGAGTAATTATCTCAATAAGTAACATGTTGAAGACTACACACAGAAAGCTATTGGTTCTTAAAAAGGGACTGTGGTTCTACAAAGAACCTTTACCTGCAAAAGTACAGATTATTGGATTTCTTTACATGTTTGTCATATGGTTCTTCATTATTCATGATCTAGGTGTGGGGATGTTAGATGTTGTGTTGAAATGCTTATTCTATGGCATCACTCTAAAGAACCATTTTGCCATTTTCTGGGTATAGTGTGTTTGGTATGCAATGTTTAAGGTGGAGTGTGCGAGTTTAGAAAAGCCCAGGCGGACATTAAGGTGTGTTTATCTGTAAAGAATATTTAGAATAAAGCAAGCTGCTGAAAATTGAAGGGGGCAGCCTTTGATATTAGTTTAAGTCAACCAAGTATTCAAATAAGAGTAAAATTACAGCTCTATTAAATATGGAATTATATTCAACATGTTCTAAAGCACTGACTTCATTTCATAATGGTGGTCAAATATCGTGTCTTAACGTAGCAACACTTGAGGCCTAGTGGGAGTTTATGGCCTTTGGAACATTTTACACAAAAGCCCATATAAGTAAGTTGGATGGGTTTTTTTGACAGACCGGAACAGACGGCAGGCATCAAGCTGCAAGCATATGAACCCTTCAGCTTGGGTTAAATGATGCAGAACGCATAACATGGAGATTTTGGACTGTCAGTCTTTTACGGTGAGGGGTTTTCTCTAAAACATTTAGGGACTGTGAAAATAAACAGCAAATTCTTAACAATCTGGGCCTTTGGATGGCTGCACCAACTAAAACCTAAACACAAGAGAGGCTGATGGGGCATTTCATTCAAAAGGGCCAGCACTCTGGATCAGCAGGACATGGAATAAAGTGATGCCTTGTCAGACTCTGAAGAGGGGCTCTTTCTTTCTTATCGGCTAAATTTAGAGTGCTCATAAAATGTCATTTCAAATTCATTCCTGCTCATTTAGATCCTTATGGTTGCAACATTTAGCTATGTAAGGATATTTGTCCAGTCAGTTCAATAAAACATAAGAACATCAAAGCGATTGCCCTCATTAGATAAAAACACCTGCGAGTCACTCAGCATTCATCGAGACATAACTCGGCTGTTTATGCATCACAGCACCTGCACATTTTTTAGCTTTCCAGCGTACTTCAATTATTTTGTGTTGCGAACTGCCAAAACATTCTAGCTGCCTTCAATTTTCAACGCTTCGGACGGTAAGCATGACCTTCTCCACTTGGAAACACATCGTGAACTAAATTCATAAAAAGCCCTGTGTTCTGTTTGTAAGCAAACCAGACAGACAAGGCACACACTTTTGTACAGTTGACAAGCCATCAACACAACTGACGTTGAGAGGGCCAGCTCATGGTCATGAGGCTGACATATTATGGCTGCAGCACAAGCTGAGGTTAATCCCTGTGTGTGCGCGTAGTGGGCAGCAGGCCCAAGGGGTCTCCCATGCACAAGGTGTCATGGCTCAGTCACATCTGTGCTGCTGAAGGGACGTACCTCTCTCCGGCGGTGGCCGATGACATTGTGCAAAGGACATCAAAAGGCGTTCTGAGCGAGTGGGACGGTTCCTTGGGTCTGAAGCTTCTGCGTGGGTGAACTAGCAGAGCGGTGCGCCTGCAAAGCTTTACTGTGTCTGACGAGGCCCTGAATCTACTTCCCCTTGATGAATGTAGGTCACAAGAGAAAGAAAAGGAATTCAAATAAGGAACTAGTGATGCTGTCATTATGCGTTTGCCCTGATGACGTGACATGGACAGCCCGCACTGTGGAACTGACACGCAGCAAAAGGAGGAGGTGGGAACATGACCCCAACTTTCCTCGCTCCCTTGGAACAAACGTTTTATTCGGCCATGCTGCCCTCCCTGTCTCCCCAGTACCCTTGCTCTGGGCGCATCTAATTGAAAGCGATCTCTGGGCTGAGAGAGTTCCGTTGCTTCTATAATCCCTCCACTGGGGGAGACTCACATGGTCTCAATTACCCACCACCCCACCCCAGAACACTGGGTCCCCACACTCGGCTCCTTCTCTATCCGTCTCACCGGCCGACTCCTCTGCCAATGCACCGGCCCAGGCCCTTTTCAGCAGTTTATGTTATTAAGCACACACTGCAGAGTTCCTGTCCTTCACAGGGGCCTGGAGATGTTATCTCCCCCGCCGCTGTATATGGTTACCTCCAAAATATTCCATAAATTAGATTGGGATTGGCAATTCGCAATATAGAGGTGGAGGCTGAGGTGGTCAGGCATTGGCTGCGTATGGGAGGGTGAGGGAGTGGCGGGCGGGCGGGTGTGGGGGGGGGGGGTGCGGTGTAACTAATAGCAAAGGAGGATCTCCTTGTGTTTATATTGGATGGAGCCACTGGGAGGTATGTCACTGGCAAAGTAAAGGTGAAGAGAGGAGAGGGTGCTTGAGGGCTTCGGGATAAGGAGGAGAAGAGACCCAAATCCTGTTCCTATTTGGATAAAGATTATTTTCGGAGGTAGGTTTGATGAACATCTAGTCCGAAAAGGGTTAGACTGAGCATTTATTGGGCTTGGACTGGTTGTGTGCGGCGATACGCATGCATCCCCCTCCTGTAATTAAACAAGGCTGTATTTGGACAAGTGACTTTTCAGGCCATGAACAGCTCTTTCAGTCCCCAGAGCATGGAGACTAGTCCTGAGCCAGGACATCCATGGCCAATTAGATTAGGAGGAACCTGTGAGGTCTCCAAACAATGGGCTCTCAGAGGATCTGCAATAACACAAACATGGCCCTTGACACACAGCTCCAGCACTTCAAAAGAAACCATTACCGGTCTTAGCTGAAGCAGTTAAAGACACAGATTAACAATCACAAATTCATCACACAAGCCCCGAAACTGCAGCAGTTCAAGGTCGGTGCTCGTCCTCCAGACAATGGCTGAATTAATTTGAATTGGTTAGTTATTAAACTGCGTACACAGTTGTAACAGTAACATCTGTCTTTCAGTTGCTGTCCAGCTCATCTAACAAAATGAAACACTGACAAAGCAACACGTAGCCAAAAAAAGTACATAGAGAAACATCATAAAGTAACGTATTTTGGAAATAGCCATGAGTTTACTATCTTGGGCTGAGAATAAATATTTTAGGTTTGAGATAAGCAACGGTGGGAAAAAAATGGGACGGACAGAGCCACAAAATGAGACATTGCTTGGTCCTTGTACAAATGGCGGGTACAAATGGCGTATAGAGCTAAGCCGAGTAACGAAGGTATGAGAAGCATTAGTAGGAGGAGGGAAGGGGGGGCACTAGGCCTGGGTCAAGGGTTCAGTCCTAACCTTGAGGGCTCACTGATCCAAATGCTGTTACCGGCTTGACTCCATGCATGGCTAATGTGGCACACTGTCCCTTTAATTAAGGCTGACCTCCTACGGAGGCAGTAGTTTAAAGCACTTCAAGATAGAGCAGCTAATGATCTGAGAAGAGTGGGAAATCAATTGAAAATTAACTCTTATACCAACTAGTTCATTACCACAGTGCATGGTTAGCAAGAGCCCTGTGAGGGAAGTGTAAAATATTGCACCGAGAGAAGAACAATGAACGACAGAAGAGAACAAGCGCACGTCAGTTTAAAGAAGGAAAACACCACAGCTGACAAGTTAAAAGTAGCCTCCATTAAGCAAACCAGTAGCTCTGGTAACCGACGCCCACTTAGGTCATTGAGAGAATACAATAAAACCAACCGATACAAAGAGGATATGGAAAAATGAAATTGAGAGTTTAAGGAGGATTATTTTCTTTTCTCTTCTTTTTTAAAATAAGATGTACAAGCACATATAAAAATCTAAGCACACAGTGTAAACTGTAGTATCTTCCTACTTTATACAGCAACCGGTTACATTAATCCTATTTTTATTCCAGCCCACTTTGCACCACTGTACGTTTCAATCATGTCCTCAAGATATTATTTTATAAATACTTTTGAGCCTTGATTTTTATCCGTATATGGTAGTCAAATATTTAAGTTTAAAGTAAACTCTCAGATTGGTCAGGAAGCAAAAAAATGTATTTTCTATGTTATGTTTTTTTTTTATCTTTACTTGATAAAACAATAAAACAACTTTATTTAGAGGAATTATAATGATCCAATAATGATCTCCCGATTCACTTGATCTTTGTCCAGCCACTTAGGATCCACAGTATATGCAAAACACAAAAAAAGACTGTATAATGCAGTGTAGCATGAAAAGAGCTATATATTTTAATTGGATATGGGAAAAATGGCTTAAAAGGGTTTATTCTTAAATATTGAACTTAAATAGACCCAACATGACATGTGTGATTTTTTTGTCTCATAGTGGCTCAATAATGGTGAGATTACAGTACAGATACAGTTGTTCTATGGAAGTTATGTTTGGCAAGTCTTGTGAGCCTTGAGCTATTGGCCAGGAGACATATTTTAACATCTAAATGTGCATATACAGCTTGAAAATCAAATGCAATTTGTTTCTTTAAACAAACGATGCAGAAACATAAACACATTTAACTAAATACAAATCACCAGCCAATGACATGTTCAGCTGTACCTAAAATGGGACAAACCAATATGGGTCCTTTGCTCTCTTCCCTCAAACACCTTTCCTCATCATCATCATCTTTGGGACAAGCTGTTCTTCATTTGAGTTTACTGTAACATATAAAATGCATAATGTTGAACGAGGGTGTTGCATTGGAGTCAAAAAGGAGCCCCTCGGCCCCTGACGATAGGGCACCAAGTCCCGATGTGGAGCTGCCTGTGTTTGTCCGTCCTCCACTCTGGAACATGTGGTTTTACTTACAGAATGTTTTACTGCTCAACAATGTTTCTGCCTCGGAGCTCGGCACAGTGCATAAAGACTACTTTGTCCCCTGATGCCCACACGGGAAGAGTCTGTCTCATTGTGCACACACACACACACTCACGCACGCACGCAGGGTGATGATGACGACATCACCAAGGCCACAGAGCCCATGTCGATAGAGGTACCAGTTTCCCCCTAGACCCCATCACTCTAGTGTTGCAATGCCCCGCTGTACTCTTGTTAAACAGCACAACTAAAAGTCAAAACTAATATTTTCAATGCCGTCCATTTCCACTGTGCCGATAATAAAGTTGGATTTTCAGTCTGCGTGTGTGTGTGTGTGTGTCTGCAATCCACTGTGGCACCATAGCAAACCACAATAGTGCATGGCAGGCATATGAAGGACAGATCTTTGAGTAAAAGCAAAAACAGACGTGCCACCAAGCCACGCTGAAACTAATAAAGATCAAACAAACAGAGTAGTGCATTTAATAATGATAACAATGAAACAAGAACTCTGTTGCACATGGGCATATAGAGAGTAAATGTCCATATTGAACAGTAAATGAAGGAATTGTTTTACAACGAGACCTCATCAGCTTATAATCCTGTTTGGAAAAGTCAAGGAGGTGACAAGTGAACACATTTAATGTCACTTACACAACATCACACCTGCAGCTCTTTTCAGCCACAGTGGACTCTTACAACAAGAATAAGGGACTGTGATCTCATGGCCCTATTTGAAGGCGATTAGCACACCCAGGAGTGCAAAATGAAAGGCTATTGGCGAGTTGGTGGAGGATGTCTGGCATGAAGTCACTGCGGTTGTCACTTGGCCCATTTAAAATCCTGTTCTTCAGAACCAGAGTGGTGCTTAACCTGGTTACATGCATTGATGGAGCTGCTGCAGTGGGGACATTCGACAGCTTCTGCCCTGTGCTATATTTAAACTCCACTTCCCAGCAGCACACCCCTCCCAGGCCAACAAGCCCTGACTAATACTGGGTTGGGGAGCACTTAATACAGGAAACTAACTTTAATGCTGAACAGAAATTTAGATGAAGGAATGTCTGGACGTGTAGTTTTGAAAAGTGCCACCTATGCAAGTTAGATCAGATAGATTGAATGGAGAGTTTGTTCCACTGTGCGTGAACTGTGCGTGAACAAATGTCCACCCTCAATCCTCAGTGCTCCTCACAGCATCCATCTTACACCCAAAACATCTTTCCCACACCCCGAGGCCCACAACAGCATGTGTAGCATTTGGTAGCCTTCTAACCCTGGGCCTGGTAACAGATGGGCGAGGGTCAGAGAGAGACATCCAGGAGTTATGCAGGTTGCCCAAAACATGTCATCGCTGCACATGGGAGGTTGAAAGGTGACATTTGTTCATTATTACTGCTTCGGGTTTCAGTGCATGGGACTGAAAGGCTCACACCTGCTGCTGTCCGGAGCTTGGGCACACACAGGCTGTTTCATGTCAGAGGAAATCTGCTCAACTCAGCAGACGCTTGTGTTTCTGTCAAATAAAGTCATTTTCTGATAAATCTGTTTTGCGTGTACCCACTAATAGGAGTGTTTCCCCTACCATCATAACAGGGGGCCCCCACCCCCCACTGACTTAAAAAAAAGTATATGTATATATATATATATATATATATATATATTTTTTTTAATGTTGTTATTTTTCCACGCACAGTAGTTCCACACTAACATGAATATGTCGCGAATATGTGCGTGTGAGCTCGCAGCAGCGGGGCAGAGAGCACCAGAGTGACTTCTACTAGAACCGTTTGCCCCACTATTAAACTGAATAGTGAAACAGGCATACACACACTGCCTCGGATTGGGATGAATCTGAAAATAATGTCATGAAAAAGGTTCAGTTATCGAACGAATGAAAAAGCTGTGGGAAAGGTTACAGTATGTCACCAGTACAACCAGTGACATGGAGTAACTCCCATTCTAATATTAGGATCAGAATACAAACCAGGGGCATTTTACATAAAACTACCCAAAATGACTTCATGATCGTCAGCCAATGGTTGATTCTCATTAACAATATATGTAGTAAATCCCATTTAAAAACAAGCCTTGGCATATTCATTTTACGTAACGTGTAGTGGTTAAAAATATACAGTCCAAATGCTATTATGTGACATTCCATGAAGTCTAAGGCAAACAAATGAAATGCCTCGTAACAGGACATCACAACCGTAAAGTAGCCTTCTCTAAACAGTAATTTGTCTCCATCTTGTGGCAAAAGAAAACATTTTTGCCGCACCGTTTGACTTGCCAACAAACTCCTGCCGCTTCTCAGTAAAAGGACTCATTTCAGGTGCAACGATGGATTTTTGTGATCTTATCGAACACAACATGCAAATATTTATGTATATATAGAATATATTACATAAAAAATTATCCTCTGTGAAATGTTGGCTATTTAAGTTGTACCTTAACTCATATAAACTCCACTGCATGTGCAACTGTACAGCAGGTACTCGCCAATCTACCCAGAGGTTAACATGCTAAATATAACTAATGTTACTATTACCATGTCTTTCTTTTCATTCATTAATAATGTTATTATTTCAGAGTTTACATCATTTTGCAGATGTAGATCTTACCTGAAAGCACTAAGTCACTTGATGCATGACTATATATTTTCTATTACAATACAAGCTTAGACTTGTTTTACACGGTTTTACTTGAGATCGAGTTGATCTCAAGTAAAACCACGATGGAAGTTATCTGAAAATATTGGGAGGAGACAGATGAGGTTCATTATTAAAACCAGTTGCTTACTTCCCTGTTTGCTAATGATAATTAACATGCAAATGAGCCTTGGGAGCTAAATAGAGGCACCATGCTTTGCTGTTAATAATTACTGTGGAACATCCTTGTTATAAATGAGATCCTTTCAGGTAAAAGGCAGCACAGTAATTGGGGTTGTGACTAAATAACCCTTAAGACAGAAAATATATATTAGGACATTTTTCTATTTCAATGGTTTCTCTTCATCCTTTGTGAGTCAAGTCCCAGTAGATAAAATGATCATGAGATCATTAGAAATGTATCCAGTCTGAAAATAGTACCCTTTACACATCTGTAGCCTTGAACATCCTAATCCTCCTTGACATTTTACTGTCAAGTATTCATTCCCTGCTCTTCCATTTGAAAACAAACGTGCAAAAACCGACACAAACACACTGGCAAATGGATTTTAGGAGGTTTATCCAACATTAATGGGCAGGTTGGAGCTTTCAAAAAAATAATATGGCAAATCAGCATATGAGTTTTTAACTCAATTTTAATTTAGAATTACCCTTAGATAATACACATTGTATATATTGGCATTTTTTTTTACCACACTACATAAATGCCTCCATACTTTCTTTTGTTAAGACCTAAAACACAACCCTCAAAATGCATCCTCTATTATTATTATTATGTATGCAATGACATCATGAGCACAAGCATCTGCTTGTATGGCCACACAGAAAAATGAGAGGTAATCCATTCTAGTTGGGAGTTTGATTTACTCACTGAATAGATGGGGTGTTGGAGCCTCATGTTGCCTGAATGCTGCAGCGGGAGCACCGGGGCCCTGCAGGTAAACGGGTCCGCGTTACACTTTGAGTCAGACGTGTTGCCTTCGATTAAAAAGTAGTGGACGTTAATGACCTCCTACGTCAGCTGACTAACACAACCGCGCATTTCACACATCCAACTTTCAAATAAGCGTTGTTTTAATGGCATGTCAACAACGGCAATGTCAACAATGTCTTACTTGGCATACATTGGAAACATCTGTACCAATGCAAGTAAGAAAATAAATGCCAAAATAGTTATTTTTGAGGGAAGAGCGAAGCTGCTGATTAGATTGTGTTTATGCATCTTTGCTTGTGCACGGCGAAGGAGAAGTTTGCCTGTCCTCCAGAAAACGTAAATCCTGAAGGCACCCTTCAGCATATCAGAAAATTACTGGAAACTCCACAAAAAAAATACTATAAATACAACGCTGTAAAGCCCACGAAGGACAACAACATCCCTGGAAGCTCCCTCGCGTTATATAATTAACAGACCACACCTTTGCCAAGCTAACGCTTGCAGTTAGCTAGCTACTAGCTACCAGACCTGCTAACGGGTCAGCAGTCAAAGTTCAAACAGTCAACGTTACCTGGCGTCGAGCTTTCCGTTTTACTGGTGAACATTACGAATAAGCTTTTGTTACAGACATCTGGTGACAGGAAAGTCACTAACCGAGAATAAAAAAACAAACCTTTTGGAGGTCAGGTAGAGTTCTCGGCGATGTAGTCTCGAAGTCAGGTGCGTTCTCAACAACACAATTTACTCCCCTAAACAACGTGAAATCCAAGATGGCGACCGATTCCTTCCACAAACATTTGTAAGTGTTAACAATGTAGCTGTTCTCTGCAGTGGGCCACACGCGTGGTTTCCCATTTAACATGTTGACATTTTAAACCATTTTATTCATTTACGCTACATGAATATTCCAAAATAAAAGGGATAAATCAAACGGCACAAACTATTTCATGAAGGTTATATCATTAGCCTATTTACTCTTGCAGTTTATTGAGATTACATGACTTCAGTTGAAGTTAGGTCCTTGGGTCAAACTATTTTGATAAACCAATTCCCTTAATAGGTAGGCTGAGAAACACAATAGGTTTCAAATTTGACAATTTGAAGTTGTTTCACTGTATTACTCACTACGTATCTTAACCGAAAATACAACAGAAATAAATTAGATACGCAAATCTGTGAATGGAAAAAATGACGTATTTCTAGGTGCAATCTTGTGACCCAATGACCCAATTTGTCCATATAAAGTAGAAACATTGTATGTGTTTTAGGTTATTTTACTGTTCCATTATATTAAAAAGAAACATGAGCTCAATTTACCTTATAGCATGGTTTCGCTTCCGAGTTTCTTAAATCCTCAATGAATTATGTAAAAGATGACCTTCATGATGACCCTGCGAAATCCTAAGTCTTCTTAACCCAAAATAAAAAGTTGGCCTCCCTGGTTCAGCCAGGAGAATAACGCTTTTGTTTTACTTCTAAAATCTTGGATATTACTGGCTCCCACTGCTACAGTGACCTCTAGTGGACACCTGTGGCAATAGCGAGGTGTGTTATATGCAACATCTATGCGTGGTAATGTGTTTAGTTTGTGCGTATCGTTAACACATGGATTGAATCAAAAATACATTGCATGATTTCAAAACACAGGTAATAGTGTGTTCTGAATGTACCATCATAGAGGGAGGACAAGAATAGGGCTTCAAAGCAAACCAACATTTCAAATTCTGCCCATGGCATAAGAAAAGTATGCAATGGTATGTTAACATCAAATAGACATTCTAATAGCATAAATGATGAGTTTAAAAATATTTCTTTGTTAGTTTACTGTTACTCTAAGTGAGAGCTTTTGGATGTTGGGCATTAGAATTTTCACAACATATGGCTATAGCTGAAAATCATCCAACATGTAGAAAACAAACAACACAATTCCATCTTGATGTTGGATTAGGAGTGAACATCATTTATTTAATGAAGTGCAACAACCTACAACTACACAACACAACAACATCTTAGTTCTTGGTCATCACCTGGAAAACAGAAAGCATAAAGTGAATATTTTAAAATGCCCCACAAGGTGGAACTAGAACACCTGTACTACTTAATCTTTGATTATCACCCAAATCTCCTGAGCTACTGAATAACAATAAATTTAACTTCTGTATAATGTGTATGTCTTCTGCTCCTTTCGGAAAAATCAATTTCCCTGTTATTTCATCCATTATCATGAATCATGTAATAAGCCAAAACAAAAGGGGTGTCTTTTTGACTTTAACGCCAGTAAAAGACAAAGATTCTACTGTCCAATGCTGTTTTACTCACGTTGTTGATCCAGGGGATGTAGGCGCTGACGCGGGTGAAGACGGAGGGCTTCTTAGCGTAGTTGCAGCCCATGCTGGAGCCGAAGCTCACCACGCCGTGGACGTCCCAGGAACCATCAGGGTTCTGACAGTTCAGGGGGCCGCCGGAGTCTCCCTGAGGGGAAACGGAGAAGAAAATCACAGAAGTTGTAAAAATGCTTTTGTAGGTTAAAAGACATGTTTTAGTGAAACGCCGGCGTACAGTTTCAAAGTTTGTAAAATGAATGGGACTCACGTTGCAGCTGGCCAGCTGTCCGTCTCCTCCAGCACAGACCATGCTGCTGGTGACCAGGCTGCCCCACCAGTCAGACCTGGTGCAGGTGGAGTGGTCGACCACAGGAAGGAGGGCCTGCTGCAGGATGTCGGCAAGGGGACCTCCAGCTTTGGGAGGGAACGGGGCATTCAGATTCAGGGCTGCAGCCTAATTCCAAAACTAGGATCACTCGCTCTAGTATCCACTGAAGGGTGGGTGAGAACCACGTCTCTTAAAAGGCCTGCAAGTTTTCTTTGGGTTTGTACCACTTTGTATCAAATGTTTTTACTAATTTAAAAAATGACTCTTCGATACCACAATTGTAAGAATGGGGTGCAGTTCCTTAAAATATCTCAGCCACCAGATGGGACATTTACTGTATGTGTTTTGAATGGTGTGGTGGAAGACGGGTCTCAACCTCCACAGCCCTCTTCACATTCACACTCAATGAAAGTCAGATCTTTAGACTCAGAGGAAAACGTACCATCATTTCACTCACACAATTTTGACCGAGAGGTCGATTTAACAATTATAGATATAAGAGGAAATCAATGATCAATGTTGCCAGGCTTCTTCTAAAAAACCAAAAGACTGGACTTACTCCAGAGACGACCCCAGCCGGTGACGTAGCAGGGAGCTTTGTTGGGCAGGATTTCACCAGAGTTGGGAAGACAGGCGGCCATGATGGCGTCGGAGAATTTGACGGGAGTCGACAGCTTGATGAGGGCGATGTCGTTACTGTGGCACGAAACACACCACATTTAAAAGAAACATCAACAGCAGAAGGTATGAGCGCACACAACAGCGGCGGCAGCGTAATATAAAGACTGAAAGGCGGAGGGAGACGACGGAGCCCACCGGATTCTGAAGGAGTCCCAGTTCTCGTGGACGACGATCTTGGCGGGGCTGATGGCGAGGGAATTGGCCTCGTTGTTGGTCTTCAGGTTGTGTTTTCCCAGGTACACCCTGTAGTCGCGGTTGCTGCTCGGTGGGAATACACACAAACAAGGGGTCAGAGTTGATTTGATTCGCCATCCATTCAAGAGCTCATTTACAAGTACCTCTACCATCAATATATATTATAAAGTGTTGAAATGTATCATATTAACAGTGGTAAAAAAGTGGAATTGACGTGTAATTTCTTTTCTTCTGTTTACTGTATATGTCAGGCATCAGACTGCTCGACTGAAGTATACAAACGTATACCTCCATCGCCCCGTCCACCACGGGCCTGCCTCGCTTTGTTCTCCGTGCCTTGGATACCTTCTACTTTTTAAACGCACCCGATGCAGTGAGCAGCAGTGAGGACCCACTGGTTGGAGATCAGGGTGCCACCGCACGTGTGGTAGTAGCTGCTTCCGCTCTTGTACTGCAGAGACACCTGAGGGGAACAAACGCTGGGCGTGTTTGGTGTCTTCGGGGCACACAGACGGATGACTCAAGAATTTAGAGCGAGATCTTAAAAGCGGCGAACCTGCCAGGGCCAGCTGTTCTCACGGACATCCTCTCCTCCGACCACTCTGGTGATGGTGGGTCGGAAGGTGGGAAGGCCGCACCCGTAGGCTGAGACACGCCAGCACAAAAGATTAACAGTAACGTCAAGTTATTCACCGTCAAATGTTTCAAATCGGATTATTGGCATGAGGATGAAATGGGAATCTGATAAACACATTGCTTCTCTTAAAATGTATAGACATGTAAACTAAATGTTAAAAAGAAAAGAAGGTGGACACTTGTAGGAGGTTATGCATTTAACTGTTTGGTCAGAATAGAGTCAGAGCTTACCACCAGCGACAAACAAAGCCAAGATCACGAACTTCATGGCGACTTTCTTCAGTAGAAGCTGAGGGGGGACATTCATATACACTCCTTATATACCGTGTGGGAACAGACCTGTTGCTTAACATGTGCCTCGGAGGCAAAAACAAATCAACCTTGGAGATAAGTAACCACAGATGTCCCCAAATACACCTTATCTCCCCGACTCAACTTCTGTGCGAACCTCACAGGTGTCTCACCGTGACACGAGTCTGTCAAGAACTTTATCTTTAAATAACAGATGATGTTCAGGCTGTGGGTCTAAAGGCTCATTTAAAAATGTTACCAAAGACATTAAAACGCTGTCCTAGTTGCAAACAAATCAGTGTGTTAATGTGATTGCAAATAATAAAACATGATTGTTTTGTAAATGGCGTTACTAGGGTTACCTATACATCTATAGACACATCATGTGGTATCATCTGCCTTGTGAGAAAGTATTCTAACCATAATCGATCTTTATTGATTTTTATGGACATATGCAAGTTTTACAAGTTCAAATAATTACTACAGTACGAACAGGGTAAACATTCATTCCTTTCATGAGCAATAAAACCTTTAGCTACTCCAGGAGATCAGAGCGTGAGGGGCTGTATTTGATAGTTTGAAGTAAGGCTCTTCGGATCAATTGCAGCTTTGAGAAGATAAAAGCCTCAAAAAGTTAATTCAACTGGATTGCTTAACCAAGTTCGAAATGATACATAACTCCAGGAGACATTGGCCTGGTGATTCTGGTCTTTTCTGGCTGGTTTGATGTCCACGTAGCTCCACCCCAGCATTTAGATTAGGTAGAAGAACATTTCCAGGAATGTGATCCAGTTTCGTCGGTTGCATAACGCCATGAAAGGTATAAATAAGTCACAAGTTTCCCTGCAAAGGGTGGAGGTACAGACATGATGAAGTTTGTCGTTTTTGCTCTCTTTGTCGCTGGTGGTAAGGATCGTTCTCACACACACACACACACACACACACACACACACACACACACACACACACACACACACACACACACACACACACACACTTTCTGACGCAGCAATCTTTAAAACCTGAATAAAAAGTTACTGTCTCCGTTTCAGCCTACGGGTGCGGCCTGCCCACCTTCCCCCCTGTGGTGACCAGGGTGGTTGGAGGAGAAGATGTCAGGCCTAACAGCTGGCCCTGGCAGGTACAAGAGGAAGAAGAAAAAAAACCTTATGGCAGCATGAGAGTTTAGAGAAGTAGAGGTTAATTATATTTAATATCAAGCCAATGCCTCCTTATTAAAGCATTGGCGAGTGTATTTAGATATTCTGTACGCACAGAAATTCATGAGCACAATGATAATAAAAAGAATGTTATCAAGTTCAATTAGTTAAATTCAAATAGAAATAACTTTACAAATGGAAAATAATTGTGGCTTGAGCCACGGTGTTTTCAACATTGGACAAACAAACTGCATGTGTGCCTGTAAGTTCAAATGAAGAAAGCGGTTGATCGCATTCCCTGGTTTGTTGTAGATTTCCCTGCAGTACAACCGACAGGGAGAATGGAGACACACCTGTGGAGGTACTCTGATCTCCAACCAGTGGGTCCTCACCGCTGCTCACTGTATCAGGTATTAAACACGTTTATCATGAATCAATGCAGCAGCACATCTATATGAGCAAGGTATCAGTGATCATGCTGTATGAAATCATGAAAACTCTGGGGTGATTTCATCTTTTTGCAATAGCTTATTACTTAAATTAAGAAATTCCAATTATCAAGTGTCCAAAGGACACTTTTCCTGGAGATTGCAAGCTGATTATTCAACGGATTATTTCAACCACCGATTATGTGTCTTGGAAATAAAAGTAGATTGTTTGATTGTTAGAGAACCATATTTCCATTCTTAAATGCACAAAACCTGGTTGGAATCTCTGAGCTAAATCATCACTGCTTCATATTCTTTTTTTCTTTCTACTTGTAGCAAAGACAAGGAGTACAGAGTGGCCCTGGGAAAGCACAGCCTGGTACAAACAGAGGAGAGTGAAGTGTTCATGGGCACCGCTAACATTGTTGTTCATGAGAAATGGAACCCTTTCTTCATCCGGTAAAAAAATAAAAAGACCTCTCTTCTAGGCCTTGAATTGTGAGGGGACACTTGGCGGTCCTCGATGAATCTGAACGTATGTTTCCTCTCCAGTAATGACATCGCACTGATCAAGCTGGAGTCCCCCGTCACCTTCTCTGACAGCATCATGGCCGCCTGCCTCCCTTCTGCTGGCTTCCTCCTCCCCCACGACGAGTCCTGCTACGTCACCGGATGGGGCCGCCTCTACAGTGAGTGCCCGACCTTTGATGACAATCTTTCATCTCAACTGGTTTGCATGAGGATCTAAAAAAAAAAAAAAAAAAAGAACACCATAGAAAGGTTAAACAAACGGTATTTGTTGCTTTCATCGAAGCAACTGGTTCACGTTGTGTTGCTCACCTGTCACCTTTTACCTTGAGCCAGTACACTTCTCTCCTCCACACAGCCGGAGGTCCCATTGCTGACATTCTACAGCAGGCCCTCCTGCCCGTGGTGGACCACGCCACCTGCACCAAGCCCGACTGGTGGGGAGCTCAGGTCAAGGACACCATGGTCTGTGCCGGTGGAGATGGAGTTGTGTCTGGCTGCAACGTGAGTATGAGGTCACCACGCTGTGATGCCTTACACAGAGTCTTCTTTCTGACTATTCATATGATTAATAGAGGAAATCTAAAGACTGATCAATAATGACAGTAAGTGTTCCTTCCCTTTCTCCATTAGTCTTTTGAATTCTCCCTCTGATACTCTATGTTATTAACCCCAAACAATCTGAAAACCACCTCTGCTAGAAGGCCTTTCTATGTGAATGACATTCATTATTTTGGGGGATACGTTTCCGTTAGAAGGTCTACACAATATAAAAGGATGCTGTTGTCACATGACTCAGGGGGACTCTGGCGGCCCTCTGAACTGCCAGAATGCCGACGGCGCCTGGGAGGTTCACGGCATAGTCAGCTTTGGTTCCGGTCTCAGCTGCAATTTTGCCAAGAAGCCCACCGTCTTCACCCAAGTCAGCTCCTACATCGACTGGATCAGCTCTGTAAGCTCCTGAACCTCTCACGACATCGCTGCACATTGATTTGCTCTCTTCTCACTGATTTAATAGTCAGAATTCTGGTTCAATTCAAATAAAACATCCTGTGTGCTATTGCTGAAAACATGATGATGATCATGATGATGCACAAAATCTAACATGTCTCTATCATCTCTTCCACAGCAAATGGTGGCCTATTGAGTGAGCAGGCGCAAGGGATCAATGCACAATGTAAAATAAACAAAATGTGGAATTGCAAAGAAATAGATGTTGTGCTTTATTTTTATATTTTATTTTAATATATAATTTATTTAGTTAGATTATCCTCAGCATTAAAGGATACAAATGTTGAAGTATCGATGGGAAACTCACTGGTGGAGCCGGCTGACAGAGTCACAGTCTGTACACGGGTGAAAAGCAGCAGTATATAAGAGGCAGAAAGAGAGAATAAGAGCCAGTTGTCAACACAAGGTCAATGCTCAGTCATGACGAGGCTAGTGGTTCTCGCTTTTATGGTGGCCAGCGGTAAGGCAGTTTAAATCTTCTCACTTAAGTTATTTACTGCTCATTTGTTGTAGTGTACTTTCTCTTACAAAGAATACTATCACGTTACTTGCTGAAACATCAATCAATCAATTTTCATGTTTAGTCTGGTGCAAAAGAAATCACAAAATACATTGCTTACCTTGTGCCAGCTTATGGATGCAGCCGCCCCCCTCCACTCCTGTGCTGAGTAGGGAGATCTCTCAGATCTCGCTCCAGTCGGACAGCAGTGGGCGCTGAAGGCCCGTCTGTGGAGGCACCCTCATCTCTGCTGACACAGCACGCAGCACACTGCATCAGGTATGTCAAAGTGCACCACAGGGGAAGGTAGTCCATAAAAATCATAATGACAAAATCAGCGTGTTCCGTTTGTAAAGGCTCAACAGCCCCTTCAGCTCTACGATATCCATTCTATATCGTCAATAAAACTTAAGGACTTACGGGTTACATTTCATCTACTGTCTGCACTATACCTAGTAGATGGGTCACACGTGTTCATTGGATTATAAAGATCAGCGGTGTCAGACTTCATCACTGACTGCAAACAGGGGATCCACACACTACAAGATCCTATTAACTACCTTGTAAGGATTGGTGACTTTGCAATTTAACGCAGAAATCAAACGCTGTAGGTCAGTGGGAACTCACCCTGCGCCATGGTGTGTGTGTGTGTGTGGGGGAGCGTGTAGTTGGTGGTGTGGGAGTTGTTGATTTTGGAAAGGTACAGGGTACAGAGAAAGAAAAGTATCACATCACATACGGAAGAAGGATGCAACAGAATTGCTTACAAAAGGTGAATCTCAAATGTTACAGCTTTAACCAGTTAAAAGCAGCTCGGTGTCTTAAGCAAACATGGCCCGGATGGCGGACACAATCATCCCTCATGAGAACTACAACATCCTGCTCAGCCGGTAACATCACACAATTCAACGTTGGCAAAGGGCACAACCAGCAGTTAAAAGTTTGTTTTTTAAATGAAGACGTTAATGCAGCAAGACGTTAAGATACAGTATCAGTCCATAGCACACCTTCTCATTCAAACTTTTGACTGGTACTGTAGGCATTGACCATATCTATTTTGTCATTACTTATTAAACTGGGTGTGTGCGTTTCCTCTTTTGCAGGAACGACATCGCCCAGATCAAGCTGTCCTCCCGTCACCTCCTCCGACACGCTGATGTCCACCTGCGTGCCTGACCGGGCGTCGTCCTCCCCCACGGGGCTCCCTGCTACGTCACCGGCTGGGGTCGGCTCTCCAGTGAGTGAGCACATCCCTCCCTGTGAGTCAGACCGGGCTTAGTGAACCGGTGACTAGTCAGTGCCTGCGCCAAGGATATTTGGGCCCTGCGTCCATCAGCCAAGACCTAACCCTACCTGGGGGAAGGGCGTTTAACCTGGAGATAGATGTTTCATCCTGTTGAAACAACAGCTTTAGTTTGGAAGTCCTCGCTGCTCACTTGCCTGAGGTGTTTTGACATTTACATTAAGGATTAATCTGGTTTCAAAAAATGGGAATCCACAGTTTACTCGGTTGTTAAAAAAAAAGGAAAAACACAACCCATGATTAGGTTTAACATCATGTTAGAACTGCCTTCTGTTTCCTCTGCTTAGTCTTTGGCACAGATGCAGTAAGATCTGACAGAAAGCATGATTTGCAGCCTCTTACCACTCCAACATATGATACGATTTATCATATGATTGAGTGAGTTTCCAGTATATTACTAGACTGTGTTATACAGTACACAACCAGAAATAGAAATACAGAGATTAATCCAGCATAATCGTCTCTACCCTGGACAACATCTACACCGAAGAAATGTGCTCCCTCCAGCACTCCATCTGTCCCCAGAGGGAACCTCCCTCAACAGAAGATGTAGTTTCCTACCCGAGTTAAGCTGCACCCCCTGCAGCAGCCTCTCCTCCTGGTAGTTGGCCGCGATACCTGCACCCAGCCCGACTGGTGGAGCATCCTGGCCACCGACAAGATGGTCTGCGCCGGAGGTGACGGAGTCGCTGCAGGCTGCAACGTGAGTTCCTGCAGCCAGAGTGATCTTTAACTGCCAATAAGTTATATCCAGCATAAAAGCCTTAAGGAAAGGGAGAAGAGAAGGAAGGTCTGTGTGTGTGTGTGTGTGTGTGTGTGTGTGTGTGTGTTGACCTGTAGGGAGACTCTGGCGGGCCGCCTGAATTGCCAGAACCCCGAAGGCTCCTGGGACGTCCACGGCGTGGTGAGCTTCGGTTCTGGCGAGGGCTGCAACGTCCTGCAGAAGCCCACCGTCTTCACACAAGTCAGCTCCCATGTCGACTGGATCCACAGTCAGGCCAGCATGAACAATGGAACCCGAAGCTGACAAAAGCCTCGGCTTCCAAAAACAGGAAGTGTACAAAACATTTTTATTGCAGGCCATGACCAACAACTGAGGAGCCGTCCAAGTGTTTTTGGTCAGCAACAAGAAGATTTGAGGAACGTGTTCTCTTTCTTCCTCATGTTTTAGAGCCCAGTAAAACTTGTTTGCGCCGTGTACCAGCGTAGTCGTTGGTGTTAATTAAACCATGCAGATGTACGGCATCCAGATGTTTGTCAGCTTTTCAATAAACCAATCAATAAACCTGGCTGAACGGTACCAAAATGTGAAGATGTGGACATTCGGGGAGTTCTTACACGGGTCAATATTATAATACACACAGCTTTTCAGTAATGATAGCTCTTAAGTACTGGGTTAGTTAAAAAACTTGCTTTAATTTCTTATAAATATTCATGAGACAACAAACAAACAAAATAATAATAGAATAGGAAATTTTCACAGTAGAAGAAATACAGACTTGCGTAATAAAAAAAAATCAATAAATGAACAAACAGAATGTTTTTGGACACTAAGTAAAACAAAGTGGCCGCGTAATTTCATCAACGTAAAACATTTTGACTACAAAACAATAAAATCCATCCTGTAGTCAACTGGTCCTTTGCAAATGAGGTACATTGCTTGTATTACTGAGCATGACAGACACAATAAAGAATGAATACAACATGTGGCGGCTTGCCACTTTGAAAACAAAGTCAGAGGAATAGAGACATGAAATGTTGGATTTCAATGACACACCTGAAGCGACTCATGAACCCTGTTGCTTGCTGCTGAACGGAAAACATGTCAATAAAAAGGCTCCCTTTACATGAACCCCACAACGATGGTGGAGAACCGGCCGATGACGTCACTCATGGAAAAGCGGCGCAAAACAAAATGAGTTGTGCTTCAGCTGTTCACATGATTAAAGCGTGCATGGTGCTAGAGCTCAAACCAGTTCCCTGAACAGCTGGCTTTGTTCTCGGCTCTTTCCTCATACTTTCCGAGCTGAGATAGAGCCTCGGGCCAGCGTCGTAGCGTCTTTCTGTGGCTCGTCTGGACTGAGGGCTCGGGGGGGGAGAAGCGGAGGAAACACTGCTGCTTTTCGGTTGTCTTTGGGACTTTTAACTGTTCACCAGGCCCGCCTCCTCCGCTGGGCTCTCGCGTGCTTCCCTCACCACCCACAGGAGTAAAAGCAGGACGCAGGAGCTCAGGTTCAGTCCCACCATGCCGCGCGGCTGTGAACACAGAGGCTGTTCAGTGTGTACCGCTGCAGGGCAAACTCAGTTCGCTGCGGTCAGTTGGCATTAGCAACTCTTTAAACATTCCATGAAATTACATTGTCAACTTCTGAGAAATGGATTTCTCTAAAAAGGTAACCTAATGGTGACCATTGGCGCCGCACCAGTGAGTTTTGAACCCATCAGAGAGCCTTCCCGCCTTTTCGCTCCCCAGCTGACATCCAACCGGTTCACACTTCTGAATGTAGAGCCCTGAAGCTCCTTCTTCTTTTTGCAACATGTGACCGTACGCTCAAGTCTGTCTAGCAACACTCGGCCCGTAGGCAAAGTAAACAGGTCAATAGTGAGCTTAAGAAGCTGCTGGGTTTCAAAGTGTGGACTTTCATTGACCGGCTGGCTGGAAACACGACTCCAGTGGGATGCTAATCTCATTCTGCAGTAAGCCGCTCGTCATCCATGACAAATCCATAAGAGAAGGCCTCTCACAAGTGTCTTTGTGCACTTATAGGTCAGTTTCTCAATACAGCTGTAGGCAAGTAATGTTACCATGTCATGGCGTCTTCAGCCATTACGGGATTTTGGACCAGAACAGCTGAAATCCATCCACTTTCTAAACGAGCCTCAAGTCCATGTTGGTCTTTCTGTGGAGAATCCTGAAAATGGATTTTTGAGTGCCTTGCTATTCAAAGTAAGATAACACAAGCTCTATTTTGTTGGCATTCTACTACTATTTCCAATGGGTTTCTGGTAGAGTGGCCAAGAGTCATTGGAGCTAGAGATGATAAATGCTAACAAAGCTGTTTTATCTTGGTCATCAGTAGACATCTACCGGTGACGGTAGAAAGTCGGACCCCCTCATCTGTTTCAGAGATCCAACATTTTGAAAAACAATGACGATTTGTCTGCTCAAGGCTTCGGAGTGATGTGGCAGTCAATTATGTTTGAGAAAGACTGCTGTACTTTATTCTTTTAAAATGCACCCCAGGATTTTTGCAAGGAGTGACATCCAAGTCTCGGTTTAAAAACACACACAAAAAAAACACAGATCCCGATCCACAAAAAGGTGATGGTGCAGGATTCCAGGGATTTCAGCAGATAGTTTTGAACCGGATGGGTTTGATCTTAGATCGGAGGCACTTTGTCTTCATACTGCGGGGGTGGGGTGAGTGGCTCCACACTGAATCCAGTAGCTGGCTGAGAGTTGTCAATGTTTTTCATGTGCAGCTTCTCCGATTTAATCCTGCGGATCTTGATAGGGAGGAGCTTGCGGCTTGTTTTCCCGGCTCTGCGGTTCGACGCGGAAGCAGCCGCAGCGCTGGCCGCCGCCGGAGCCGGAGCAGGCGGTGATCCGGTCGTTGTGACCTCCGACCCCTCAAACTCATACTGCACGCTGTCCACTTGGACGAGGTCGTCGTAGGACGGGAGCTGGGAGCTGCTGGGGCGCAGGTTGCTCTGACTGATGGGGTACTGGCCGCTGCATACTGCCTCTTCATAGCTGGGTACGGCGTAACGTTGGGCTTGTTCCTCGGCACTGCACACAAAAAAATAAAAAATAAAATACAGTCATGATTCATGCGCATGAGTTATGATGTCATAAATATAAAAGAGAAAAAACTAAATGTCGCTGGCATTTTACAAAGCAATAATTGAAACAAATCTAACAGCAAATCGATCAATCCGAGGCCCGGACGTCGTCAAGCTAGAAAGCAGCGACGGGACTCACGTCTGTCTTTCCTCCTGCTCCCTCGTCGCTGCTCCTCCGCGGGTCTGCGCCTCCTGAAGCCTCTGCTGCTCCCGCTGTTTGTTCCTCATTCCCAGACACAAAGACAGCAGCAGCATGGCGACCCCGGACCCCACCAGGACAAAGGCCACGGAAGACGCTTTATGTTTCCTCCCACTTGTACTACCGCCTCCTCCGGAAGCACCGCCACCGCTGCTGCTATTGTTGTTGTTGCTGCTGTTGTTCCCGGCGACTTCTGACGGTACCACGCTCCACACGATCATCACGATGCCGAGGGCCACCAGTCCGACCCCCAGAGCACACAGTGCATACTGGGATCCAGAGTTTCCACTGTTTTCATAGCTGCTGTTGTGGCTGTTGTTGTTGTTGTTGTTGTTGTTGCTGCTGCTGCTGCCCGTGCCTTCTGGGCCAAGGGGGATGACGGGTCCATCCACGCTGGAACGCATGTTGTTACCGTCGGTGAGACACACTCCGGTGAGGTCAAAACCTGAAGAGGGAAAAGGCATGCGAGGTCAGACACGCACTGAGAAACACAGTCACACACACAACAACATGTATAAATGTTTAAACTAGTTTCTAGAATGTCTGAGAAATAATACTCATACTTAAAAGACTAAATGTGGCCCCTTACTCCTGGGGGGGAAGGGGGGGGGGAGGCACTGGCCTCAGCGGTCAGAGCTAATCTGTTAAATGTTTGTTCTTCACGAGAGAACAAACCCCTTTTAAAAGGTCAAAATGACAGGACATAAACTGCACTGGAATAAAACTACCTTTGCAGAGGCTTCTGAGAATGGGTGTGCTGCATAGTAAAAACTTACAGAATAACTGCCTTTCAAAGTCACTAGTTACACAATACAAACACACATTACAGGGATGGTCACTGTAAAACACCTCTTGGCTTTGATATCAATAACAGCTTGCTGTGTAAATGTCTTTTTCTTGATATTTTCATTTAATGTCATCGTTATGGGCTTCTGTGTAAATCCCAATTCCAAAACATAAGAGGAAACATTATTAGTTTAGTATTAATCGAGCTCTAAAAGGATTCTCCGAATTGCAATAAGAGTGACCAATCAGCACGCATGTACTGCCTACTTGTGAGATGCCATCAATCACGGGGTCAGCCGGCCGTTTAACTATTCCATATTTGCCTGGTCAGACATGGCTCACTGGCAACAGTATTTATTTCATTTGACTTCACCTTCATTTTACCAGTTAAGTGAGAGAAATGTTCTCGTTTCCAACGACGTGGCCAAAAAGGGGGCAACAGCAGCAGGCCAGTTGTTACAAACAAATAAAACCTCAAATAATCTCATTAAGGAAATGGCATCTTATAATATACACCTAAGATGTGCAATATAGAGGGACCAAACTTGTTCCTGGAGAAGTCCAGTTTTGAGGTTGACTCGAGGAAGGAAACAGAATGAGGGTGTGCAGTAAGTTCTCAAAAGGAATGTAATGTCTATTTATTATATTACCTCTGGGACAGTTTGATACATCCACACAAATATGTCAGCGTGTACGCTTGCAAACGCGCCCCGACCGGCTAGAGGTGTGTGTGTGTGTGTGTGTGTGTGCGTGTGCGCGCGCGCAGTCTACCCCAGCATGAATCTAGGAAAAGCCTCTGGCTAAAGAATGCGTGGCATGAGAGTGAAGTGTACTCATCGTGGAAGCAGGACACGGACAGTGTCCCGTTAGGGTCCTACACACATCAACACAAACACGTACAAGCACCTCATAGCAGTAACAAGCCTGTTGTGCAATCCAGAACAACACGTCAAGTATTGTATTCCTTCTTTTATTGTATCGTATCTATGTATGTATGTCTTATGGATGGACTGTGTGTGTGTGTGTGTGTGTGTGTGTGTGTGTGTGTGTGTGTGTGTGTGTGTGTGTGTGGGGATTGTCACAGTCCCACCTTAAAGGTTATATTTCACAGTGAAGTCAGTTAAGGAATAGATTGACATTCCAGCTCATAAAAACAAGTCTTTCCAAAAAATAAAGAAAGAAGTCGGCCCGCAGTTGACTCGTGCGTGTTTTTACCAGTAGCTGGAGACAATTAGTTCTTTCTGCTGCGAGTGTCCTCCCATGAAATGTCCCTCTCAGCTGACTGCCTCTCCCCGGTGCTTACGCCGTGTGTGAGATGTCTTTCTAGCGAGGTGCCGTGGCCTCGCTCGCGGTCCGTTGTGCTCCGTACTTCAGGCTCGGGGCGGAGGGTCGCTCCCCACACACCGCGCTTCGCTTAGGTTGACCCGCAGCGGCACCCGTAGCCCAAAGCGGCGAAACAAATAAAAACTTCCGCTACCTTTAAAATGTCCTGCTCCTAAGTCACTCTGAGTTGCTTTTCAACGGTACAAAATACATTTAAACACGAGATAGAAGGCAGCGCACGGGTACGGCGGGTTTGCGCTCACCTTTGCATTGTTTTTTGGACGTTACGAGACTCTTCTTCTTTTTCTTGAGACCCGAGAGGTGTGGCGTTTATTTCCAAACCCCCTCCGGAAAAAAAAGGGACAACGGCGTGTGCGTGCGTGTCGAAGTTCAGCGGACGGCGTCTCGGAGTGAGGAACTTTCCGGGGGACGGGCGGCGCGTGAGGACAGAGAGCGGCGGCGGGGAGGGGGCTCGCGGCCGCGCGCTCCCAGTTAACTCTTTCGCTCTCGGGGAAGTTGATGGATGGGGGACAAAGAACGTGTGTGCGCGTGCGCGGGACACAACATGTTTCAGTCTTCTGCATGATGCGTACGGGTTCATACGTCAGTATCAACCTTTGAACGCGCTTGATGAGTTTAACTTTCTTTCAAAGAAAGCAGTGTCTTTCCTGTAAAGAACTGCGCGATTTGGGACAAATTGCATGCTAATTAGGGTTAGTATTCGTTTCTAATGACATGTTAAGCTATTGTGCCCCAGAGAAGGAGAACAGCTTTATTTGGGGCGGCTGAAGTTACACAAAACCAAAATGTACTATTTGACTGCTGCAGGGAGCAAACACGTAACCAAAAAAAGAAAATCCTCCTCAGATTGATGTGTTCCTGTGGAGTTTATTTGATTCAATCTATGTACTGCAGGGTAACTTAACCTACAATATTTCACCCTAAGTTATTAGTAAATTTGTAATTTGCACAACTAACAAAAATCAAGTACAAACTGAACCTGCAAAAATAGATGCGTATTCTTCATCACAGTTATCCAGATTAGCATAATTCTCTTCAGATTTAGTGGTACATTTCACATCATATATGACAACTTGTGACTGACCACCACTCACGTATTGCGTAGGCACTACTTCCCTGTGAGGTAAACACAGAAAGTCCATGAGTGGAACTGCATTTCAAGCCTACTCCAGATGACCAGAAACGGACTTCCTCTTTGTAAATTCACGTCACTCATTTCGCGCCCTTTGGACATGAATGACCGCAAGCAGGACCCGTCATTTACGCAGAACGTACCTTAGTGGTTTTTTTTTATTGTATATCTAGATTGCATTTTCCAAGAAAGTCACACCAGACAATAAAAGTTTGTCCCAGTGTCCTCATTTGCCTGCTATGACTGTGTCACATTAATGACAAAAGCAGTCGCAAACCCTGGCTGCTCATTGTTATTCTCCTTCTCAGTAAATCAACCCGGTTATTTTGGACTCTCGGGAGTATTCTTCCTCTTAAGCTTTTGTCCAGATCCTTTGTTGGCACTCACATTCAAACACACGTGCACACACACACACACACACACACACACACACAGTGAGCAAGCCGTGGTAAGTCGTATATCTGTCAGCCTTCATGAAATGAAGTGATTTGTGTTACAGTGGGATATAGATAAGCTGGAGTTAATGCCTTCATTGCCTCAGGTGGACATTAACTTTTCTCAGGGGGAACTTTGTCTGACACACCTGCCTTCGTCATGCCTCTCAGATGTCAGAGATAGACTTCCGATCACGGGTGGGATACAGACAGGAAGCTGTACATGTTGTGGCTGTGTCATAGTGAGATTGCCACAGTGGGTTGAGTCACTGCGAGAGGAGAGGATTGCACCATGTTGCCCCGGGTCTAAACAGAGACTTGAAACAACTCCTTTCACAGGGAGCAAAAGGAGGGGAAATTACCCGCGTGACGCACCAAAGGACTGTGCAGGAATCACTCAAGAGTACGGAGTACGTATTAACACACAATTAATCATAGATAATCAGAGTTTAGTTTGGGCCCCTCATCTACATTACAGAAAAGAAAATAAACCCCACACATGCAAATGAGTTCAATCGGGAGACTTGTTTCTCTCACATTTCTCTCACTTGAATCCTTCTAACATTTTTTATTGTTAATTTCCTGTTTATCACACAGTCAAAAGTTCTCTCTCACATTTTATTAACTAGCACTCGTGTTGCGTTTTATGTTGTTGTTTTTGGTAACTAGAGGACAGAACCAGTCCAAAATAGCCTGGCAGACATGACGTGTACATGTGCACACAGAGTTGCAGAGTTTGCCGATAACTCTCTGTAAGTTTGTCATTTAAAAGAAAATCCGGTTTGCTTTATAGTGATATTCATTGAAATAGCAAATAAAAGATACCATCTTTATTTCAATAAAAGGAACCTTTATTAATTCATTCTTACATATATGCATCACCACATCTTTCAGCCCTGAGGCTCCATACCGCTCTGCAGTCATATTTAGTTGCCATTGTTCAAATATTTTTCCCACATTTTCTTCACAGTATAAAACATCAGAAGAGGGTGCTACATTTGTTTAGACACAACTGTGTTATGATGAAAAAAAGGCTATCAAACATTAACTCTAGAATTTAAAATTCAATTCAAGTCTTTTTTTTCTCCACTGTCCTCAGCTACACTGACAAGGCATTACGAACAGCAGGACTGCATGAAACCAAAACAATTTATATTCATATTAAACTTTTTTTTTCATTGTATCATCCAGTACCCCGTATTATACAAACCACCACATCTCATTTTCCTCAAAAAGAGACAATCACTAGCAAACAGTCAACAAAAACAAATTGCCATGTCAAATCCTGATTCACAGAGAACCATTTACACAAAAGAATAGAAAAATACTCATTCAGCTTGCGTCCTGCATCTCTGGATTCAGGCGAGAGACATCCCTGCCCCCTCAAACATCAAAATATGACACAATACACAATACAAATATTCTTAAACCAGGAGACTTGTAAAAAAGAATCCTGTCTTGTTTTTAAAAGTGCAATATGTCTTGAAAGTTGTCATGTCTAGAGAAAAGAACCACCTCATGTTCATGTACACACAACAAATGGCCAGGGTGCAGATTCAGTAGTGACAAAGCTCACAACTGGGTGTTGGTCACACTGCGATGACCTCAAACGTTGGTGACCTCGATGCTGGTGTAGCCGTGGATCGGGCTTCCCTCAGATCTGGGCGGAGTCTGGTCCCGAACATCCCGCGGCAGGGAGCCGTTGCTGCTATGGCAACTCAAGTCTCGCCCATTGCGGGTCTTGGGGCTGAAGCCTGTCGGAGGCTGAAACGCGCAGAAATGATCAAATAGTCTCGGTAATGAAAGCACTGATGGTCTCATGTTATGTTTCTACGCATGCTATGTCAAATCTGTACATAGGCTAAAACTATGAAAGTTTTTTTCAACCCCTGCCACACACACACACACACACCTTCACAGCCCTCCTCCTCAGCGAGCCTTCGTCATCCGTGTGGCGACCGGTGGAGCTGGGCGGTCTCCCCGCCGAGTTCTGGCGTAGGAGGGGTGGTGGTGTTCCCAGGCCCAGGTGCTCGTAGTCCTGCTTGGTATCCGCCCTGAAGGATGTTAGGGTGTTAGATTCAGTGGCCTCCTGTTAGTATTTAACAGAACACACCTTTGTGCAACATTTATGAGCAAAATGTGTCCTTTCCAATCGACCCTTCAGGTTACGCACCTCTCATCTAATCCATTTACACATTCTACAGTAAGCAGAGCTCTCGGTGAACGTCTCCTCTCACCTGGCCGGGCCAATCAAGGTTTTCATCTCCTCCACAAGGTGTCGGCGAATCATGTGCTTGTTGCTAGGTATCCCCAGAGCTGTTGCCATGGCGTCAATGTTGAAAGTGGGGTCAAGCACCATGACAGCGCCGTGAACGCCGCTGCTTAGAAGACTTTCAGCAAACTCCTGGATGGGTGGATGAAAATAAGGCCTTTAACCGGATATTAGACAAACAACGCATTGCTTCATTCGTTAATGACAGCACAGCTCCACACAACCTGGTGATATTAACAGTCCGCAGACCAGACGGCTTTATCTCTACACACCCTGAATGTGGTACTACCTCATAACGGCAACATGTTGTCCCATGTCAAGACAATGTTGACTTTGGATATCCGTATTGCAGCATGAACAACCAGCTTAGAAATACATGAACAAAAACCCTCTATCACTCTGTGGAGATATGTTATATTACACATCAGAACCTCTTGGTTATTAGTATTTGATCCAACTATTGGCTTTGTTGCTACAACTGTGGCTTCAATTATTGTTTCGATATTTCCGTCGAGAAAGGATAATAAATATTTTTAGATAGAGGTGGAACCTCTGATTGTCTTACAGGTGTTCATATCAGAAGTTGCATTCTGTCTCTCTCCGTCCTCACCTTCAAGTCAATATCCTTGATCCATTTCATCACCCGGTGAGAGGTCCACACCAATGGATCCACGTTCTGGTGCTCACACTGGACCCGACGAGCCTGCAGCGCCTGGAAACAATTTGAACACCTCTTAAAACAAATCTGTTTCCATCTACCGCATCTATTCCCTGTTGTCCTCTGTTGGTGAACATGGTGCTGAAACTCTCTTACCTCCTTGTCGAAATTGAGTAAGTGCAGCAGTTCGATGCCCAGCAGCAAGCTGACCTGGTGGAACGTCTTGGTGATGTTGAGGTGGCGTTCAAGGTCGCGGCGGGTCAGAGAGTTCAGCAGACGCCCGTCTACCAAGTGGTTGTGAAAGGCCTGCGAGTACTGCGGCAAGCCCACGTCGCTTAGCCAGGCCTTGGCCACCCAGTGGTGGTCCATGTCTGCAGCCTTGGAAAGCCTGCAAACAGTGCACACACACACATTCACACACGTTCATGGGTCCCTCATTCCACAAAGATGTCCCACTGGTTTTACTGTCTTTGTTTTGATCCATCACCTCCCTTCAGACCTAGATATAGGCCTATCAACAGCTATTGGATAGCAGGTCGTGGATTTTCAGAAAGACATTGATGGTTCCCAGAGGATTAACCCTAAAGACTTTGATCTCTGCTCAAAACACCACCATCAGACTGCCATTTGTGCATTTGAGTGGCATGTCTACACATTTGAATGGATTTCTGTCAAATGATCATTTTAGAATTAATTAAATTAATTAATTTTGACAAAACATTGCGATGAGATTAAAACGTCACAGGTTGTCATTAATGCATTTAATGTAGAGGGTTTTTTTTAAATCAGAGAAACACTCTGGACATATTATATTTCTATTACTGGTCGAACAGATAAACTCACTCTTATGGAGGGTTTGCAAGGACTGGTGTAAATACTGGGAGACTGATGCAGTTATTGGAGCTTTATGCTGAAACGCGTATCCCTCTTTTTAAAGTCTGTGTTATGATTAGTAAATGTTGATACTATAACTCACCAACAGATGGCCCTCCTACGCTTTCCATATGAATCACTCACCCTCTTCCATTCTCAGCATCTCTGTAATCCTCAATGGCCAGGCGGAGTTTACGGCGATGCATTAAACTGCTGACACCTAAACCCAGCTCCAGGTCTTCATCTGTTAGTCCAAGTAACACCTGCCAAACACTGATACTGTTTAGACACTAAGTGTTCTACAGATAAACACCAGGTGGATTCAAATACAACAAGTTACATTACTGGTAATGACTACATTTGCAACAGTGAACATTCATTTAAGAAGAAACGCAAAACTGAGTGCACGTGCATCTCGTTTGTGCTTTAATCCTACCTTTCCACTCTTGACATTTTCTGAGCAGGTGCGGATGTACATCGGCATCGCCATGACAACCTCCAGCCAGGCCTGCACGGTGCCAGCCCTCCACTGGGACATGGGCGTCATCCTGGCCAGCTCCACCTGTTGGAGGCGGTCCAGCTGGTCCTCCGACCCGTCGGACAGGCTGTGGCGGGTGGGGCTGGAGTGGCAGTCTGAGTCTAAGTGGGAGGGCGGTGGGGGGGGGGGGGGGGGGGGGTGATGTAGTTGAGGGCGTGATTGAAGGCAAGGGTGGTAGTGGGTATAGTGAGCAATGAAAAAGAAAAACGTTAATCACGACATACGGGCAACAGTTCTAGGTCAGCTCAGCGGGGGGAAGGGAACCAGACGTAATGTCTTCAAAACGATCACGCTTTAAACAACATCACAAGCTTTTGGCTGCACGACAACGAGCCAAACACTTGCCAGGGAGGCTGTAAACAAAGTTGCAGCTTTCATGAACAAGCTCATCACTTAAGAAGTCCATTAAACAGGCAGCTGTTAAACACGGCGGTCTAATCTGTCTTAATTAGCCGAAAGCAACAGTTCCATGGCAACCAAAAGCCTGCAATGTTCTGACTTATAAATTAACCATAAGGTAATTTGTTCCTTTACATTATCCCATAGAGTTTTTGAATGCTTGACTATTATTTTACCAAATTGTGCCAAATGTTTTCTGTTCACTTTTGTTATCAAATTTGAAATATATGGACCAACAACGCAGTTTGCTTTGTTTAACTAAGAAACGTTTCTCTGTCTTCACCAGCAAGGGGCCTCTTAGGACCAGTTTTGGGCTCAGCATAAAGGGTTGCCTTTAAGAGTGGACGTGGCTCTGAGTGCTCATGCCATTTGCATGCGCGGAGTACGCTCCTTCACTTGAGATGTGAGGTGTTGCTTATGGAGAAAGTAAAGCTAGTGTAAAGTTTAATGTTTCCTTTTTGAAAACTAAAATGGCATTGATAAAATTCACAGGTCTTGTCTAATACTTTCAGAAAACCTCGTCATCAATACAAACCCCGGCTTTATGGCTCAACCAGTGACTTCCAACCAGGCCTGAAACAGAAGCATCCACCTGAGGATTCAGTTATAAAGGACTGCCTGAGAATGTTGAGCTGCCAAAACATCCAGTTTGTTTCAGTGAAAAAACAGAAATGTGAGACGGAATGACGCCGGCTTTGTGACTCAGTCAGTTTGAAATGCTGCCTGGAGCCTTCCACCTTGAATCAGACCGCAACAAAATGTGCTTTGTCTCCTTGTTTCCAAAACAAGGTTTCAAAAACCTTAAATGATGGCATGGTTGAATTCAACTTAAGTCATTCATCTCAACTGGGATGCTTGCATGTGCCCATCTAGGAGCTGAATGTGCACTTCTAACTGGCCCTCTCAGAGCAATTCATGCCTAGCTGAAAACGTCTCTATCTTGGACAGAACTGCCCTCTTGCCCAGATAAAAGGGCTGTTTTTAAGATTTTTTTTCCATAAAAAAACATCAGAATCGACTATCTGACATCCAGTTTAAGGCCAAATATTTTGAAGATTGGACTCTATTAGCTCAGTTTCATCCTATTTCAGTGTCTTTTAAAAAAAAAAAAGAAACTGAAAGCTGAGAGGGTCAAGAAGACATGCTGCAGCGCTGTGGCGGTACTACTGTGAAGAGATTTGATCCTTCATGCGAGGCCATGAGTGCATTTAGTCAACAGTGATGGATGGTGAGGGTTTTTGTGTAGAAAGAACAGCAGTGTTTCCCTTCAATAGCATGGCACAATGGATGCTGCTGCTACACAGCAGCGTTTCTGATGGATGAGAAATGGAGGAGAACATAGTGTTGAGCACCAAAATGCAGGTGATACAATTGTAAAGATATTTTACATTTTTAAGATTTTGCTTTGAAGGTTTTACGGTTGAATGGATCAAGACTCCAGATGTACACTTAATTTAAATTACTCCATTCAAGATGAGTAGAGAGCATATTAAAAAAACAGATATAGATGTAGAAAACTGTGCTTATTTGCTTTCTTTCGACAGCTGGCTGTAACGTGAATTCAAGTGTAAAGGAAGTTTGACATGTTGGTTTCTTGCCAAAAAGTTAGATGAGAAAATTGATAGCATGCAGCAAATAGAGAGCTACAGCCGGCCTGTTTCTATTCTATGCTAAGCTAAGCTAACCGGGCCCTGGCTGTAGCTTCACATTTACCTTACAGACATGAATGTAACATAAACTCTCCAACAAGACAGCAAATAAAAATGAAACTAGTGTGTAATCTGCCCCATTCATGAGAATCTGTTAAAGCTATATTAAGGATGCTGTTGGGCTGGGGTGGGGGTATCGGTGATCATCGGCTGCTCCCAACAGCACATACAGCTTACAGTCCCACTGAATTGTTTTTGGATTAAATTGAACTTGAAGAAGTGCTCAGTTCCAAAGCCATTCTGAGATGTTGTTTGAGAGTTAGCAGGCATCTGCAAACACAGCTTGCAACCCAGCAGCACAACTCATACTCATTGCAACTGGAACTTTGGTACCTTGGTCTTACTGAGTCTGACTCACTACTTCTCGGGTCACTTCACTGTGTTGAAAATCCGGAGGAGGTCAGGCAGGAGGGGGTCAGTGTTAGAGGTCAGGGGTCAAATAAAAGCAGAACATTATTGACACCGAGTGCTGACAAATATGAATAGTGCTCCAACAATCTGACATGGCTTCCTTTTCAATCTCTTCTGTTTTCTGATCAATGATTTTAATATCAAAGTGAAAGACGAAATGTTTTCATAAGGAATTATAATTGGCAAAGAGAGGAAAGGAGGCCATTGGGAAGCTTTTGGTGACGCAGTCCTCTCACAGATGGACTTGCAGGGTTGAGGGAGGCTGACGCACCTCCAGCGTAGGGGGACAAATCAGAATTAGAGCCACACCAAGACAAATGAACATGTGAACACACAAACACGTTAACACCGGGAAAGAGAGGACAGCCACATGGAAGTTCAACGTTATTTATTTTTATTTTAAAATAATCTTATTCTTAATTCTTTTGAGCGTAAATTTGTTGCCATGCCTTTAAAAGTTTGCTACTATATCCACTTCTAAACATCTCAGGACCTCACAATCGAAGTCCTCCAATGAGGCCTACATCTTTAACATTAAATAAAAACTCTTTAATAATAATATTAATTTTATTTCTGTAATTTACAAAAAGTAAAATATTTGTGGAAAAAACAAAGAAAACAACAAAGAGGCCACGGCTCAAAACATAGAAATCATACAATGTTTGTTTTTTTATATGTTCTTCTTCCCCTCAGAAGAAATAGCCTAGACTTCCACATTCCACAAGTAGTGGATGAGCTGTTGTTCTTATACATAACATTAAATATAAAAGGACTTATCTATGAATTACCTTCGTGGTTCACCGCTAAATCTAAAATCTGGGAGCCCGAATGCAGCCTGAGCCGAATGCTAATCTTTGCGTGGCACTGTGGTTGAACACAGCTCCGCGGTAATCTGTGACTCTGCAGTGTTTCAGATGAGCCTGACAAACACCCCGTGTTAGTTTAATATCGAGGACAGAAACGATTTCCTGGGGGTGGCAGTGCAGACTCCGGCTCCATCCAATGAAAGGAAGAAAATAATCCAACGTCTTTAGGCATTCTTGTGCTTGAAGAAAGACTATTAACCTTTGGCACAAAGTTAATTGCTTTTTTTTTCAGCTGGTTGGCTTGAACTGCATCAGAATTTGGGGGTCATGGGAGAAGGTATATACGTTTGCTTCGGTTTGATTAGCCTGCTTGAATCGGATCTCTAAGCTGCTGTGTTGGCACTCATTATTGTTATAACAGTTCCTTTAATGCCTGCTCTAAATTCAGGCCTGTGAAGTTCCGATTTTCTGGTAACGTAACCTAATTCCTGAGGTTTAGAAAAGCCTTGACCACTAGTATAATACCTACAGCGTCTTACCTATGCTACCATAATAGCTTTCTTTTATTAGACTAACTTTCCCCGGAATGATTCTACCAGCCTTTAAGTATTAATAAAATAATAAAGATACAAGCTGCTGTAAGATCCTACAGTAGGAAAATGGTACAAAGCCTCATGAATAAGTGGGATAATTACTAAAGCATTCAAAGGGTAGTGCTGGGTTTTCTTTGTGACTGTGTGACTCTGCTGACCATTAATATATTTTAGATGTAAGTTTACATACAAAGAGCCTTGTAGGTGCAGATTAAAACGTTCTGTGTTTAGTGTTTGGTATGTTAAGCTTTTGACATTGATCAGAAGCTTTTTTGGAACAAGAAAATCTAAAATCTCCCTTCGAAGCAGGTAAAAACCATAAACATCACAAAATGAGCAATGGATCACTCTTTTTTTTTTTTTTATACCCTCTACAATATTTGCAGAGAAGGACATTCATGCCGAGCCGGTTTTTGTTCCATGTGCATGTGGGGACTGGGACTATGTGCATGCATGTCGCACAGTATCTTCTATCTTGACTGATAGAAAACACATTTCTTTACATTTCCTGTTTGGCTTCACGTTGATGTGGAACAAACTGTTTTGCATGGAAAGTTTATTCCTCGCTTAGAAGCGTCTTTGAAGTCCCATTCGAGCGAACATCAAGGAGTGCAGCTATCTTGGCGGCTGAGAGGTTGGTTATGCGACCGAATTAGAGGCGGATTTGAGGAGTCTGCATCTTTGCCGCTAGGAAACTGTTCTCATCATGGCAGTGTGGAAGGAGGGGGATGGACCAAGCAGGACAATAAACAGGGAGGAGCTCAAGTTAAAAAGGTGGTGCAAGGAAGGGAGTACATGTCAAAATTAACAGAAGGCATTCGGGACAGGGAGACATTTACACGCACAAAGTGCACATCAACTGTTGTTATTTACAAGTACAGCAGTCCTTCAAGTTTCCAGTTGAGTGAAAACAAAAGGTCAAAATCGAAAGAACAATTAAAAGATCCAGTAACACAGTCGTCTTGGAGAGCAGATACAATAGAACATATCCACAGGGTCGCTGAGTCACACTGTCCACTCTATTTACAGGACTGTACATACATACAGGTGCATTCCGCTTGGTAAGGTTTACACTTGGGGCGAAGCAAGACACGCCCCCCGGCTCGTCACATGGCCTCTGACCATGGCCGACACACGCATGCAAACACTCCCACACACATGGAAGCAAGGATGTGTGTGAGACTGTACGGGCACACACACATTATTGTATCTGTACACACTGACATCAATCAAACACACACACACACGCACACACACAACACAATGCTGTCTTCTGATCACCGCCAAACGGGCTCTCCAGAGCCGGTTGGCTCGGACATGTGTGCTTTACCAGTCTGCATCTTCCTCTATGTAATAATCAGGCGTTGAAGTACCATCAAACAAACCAGGGTCGAGGGACTTGCGCTGCTTCCCCCGGGCGAAAACACGCGACAGAGAGCCCAGCCCCATCTTCTCTTTCTTCTTCTTACGCTTCGCCTCCTCCAGATCTTCTAGGGACTGGCGGGAGAAAGAGACAGCAGAGGGAAGGAGGCGATGAAAACACGAGCCGAAGGAACGCAGCGATTCAAGAGCGGAGAAACCAGCGGAAGTGGTGCAGGGTGGGCGACAAAAGACCAGGGAAGATAAAGATCAAACCACCGGGGGGGGGGGGGGGAGTGTCCCTTGACACGCTGCCAGGCATGCAATTATGCAACAACCCACAAACTAGTTTTCACATCAATTCAAGTCGCAGCTGCGGAACGAGCACACGACACGCTGCGTGGCGCAAACATGGATTCAGCCGGAACGACGGCGGGAGAAAAGGACAGCGGCGAGGAAGCAGTACAGCCGGCGGGGAGGTGGTCACTCGAGGGGGAGGGGGGGGGGGGGGGGGGGGGGGCTCTTACATTGCAGAGGGAGTGAGTCCGATGGCGTGGGGAGTTGATGTCGCTCGGTGTGGATGACCGGTCCCCCTCCAACGCCGAGGCATCGGAGAGGATGGAGGGCTGACGCGAGTGGCAGGGGCTCACTCGCACGGCAGCCACTAGAGCGGGACAAGAGGGAAAACACACAACACTCTTTTTGGGGTGCTATTGGGTGATCAGGGTAAGCACTGTCACTATACACCTAAAACAAAATATATGTTAAAAGACCCTGACCATTTGCTTTGGAATTATTCGCAATCATCTTTAGTTGCTAAGCAACAGTGAAAACGGCCTCACAGAGGATGTGTGTTCGAGTGTGTATCAGTGGAAAAGAAAATGATGTACATACTGTTCAACCAATTGCATAGCAATTTGGGGGTTTGCAACTGTTTGTATATTTTCTTTGTCTGCTTCTTCCTCCACATGAGCCCTTTTAAACAATCTCGAGGAGAACTGAGACGGATGCTGCTGAAAGCAAGGCTAGTTTGTGCAGAACTTTCTTTTTTAGGTGCTGCCTGTCGTCCTACTATTCAGGCTTTAGCTAGTTTGCTATGCACTTTAGCTGCAAATGTGTGCCTGTAGGGTGGGCCATGGTTCACGAAAGTAATTCTTCCTGCTTTGCCTACGTGAGCATAAGTCAGTTAAATGCTGAGGCTGCAGGAGCAAATTCTGTGATGGGCCTGAAAAGTAAGAAAAGTAAAAAAAAGGAGCCCAAAAAACGCAAATATAAAATAAAAAGCGTTGTAGAAAGTTTTCTTGAGAAGAAGGCTCCAGCCTGCCCCTCCATCCTGGACGTGTACGTCTCCAGAGTGAGAAGACGGGCAGGAAAGATTACTGCAGACCTTCACACCCTGGACACAACCTGTTCCATCTCCCGCCCTCTGGTAGGCGCTACAGAGCACTGAACGCCAAAACCAGACATACATTAGGCCATCTCTGATGAACAGTCAGTCAGTCAGTCAGACCGCCCTCCTTTTGCACTGTTAAATTATCACGTCAAATGCTGTCTTCGTTGTACAAGTTCACATATTCACATACATACCCTTGGGATATACAACTATATTGTGCAGTCGCTTAAATGTCTACACTTACATCCATTCCACATAACTACGGATATACAGAACAAGCCAAAAGTAGTGACACACTCTCATTGAACTGAATGAGAAAGTCTGTTCAATCTTATTACACACAATAATTGAATTAACCTTTTTTAATTGTTACTGAAACTCACGGAGAGCAAAACAAACACTAAACACCCAACTGTTCCTCCGCTGCCACCATTTGTCCAATACAAAGAAAAAGTTTGTGTGCGGCGAAGACAACTGCAAGCTGTAAAGCCAAAAATGTGTCCACTGGAGCTGCTGCATTAAGCGCATGGAATGGAGCAACCGGGGCATCATCAGCAGCCGTCGATCTGGAGTAAATGTGAGTGGAGCGACATCACATGACCATGCAGAGGTGAGGCTGCGCTGCAGGTGCTCAAGTCGCTCCTACCTTGTCTGTCAGTGGGATGCCCCGCGTGGACGTAGAGGGTCTGCTGACTCTGTCTGATGGCGGCGGTTAGGGGAAGGTCAGCATGCATCACCCACTCCTGGTTGTTGCCGTTGACAACCGTTTCCGTGGGCATGGCCACAGAGTGACGCTTGGGCACATCCTTGGTGAGGGTTGCTAGAGACTGTTTGGCCTTGAGAAGGTAAACAGACAGTTACAATGAGTGAAAGCTTTCTGGGTTGTTTGGAGTGAATTGGTGTCTTTTTCCTCTCACAGTTGTCTTTATTTATGTGTCATATGTGTAATCATATGTGTTTGGTTCTGTGTCCAGAACCCCACTAAGTCTCAGAGTGCAGGCGGTCAAGTGAGTTCTCCCCCGGGCTCCTCATGTGGTCGGTGCCTCATGAAAAATGCAGCTGTATTCATGTTTGTCTTTTGTTGTGCGAAATCTTTCCTTACCCACAAAGCCCAAAGAAGAGTAAAGCAGGAGAAAAATATCTGGAGGAAGTTTTTGCTTTTGGAGAAGAAAGTCAGTTTAAAATTGGAGAGAGCTTTTCCTGAAGTTTAATGAAAACGTTTCCCCGTCTCAAAGCCCAATTCACTGTCTTTTAACAGGAGCCCGGGGAACTGTGTTTTTATGTGTCTACGAAAAGCTTTGTTTCTTTGTGCGTGTTTTTTGATTAGCCCTCACTTGTTGGTGTTTCACAAATGCTTCAATTGTTGTTGTTGTGCAAATCTTATATCATCATGCCGAGCAAAAACAGGCTACAAATCAACACTGAAGCAATCAGCTTCGTTGCAATCATCTCCACCAACCAGCGGCCCAACCATTATCAATCATAGTCTTTGACATGCAAAACAGAAAATAATCACAACCCCCTGGACTTATCATTGGTTGTCAGAATATTCACCCACCAAGCATCTCTTTGCTCAATTCAAACCACATTCAGAACAATCGTAGCGGGGATCTGACGTTAGAATCACTAGGACCGGTCAGCTGGGGGTTAGTCAAACACGTGCAGCTGCTAAACCACAATTAGGTCACAAAGGAGGAGTGATTCCCAGGGAGCGGAAGGGTCAACAAGGGGGACAATTTCAAAGCTGGGCGACCATCTTACCCCCATGACCCTAGGAGAGCAGTCCCTGTCTGCGACCCGCTCAAACACCCGGATCTCCATTCTCTGACTGACACAGTTACTCATCTGGGGGTTGGAGACATGACGGATGGCTCTGCTGTACATTCAAAGGCTTTTTGACTATATGCAGTATAGACCCTGAGACAGTAGTAGTATAATCTGGGCTTTCTTATTTGTATCTTCATATGCTGCTATTATTTGTTGGGGTTATGATCTTGGCTACTTGTGTCGTGGCCTTGATAACCTATATTTTAGCTGTTTTTTTTTTGGGGGGGGGGGGGGACGACGACTTTATTTTACACAAATAAAAAGCATAAACACAAAGGCAGGACATTTGGGGGGGGGGAATCCAATTTAACAATGAAAAAAAAGGACGAATGTTTATTTGAAAACATGAAAGGGAGTCGCCCTCTCTGCCTGAGGAGCTGACAGTCTACCCCCCCCCCCCCCTCCCCCTCCCCTTTGTCTCTCCGTCTCACCATAGCCAGTTCGGCCTCCAGCTCCTTGATGCGGTTCTCCTTGAGGTCGAGCTGGGAGCGCAGCATCCCCGTGTGCTCCGTGGCCTCCTTGGTCTGCCGCCGCAGGTCCCACTTCTCTCGCTCCAGCAGGTCCTTCTCTTTGGCCAGTGCCTTCACCGCGTCCTCGCTCTCCTAGTGCACACAGAGATCCTGATGGATCGTTTCACACGCCAACCCTCCCAAATATACACGTGATGAGTGTGAAATGTGTTGAGCACCGCACCGGAGTCAAGAAGAAGAGACGGGTCTAACTTCACTTTACTTCCTGTTTTGTACCACTGCCTTCCTAAATCTGGTGTATACGTTAAGCTGCTAGTACAGCTGCTAGTTTCTTTTGCTTGAGCAGAATGTGCACACATCCTTAACAGATTCCTATCCAGAGCATGCACACAACCTGTGTTTTTTACTTATAAAAACACCGTAGTTGTGCATCAAACCAACGCAGCCAAACAAGAGGACACAAGAAATGGGGGCCGTACTTTTCTGTGCTGCTCATAGTTGCGTATGAAGTCGCGGAGCTGCTCCTCCCGGCTCTCCAGCGTGGCATAAAGCTGCTGCATCTGGTTCACCAGGTCTGCTTTCTCCACCTTCAGGCGCTTACGGTCGGACTTCATGGCTGCAACGAAGATGAGAGAGAGGGAGAGAGAGAGAGAGAGTTACATCACAAAAGTCCTCTTTTTTTGTTTGGTACAGTTGTGTACACCGTGAAAGAAAGAAAATAGCATGTTCTGGACGTTTATTCCCACAGATAAATTGCAGAAACGGGAAGTGCAGCATTTATTTTTGAACGGGACATTCCAGCAGTTTATTCATGAATAATTACCATGGGCGTTCAAATATAAACCAGTATGGGTAAAAACATGAAGTACGCCCCTGATGTTCCTATGTAGCGTGACTGCATGCATGTTGATGAAGGGGTGAATCACACATGAACCGACCTGTCAATCTCCTCTGTGCTGCTGGATTCTTTCTCATTTCTTTCCTCTCTCTGACACACTCTCTCTAATCCTCCGGCACCTCACCCACGCATGCTCATGAAGAATACCTTCAGTGCAGTTATCCACAGAAGCACTAATTTCCTCAATGACAACATGTCCTTTTTCTCTGCTCAGCATCTCCTGCTTTCTCTTGATTCTCCCTCTTAAAGCGAGACTGTTTTCCAAGCACCTGCTCAGAGACAAGTTCCCCGACAGCTTTCTTCCCAAACTGGCAACGTAGAGTTTATTTACATTTGATGTATTCTCCCTGTGTCTGCCCACTTCTGTCTTCTTCACTTTGACCTTATACTGTCCTGTCTATTCCTGGCTTTTTCATACCGTCACATGGCTCCCCGTTCCCTTCTTGATGCTTGTCATGTGTCTACCTTTCTTCTTCTCCTTCCCTCCGTTATCTCCCTGCGAGCCAGCTGTGTGTCATTAATTAACTTATATCACAGCCCGGTTAATTGCATGACATTCACAAGTTGTTGTCTTGGGAACCTGCCCAGGCAAGTGGAAATGAAGTGCGCTTTTACAAGGACGGATTCACCCTCTCATTTTCTTCTCCATTGTCTCCTGTCCCCTTTCATATCTCTCCCTGACACCCGCTCTTCACTGCTGGAATTCCTGAGCGAAAGCAATACTCAAGCCAAACTAGCCGGGGGAATTGTCGACTGGGAACATTTCTCATTGGCCAAGAGGAACAGGAAACCTCCCAGCACCTGCCTCGGGAAGGGAAATCAAAGCCGTCTTTGAGATGAGCCAAAAGCACTGTTGCTGCCTCACATCCTGCACCTGTGACCGTTTGGCACCATCAACCCTTCCTGGTGATCGGATACAAGAAAGCCCTCACTGTGACTCGGTAAATGGGTCCATTCACATAGTACTCTCACTTGCCATTTCTAACGTACATACGAGCACTTTCGGTGAACAAAGGGCAGTCCAGGGCTCTTACAGTTACCGTATACTTAAGAATGTGGGTGAGATGGGGAGTGGTGGCATCCTGCTCCAGGACACTCATACTAATGAAAGAAATACTCTGCGGATCGGTCTAAGCCTGGATGGATTATTACCAGATGAAACTAGAGGGGGCCACAGGGAATCATAGGGATGAAACTGGAGGAGGAGGCAGACATGAAGAGGAACTATTGCAGAGGCTTCAGTTTAATAGTCTTTTTTCTTGAATGATATCCATGCAAGCGCCATTGTTCTGTCTTGCACTCAACCCAGGAATGTAGTTTATGTATTTGAGGATTTTTTTTTGATCATGTTTTTCCTCTATTTTGTAACTGCACATCAATGGTTGACTTTCTGCAATATTGTGGGCAGCAACCATTAACAGTCAAGGCCCCTGTTATCACTGCTAAATGGTATAAAAATACCTGCCTGTATTATTATACACAAGATTTTGAGGAAATAAGCTTATTTGCTTTCTTTGTTAGGAGTTTGATGATAAGTTACTCTCATGTCCAATAAATGGGAAGCCACAGGCAGCAGATGGTTGGCTTTGCAAACAAATGGGAAACACAGAAATCTCTGCTGATCGCCTAACTTCACTGTGACACGACTCAAGCAAGTCCCTGCAGCCGGCCAGAGGATTAAACAAACATGTTAATTATTGAGCTAAGCTAACAAGCCACTGGCTCCAGATTCATATTCAGGAGACAGACATGAGAGTAGTATCTTTCTTCTTATCTAACTCCCAGAAAAGCAAACAAGCGTATTTCGCAAAATGTGTCCAAACAGAACTTTGAATAAATACTGTTGATGTATTGATGAATACATAGGTAGAATAGAGAGAAATATGCATGTCTATGAAGTAGATATAAATAAACAATGACTGGATTTACGGAGGAGTTGTTTATTTGGTTGGGATTCAGCGTTGTGCCTCCTCCGAGTGGAGTTGAAGGGTTATTAGGGTTTGTTCCAGTCACATCAAACTGCAGGGGGAGACGTGTGTAAACATGTCACAGCAGAAACTCATGAATCCATGCTGACCAGAGCTGCTGCTGTTTGTGAAGAAGAAAAACTACAAACTATCAACATGTTAAAAGGCCTGATAGTCTGAGGGTGATTCCGACGGCACTCAGCACTGCAATGAAATACTTTTGGGTCGCTGTTTTTAAAGGAACCGGATCAAACCCAGCCGCCTCGTTCACAGCGGCTCTCCTACCTTTCGCTGTGCATCGTATTTCACACACCACTCATCGCTTCTCTATGGTTTAACAACAACCCTCATTATCTGGCGTGCCACGTCCATTAGGGTACAAATAGAACAAGATCCCAGCCATCATTTCAGCCGAATAACATTTCCTGCCTTTCAGTTTTTTGGCTTGCAGTAACAAATGGAGTTTTTCCTTTGGTGTCTGAGATAAATAAAAGTGAAAGTGTTTAACAGCAATACAGATTTCTTTGGAGAATGAATGTCCATGCTATATGCAATGTTAACGCATGTCAATCAACCTAATATTGTGTTTTAGCAAAGGCCTCAATCCAAGTTTAGTTCACCTGCAACGACAAGTACACAAAGGGAGACCCACTTAACACACTGCCCTAGAAAATCCTGTCCTGCACATTAATGAATGAAATATCTCCACACTGACGCCGGTCCATATAACTTCAGCCCGAAAGAGAAGGGAGAGGCTTTTAGTCGGCTCTTAACATAATTATTTGGGGGGAGAGAACAAAAGAGACATCAGCTCATTGGAGGGAGTCCAGGGTTCACGGTTTGGGATTTAAATCTACCGGCTGAATAATGAAGTAGGAGCCTCAAAGCTGCATAGTGATCTCACCTCCTCACTTCCACTTCAAAAAAAAACTCACTGCCTGCATGAGGTTGATACCGGCACCAGTGCTATCTAACAGTCCTTAGTTTTTTCCATCATGGTTCATTAAAATGAAATAATGTTTCATTATCGACCATCAACAAAAATTACTGCCGATGACATATGACATAAGTTTCTGAAAAACCCAGAAGGTGGCCATTAAAGAGAAATCAAAGGAGACACACTAATATGTGATTTGTTTGTGCAGAAGCTACTTAAGCAGCAGAACTGACACGTCAGGAGATCGAGGAGAGAATCACACTTTGATCCAGTAGCAGCCACTAATCACTCACCTCTCGGTCTCTCACTGGATCCCAAAACAACATCTACTGCCGCTGCAATCTTACAAAAGGCTGAGCTTCATTTTTCAGGTGCAAGCTAAGCGAGGCTGGCGTAGTCGTGGATTCTGATTCAACACATTCAAGTCTAACCGAGGAGCGCTTGATTACCACTAGGAGTCCGCTGCCACCCAAACCCACTCCAAGTCATCTCATTGAAGTAGACTGAGGTGCAAATTCAACAGAAAAACCATCCTCATTACCTGCTATCATGAAGCTTCTGCCAGCAATGGGAAATAATCCATAGAAGACAGATGAATTGACTTTAGAATTATTTTTTTCTTGCCCAAAATTGAGTTTTTTTTTCTTTCTTTAAAAAAAAAAAAAACTTACTGCTGCAATGACTTTCATGTCAAGATGTCATGTAGCGTAATGATATTTATTTTATATTTGCGCTCTGACTGCGTCTGTGCACGTGTGTAATGTTGTTTAAATGAAGGAAGGCGCCTTGAAGTCAAGGACAGAGCTGCTTTGTGAGAACGCTGCAGCGTGAAATGACACTGAGCAGAGTGGGCAGCCTGTGCTGTGATGACACCGTTGCTGTCTGCTGCTTGCATTTGAGTCATGGACAGACTGCGAGTCCCTCAGTGATAGTAATTAACCAAAGCAGAAATAGCTAATTTAAAACAGCACATACCATGAAGACAACTTTGATGAGAAAAGTCCAAGTAACAGTCAAGAAAACACCTTTCAGAAACAGCCCAACTGCAGTAGCCTTCACTTTCAGGCTTTTGATTTCACCAAGACAGTTTTAGTTCATCATTGTTTGTGTACTTTAACGTTGGTGGGGATGAAATGACTTGAAGCAGCAGCTCTCAGGATGGATCGAGTGCCCACAGGCATCGGAAGAAACCTGCAATTGTGAGAGGTTGGCAATTACCCACGATTGCAATTATAGTGCTCACAGGCTCATGTCTGGCACACGTGGGAGTGAGCTCGGGCCTTTACATTGAAATACTCTGGGCATCACACCAAACAAAGGCAGAGGGAAAAAATGAAGAACAAAAGACTGAAAAGTGGTGTTCCTCTCTGCGCTCTCCATTTTGTATACACAGGCAGCAGAGAATCTGCACGTAATTCACCCGCAAACCGAGCGGACCATTCCCAAAGTAAACAGGTATTATCTTGAGAGGCACAGAGCAGAAAAGGGGATGAAGCTTTTCATTCTTTCTCTTTTTCAGCCAGAGTGGAACCACGGGAAAATAAATACAAGAAAACACCAGGCTAGTCTGCTTCACAATAGTTGGTGGGTGCCCCTTATTGAAAATAAAAACACCCAAAGAGCAGAAGTTTTCCAAACATTGCTCTCATTCTTTGAAGAAAACTCTCTGCCAAAGCATCTGGCGAGATGTTTCACAATATGCCAGCCTTGTGAAAACTGGGGAATATCAAACAGAGTGGACATCTTGCCTCTCATCGATTGGCAGCACACGGAAAACCCCTGCAGTTAATGAGGTATTCACAAGAACATCAGCCTGTGGAGCCTGGGTGTCTACTTGCGATGAACGAGAAGAACTCCTACCTTCAAATACAATAAATCGCAAGACAAAGAATGTTGAGCACTTTGGATTATTGCAAATGTACATCACCAGGTTTTGGTTGTATGGAAATGATCCTGTGTAAACAAGACTTGGAAACATTGCGAAAAGGTGGACTGTGAAGTCATTGCATCTTGCCTTCTGGTGTCCTGGCGAGGTTTTAGCTCTGCTGACTGCAAACACTTCTGCCTTTTTCTTCAGATAGAGATGAAACTCTTTATGTACCCGAAACATGCTAAAAACAGTCTCAAGTTAGGAAAATGACATGACAGAACTCTACTAACTGTGAATGTGGTGGACATGGCTGCTATCTGCCACATGATGAAAAATACACAATAAAAAGAGCTTAAAAATAGAAGTGCGATCGAGCCACAGTGTCAGCGTATGAGGATGAAGTGTGAAAAAGTGTCCCTGTGCCCCTCCCACGTCCTACGTCCTAATTGCAGACCAGATCCTCCCTGCTTAACGAACCTGGAGCTCGTCAGCCAACCGAAAGCGCTCTTCATGCCCGCTGGTTGTTGTCGGTTCTTGCTGGGCTCTGTAGGCTTTGGCCTTCAATACATTTACAATTTTACATTTTCACATTTGGCTTACAATTAGTGCATTCAACGGAGAGGGAACAGACCCAAAACAACAAGGATTTAAAAAAAGATTGCAATTTCTTCCAGGAAGCCACACTACAAAGTGCAATAAGTTAGTGCTGTCGTAAGTGCTAATGAAGTGCTAATGAAGTGCTACCGGGTCCAGGTATAGTCGGTAGAGGTGTGTCTTTAGTTTGCCTCGGAAGCTGAATAAGCTTTCAGCTGTCCTCATGTCATTGGGGAGCTTTGAATCGTTACATGGGTCTCATTACATGGGCGATTATTCTTTGAAAAGAAAGACACACTGCCATGCTGATGGCACACAGAAATCCAGTGTTAACTGCCTGGCAGAACATTCGTTCATTACTTTATCTTGTACAAAAATAAAGGCAATGTGTATGTGTAGTTTTGCAATTACCAGACCCAGAGCACATGGATCTGCTGGTCATTCACAGTGAGGAATCTGTAATGAGGACGGGAAAGATCTTTTTCACCCAAATGTGTCTTAATATAAAGTGTAGTGCAAAAACTAAATGTTCAAATGGTACTCCCTGCAGAGTGGGAATTGAGCAGTGCGCAGCGCTCTCTTGAACGTAAAAATGTGATGATGGATTATATAGTGGCTAATGGGCGCATTAACCACACTGTCAGATGAAATCTTCATCAAATAAGGGATTTCTAAAACTAAAATGTAGAAACGCTGGATTCCAGCAAACAACTTTTTGTTTTACTGGTGAATAATTTATGTGTGCTATGTGTACTAAACTGTGATATCCAGTAATATTTATGTCTGGATCACTCTAATAAACTAAAAATAAGCAAATGTTTCCATATCCCCTCAAGATAAATTAAAGCAAATTGCTTCTATGGGGAGAAACCCATGAAAATATACGCAGAAATATTAGGAGGAAATGATATACGGGAAATTGGCTTTTTATTCACTGTGGTTGCAATGAATCATTCATTTTTCGAAAAAGGTTTAAAATAATGAGAAAGGAGGAAATGAAACAGTATTTAACATTATCGTACGGTACAGCACCACTAAGGATCATAAAGATGCCGTCGAACGGTTTATCCCTTCAAGAAATGAATTACTCAAATGAACAATCAGTTATTTTCCCAGTTTGCCCCAACTAAAAACTGATAATCTTATCCAATAATACTCTTATCCTTCACTCTCTCATCGTCATCCATATTTAAAAACAATAGAGCGGCTGCTTGTTCACTGGAGAGCTCCTCACCTTGCAGGGCCTCCTTGGCTCGGTCCAGCTCCTGCTCCTTCTGGGCCAGCTGCACGCGCAGCTCGGTGGCCGAGAGCACGTCGGCCGAGCAGCCTCGCTGGGTCTCCTCCAGGTCCTTACTCAACATGTCCTTCATCTGCCGCAGCAGGTGCACCTCCTCCTGGAGCTGGGCCACCTCCTCGCGCAGCAGGACTGCAACGTGCATGGAGAAAACGCAGCTTTAGTGCATCAAAACTGAATAGACATGGTAATATTACAAAGGAGGTGATGGTTTCCTATTTAACTGGTATAACTACATCACATCACATTGCATCATCACTGGCACAGGTTAGGACCAGCACATGAGTTGAGACAAGTCTTTGATACAATATCTGCTGCCTGTTGAACTCGAGCGTGGTGGCGGGAAGCGCAGGTAAAGAAAAGCGGCTCGTTTCACAGTCAGTCACAGGTGCTTGAAGAGCTCCTCCCACGCATTTCCTCAAAGGCGCGAACAACAAAATGAAAACAGCAGCGCAGAGAAATACGTTTTTCTTCACAATTTGACTCACTTCAAATGTGTTAAAGTAGACAGAGGATTTCACTTGGGTTTAAATCAGCCACAAATGGCAAATGTCAAGCTTCAAGTTCTTCAACCTCCAAACATATTTAATCTGAAAAAATGACATTTTTGCACATTGAACAGGCTTGTCAAGGTGGAGCATATGGGGAGTAATTCATATAAGGATGAGTGGAGCCATTCTACTCAATTTCATGCATCCTTGGGGCAGGTGGTGGCGGGGGGGGGTGAGGGAAACTGCTCAGCCCCAATGTCGCAGGGCTCCACAATCAAGTGCCTCGCATAAATTACACTTCACGCTCCAACATCCAGACAACACTGTATGAAAATACTCAATCCATCAGAGAAGAACGGCAGAACTGAGAATAGGAGACTAAATATGCCAAAGCACCGTGAGAGGAGCAGAAGAACTCACAGATTTGCTTCTTCTTGTAAAGTTAGTCAATCCATCTGTGTGGCATTCTGTTGAGCATCCGAGTTTTAATACTGCGTTGTGTCATTCATCATTAATCAATGGAAGACTGGTGTACGTACAGGAGTAGTGCCACAACATTGAAAGGGTTACGCTAAAAAGACTAAGAAAAGCATTGCATTTGCTCTTAGCTATAGACATTAAAATGTGTGTCAGTCAACAGGATGATTGTAGGGTTTTATTAAAAAAAAGGCTTTTGTCTGTCACCTACGGGGAGGGTTTCCGTTATACCACGAGCAAGGACTTTATATATATTGCACCTGCAGTGAATCTAATCAGCTTCACAAAGGTGGCACTTCTGGTTTTCTGTGTATTCCCTGAATGCGTCGACTTTGACACATTTATTGAGTTAGTACGTCATCTTCGTCGTCGTCGACTTCACCCATGGGAGCGACACAGGTATCTTTGATCAAGTGTTTCGGCCATGGCACAAACACTTCTATCCTGCGCAGCACATGGATCACTTTAGCGCTCACCTTTCCTCCCCTGAAACCCAAATTAACCGCCAACACCAGCTCCCTGCTTGTACGATAGGAGCCCGTGTAGCAGGGCTTTCAGGCCTTTCATTAATGTCCACTGACTAAATGTAAGTGGCTGCCCGCTAAATAACCAAAATGAAATGTAAAAAGGGGTTATCGGAAGAGGGTTGAGAGAAAAACGTCTGCGAGCCGAGTGTCATTATACAGAGGTACACTTAATGGACCCGATAATGGAACCACATTTTACAGAGCAACTCAAGCAGCAACACCCTTATTGAATAAGAGCTGGCCCTTAGCAAAACCAAGAGAAACAGCTCATTGCAGTTTAAAAAACCCTTTAATGGTCACAGATTACTTTTGATTACTTATTCATTCAGTTTGCATGTATGGATTGTGCAATGGCAACCAAACAAAGGATAAATAAAGGACAAAGACTGAATGGACACTGTGTGTTTCATCTTTTATAGCAAGACATGAATACTGGATGACAAATATGTTTTTCATGATCCTTCTCTGATATACTTCTACAACGAGAATATGTTATTCAAAAAAAGAAATTGAATAAAGTAACCAATTCAAATTGTTGAATAATAATTAAAATATAAAGACGTTGCTTTTAGACCTACCGTAAGTTGTAATTACCACAACTTTGAGATGAGAAACATTTTACCCAGCTGTGGGATTGATCGCTGCTGAAGAAGGATAGATAGTGAACCAAACTTAATTAGAGAAAAATCGGTTAACTGCCGCAACAAAGAGAGCAAGATCGACTTGTTATTGTTATTGCAATCCGTTCAGGTGTTAAAATAACCATTCAACAAAGTTACAGACATGGAACATGGTGAATTAACTTAAAGGAAGTCTCTTTCATCATCGTTTATCCATCACTTACACTGTAGCCTACCTTCCTATTTGAATGTGATGGAATTTTATTCATTTCTTTGAATCATCTTTGTTTTTTTAAACGTTACATGTCAATACACTTCTCTCGCCATACTGAATCGTTTGCCTCTCAATAGCCAATTAGTATTCTAGTATTGTAAAACCCAAACTGTGCTTACTGTAAAGGATGTGAGAGAATATGCAGCAGAACGATATCATTCCCCTCTTTCCCAGAAGATTCTCGAGGAGACAGAGGCTATATGATAAAAAATAAACTTGTGGAAAACAGGGATAAGAATTTCCTTAGTGAAGACAGCCAGGGGGTCTACAGGATAACAGTTTGCCGTCTGGTTAAATTATCATCGTTATCAGCTGTGATAGGAAATGCAGGATGAAGTGACATTAGTTGGGAGTGCGAAGGGGGACCTGATGTGTCATTGTCTCCTCCCGCCTTGTGCTGCACGAGAGCGCAGTGCTGGAGCTCTCTAGATAAGCCAGTCAGAGGATGAGTGAGGTGGGGGTGGGCGGGGGGGCAGCCACATGTTTTGTCAACGTCGTCCCCAGGTTGGTGAGAAGCATGCATAGCAGCTAGCATTACAAATTGATAAGTGCAATCTCACCTCAGTCCTCCCGGCAACGTCAACAGTCCTCCCTGCCAACGGTTTTGAAGCTTAGACCATCGATCTCATCTACTGTTTATGCAAATGAACAGAATAATCGTATTACTTGTCTAAGGGATTACATTTTGTCTCACGCAGCCCAAATAAACGGACTCTTTCTCTGGTAGGGGCTGCTAGAGTTTTGTTGTTTACAACGTTGTGATTGTCCACAGCCGAACTGCCGGCACACGCGGCGCCGAGTGATGTCACATCTGGGCTGATGGCTGAGGCCAATACGGACAGGCCTTCCACTGGCATTCTGTCTACTGGCTGGCAGAGGGCAACGGCTCCGGCTGCATGAAGACTAAACGTCTAGGGGAAAATTACCCTACTTCTCACTTGATTTATTAATCCTAAAAACATGACTTCATGCTATTAATCGTTCATTTCAATCTCCTGCCGTTTGGCATGATTGTTAATGGTGTGCGAGCAGACCGCTTGGTGAGATTAATGTAAGATTGTATGGAATGAGTAATATGAAACAAAGTTGAGCTGACTGCCTTTATCTGAATGAAGTGTGTTTTATGAAGCTTTTGTGCCTACAAAGGGGGGGAAGCCCGGTGTTGGTTGAACCCATTCATCACACAATTCAAAGCATTGAGAGCAAAATAATAAAAATATGTTTTTACGAAACGACATTCAGAAAATGATATCATGACATACATAAAATAATAAATACATCCACATGTTCCACATGCCAATGAATGCAGCTGTTACAAAAAGAGAAAAAAAGAGTTGACAAATATATAATATACGACGAAGTTTGACAGCACAGGGTTGTGTTTTAGTTTGCAGCGGTGGCACTCTGTTGCCATCACAACCTTTGTACTGGCAGGGATGAGAGGATGCATCAGGGTCGGATACTCGCTGTTAGCTCAGCCTTCAACACCACCTGTCACAGCACATTGTTCTGCCCCTAAATGGCAGCTTCACATCTGTCCGACAGCACGGCGTCGATGATTGAATTCATAGGACACAGTTTATAGCTGTATACTTGAAGCCCTTTTTTGCAGGATGTGTTGCCATTATGTCAATCCTTTATAATGACATCATAGTCACCAAAGTGACTCCTGGGATCCGGAAACCCGGTAAATAGCTAAAAGTCACACGGGGAAAAACGTCAGAGGCTTAATGTGATGCTCCAACAGAAGTCCTGTGCAACTGGAGTGCCACAGGCACTGACCCAAGGCCAATGACCACTGATCTCTGCCATTCACTGGTCAGGGGAACAAGTATTCTGCCCCTCCCTCCATTTCTGCCACCATTCCGTTACAATTCCCGAAACGAGATGGCTGGCCATTATGATTCATCGAAACAGTAAATAAAATCTCTATCCCAGGCCACTGATGTAAATGGCAGCTTAACTGTGTGCATTTGCATAATAGCGACCCCGGCTCAGCCAACGTTGTGTCGGTACAATGAAATATGAATATGATAAGTGTAATTTCCTATTTGTATGATTGAAGCAAAATGGCTGGAACGATCTTCCTAAATGATCCTTCAGCCTCTGTGAAACAGCTTCGGTATGTTCCAGACCAGTCATAAAGTGGTTCTAAAATATCAGCGCCACTCTGGGTGCCCCAAATCTGTCATCTCTTAAACTTAATTAAAAGGCGTTTTAGGAGAAAACATGCCTTTTAACCAAGAATTTGACTTGTTTCTAATGTGTCTACTTATTGACTAAATCTGGTATTTTTTACCTGGGTCCTCAAAGAATATTTAAACACTGTAATTGGTGTATCTCATGTAATGGTAACGCTTCGTGGGCTTTTAACGGCCATGTTTTAATCAGGCCTTCATGTCAGCTAGTTCATGCATCGCTTCACGATGTCCTGAGACAAAGACAAACATTCACACTTCATTGGAATAATCTAAAAGGATTCTGACATAAGAAACTGCTCTCACTCATGCGAATTAATAGTTTGCCGCATTAGACTTAATTTGGCCTTTCCATAATCCATTTAGCACATCCACCCTTTTTCCAACAAATGCAAAATTTACTCCAATTTAGCGCTAAACCATTTACTTTAATTCATTTTACCGCTCCATACGGGTTTTTATTTTGCAGTATGCCCAAAGTCTCCCTAAACTCTGAGCTCTGCTGTTATTTCCTCTTCCATTCCATTTCCTATTTTCCCACTTCTATGGCCACAGCAGGGCCCAGAAACCAAAGTGTCTAAAGGTCCAGTAATGTGTCAGAGTCCAGTGGCCCCGCGGCAGCTGAAATGAGACTTGGCTGAAGCGGGATTGGAGGTTGAAGATTGATAGGGAATGACAGTATGTGTCTGGGGGGGACATATTTAGATTGGTTCTCCATCTTCAGAGCGATTTGGAGGCAAAAGACGGGTTGGGTTCAATTTTTGCGTGTTACCGCAGTCAAAATCAATTAACTGAACTTTTGTTCCCACAGAATTCTGATTCAGCCGACTGTCAGAGGGATGAGATACTGGCCAGGCCACAGCTTTTTACCAATGTATGAATAATAGAGCAGACACACGGTACATGCTTTTAAACTGTTTCAAATACTGCAATATCATATCCCATCTGAAACAATGCTCCTATCACGAGACAGAAGACCAAGTCCATCCTCACAACGAATGCTGTTCTGCTTCTTGTTATTTAATGACGGGGCGACGCTGTAAGGAAGTGCAGCACCACCAGGCTGAAGGCACAGCTTCTTGAACTACGGATGTTCAGGACAAAAGGAGCAACGGAATTCAGGAATGTGTTGAATAAAAAACGGAATGAAAGAGCAGTCGGGGTCAAGAATTTGAGTAGCAAGTGCTTTCATGACGGGAGGATACAGCCCACATCCTCTTGTTTGTTTTGGACTTGGCAACTAAACCGCGGCCCTGCTTGAATAATTACATTCAAACCAATTCTCTTTCAAACCCATCAGATATTTTGGGGTGGTTTTAAAGTTCAACCCCTGTCAACAATGCTTTTGAATATATTTTGAATAAATAAATCCTTGATGTCAGACTTTCAGTTGAACCTCAGATGCAAGTGAAAAAAACTACTTTAGTGATCTCTTTTAGAAGTCCAATCAAAATAGTTCAGTTAGTTATTAATTTAATTGAATTTGCCAGGATAATTTCTGTTCCTCTTCCTCTCATCTTTGAACCATGTGTCGCAATATCTATTTCCTTAAAAAGACTAAAAGCATTCATGATTTCGTGATGCACTCACAGGGCACACACATTGTTTGTTATTAACTTGAAGCTCACCTTGAAGAAAACACGCTTTTAGTCCCATTTAGAACATAGAGTGCTGGTGCACTTTATCTACTTGCTGCCTAAATGAGTACAATAACAATAACAACTAACTGTAACCACTAAAATGATCCACAACAAAATTCAGCCACAAAACCGTAGAAACTAAAAGAACCCCCCTGAAAAGGGTACTGTTTTTTTTCTTAATATCACATCAGGGCTTCTGTTCTCAAGCTAATATGATTATGATGCATATAATTTTTTCCGTAGTTTCCTGAAAGCATTCTTCTGTAACCAAATCTAGTGCATGAAGGCAAACAGATGACAACAAGGAAGCTCCAGCGATGAGACAAAGTGTGCGCTTAGATGGCAGCAGTGGAGCTCAATGAACCCTTTTAAAAACCCATCTCCAAACCTGTACAGTGTCACTTATTTACAGGTGCTCCCTTACAGTGGTGAAATGAATAAAAAATGTACTGAATATCAATCGGAATTTCATTCATCTGTAACAGAACATTTCCTTTTCACTCCCTACACGCACAGGCTTATCTGCGACAAGTCAGTTCAGTGGGTGTTTTGACTCCCGTTGCCTTCACTATCTGTGTGACAGAGCAAAGCACTACGAGCTATGCTTCTATAGAATAAGAATGCATGAGAATCAGCTGTGTTACTCAATAGGAAACGACATGCAAGACGGCCTGCAGGCTGATGCCGCTGCTCCGACGCGGTTCTATTTCACGATTACATTTTAGGAAGCACGCTACTTAAACCCAGCAGAACATTTTCAATCATGTAAAACATTCTGTTCTACACACAGACTGGGATAGATATGTGCAAACACCCACACATTACTGAAGGCACGATGGGAAACTGATTAATCGCTGCCCTTTGCAGACATGTACGCAAACGGCAGCCATTATCTGACCTTTATGTTCCTAAAGGAATCTGTCTGTGTCCTCCGGACGAAAAAAAAGAAGAAAAAAACCCCCAGCCAAAAATGTAAAAAATAAATAAATAATGAATCGACAACCTGCATTAAAAATAATGTTACACGACGGTGCTGCGTTTCGCTGCATTTGTTTAGTTTTACTGACTTTTACTGACTAAACAGCAAATATGTCTGCTTCAGGTAATGCAGTGTTGACGTTTTCAAATCACTCAGCACTTACACTGCATTATACCAACGGTAACACTTGCAAAGATAGATGCAGACGGACTGTGCAAGCAGTAACAAATGAGATGCCACAACTCATTTCAAGGATCTGCATATTGATTTGAATTGGAAGAAATAAACGAGATGATGACATGCACACACACTAATTGAATTTCAACTGGCTGACTGTGATTTGAGCTTTTTAATATCACTCTAGTGTTTAATACAGAGAGGGCGAGGTCAACGACATCGTCGCAAATTAGGTGTTGAAAACGAGCTTGATTGTTAGCGACAATTGTGAAATGCATCTCTTTCATAAGCAGCTCTGTGCCGAAGTGGAAGCACACGTGCACAATTTTCTAAACCAGATCCTGAAACACCTCATTCAGGGCAGATTGCCAAAAAACCCCACTATTTCATAGTGTTTTTCAGCTTGAATGAGATGAGGTGATCATTAATACAAGTCAGAGGCTGTGTCTGAGTCGCGCACACTCACACACTCATCTTTATGGACCACTGAAAGCAAATACATCAGTGGCTCGTGACGGTAGTGACGCCTAAAGCGCTGACTGATGGAGGCAGCCTGCAGTGTCTGCCAGTGCTTTGCTCAGGATTAGCTAGTCAATTCTCCTGAGCAGAACCATCGCCCCGCGTCGCCTGAGGAGATGACAGGGTCACGCCTGATGAAAACGGGATGAAAATGGGGAGGAAAAAAAAACACACCTGGCCTCGGGGCGCTTCCATAACACTCCAATATTCTGTATTAACGGAGACAGTGATGAAGAGATATTGGTATTCAGGATAACACATACAGGGATGGATTTACTGTTCATTGATGAGCACACCAGTGTGAAGTCAATGGTGTCCCTGATGCTCTTAAGATGCCTCAGAATGTTTCAATTAACAATCATACATGACAAAGAAAATCTACGAATCTGGAACCTAAGCAAATCATTTTTCATTCCCTGAATTCCACAGAACTAAAAGGATTCCACAGTCTTTGACAGAAGCCGCTAGCTCCCGTCAAAGACATTTAAATGACGACGTCACTCCCAGCATGAACCCTCCTCTCCACTCAGTCACTGTCCATCAAGTCGAACATCGCAGAATCTGACATGCACATGCTGGCAATCCTATTTCATGCTTCAGGTCCTTGGAGTAATGGGGGCTGAACTTGTGCTGGAGTGGGGTTGGAGCAGAACTTATCAGAGGGAAAGATAAGAGCCCAAACTCAGACGCATTCCACCACGATCTGTGTCATTTTTCTGTCTGTGTCTGTGGATGCGATCAGCCACACTGGCCAGAACCTGCATTGCTGTCCACAGAATCTCAAACAGGCCAACAGGGTTCGGCTATTTAAATATCCTAAACACATTCAAGTGTCTTTATTTCTTTACACAGTTACATAAGCAGCCCTTTCTCTCGTTGTCACTGTCTGTACTTGTGCCAAACTGGCTGTAATCTGTCAAAACAAAGCGTCGTTGTTAAACGACACGACGAGAAGACCGCAAACTGTGAGATTACTGTCGCTCTCAGGCTTCCGATGGACAGACACTCTGCACGGGATTTAGATATTCATGGTCACAGAGATTAGCAGTAGAGTTTCCATGAAACTAGAAGGGGTGCTGCGCAGGTCATTGGGAACAGTTGGTTGAATTGAAGATGATAGCTGATGAATAAAATAATGGAGGGATAAAGCCTTTAAAACACAACTGGGGGGAGTCAGAGACTGTGAGTGAGCTAAAATGGCGGCCTTCTATAGAAAAATTATAATGAGGGTGGAAGCTGGCAACGTTTCTCCCTTGGGTCCGTCCTATTAGCTCCAGGCAATGTATTATCCTCCACTATGAAGTACCGGCTGGCACTCACGTGGCAAGTGAATGCTGCAAAAAACACACATAGAGCCAATCCTAGGATACCGTCATTGCAGAAATAAACACCATTTGCCTATTTCAGTGGAAACTAATTACGTGTGCAGAGCTCTCTCTCAGTTGGTATGTTAATGACCTCATGCTTTACTCAGGTTCTTCCTCCAGATTCAAGCTACAATTTCTGCTTTGCTCCTGGACAGCTTAACCAAACATGATGAGAATGTTGATTCGGTTGCATCGGGCAAGGCAATAATTGCCTGCTGGTCATGCTTGACGAGCCGTGCGGGTAGAAACATGTCATTCATTCAGCCAAGATAAGAAACAGCATCTTTGCAAATACACAAGCATTTAACATTTGGCTATTTCCACTGGCTTATCCTTGTGGTTCCATTTGATTCTCACACGTTGTTAACACAGCACTATTGTGTTGATCTAATTTGCACCGGGTGTTGCTATTAAACATCTTGCAAACAAATGAACACTTATTTTCAGAGATTCCATTTGCAACAACATCTGATGGAATTTGTGCAATAAAGCAACTGTGTTGTGGGAGGATATCTCAGTGAGGCGACCAGGGCTCCGCAGAGAAACTTTATTCAGATTCCACTGCATCCTCTTGTGAGGTGGATGAACGGATTAGTTGAGACAGGCGCTGTAGCTGAGAGGTGTTTGGATGAGCGCCGGCACACGTGTGACAAATCAGGCGTGTGTGTGTGTGTGTGCATGTAGTTGAGAAATGTGCTTTGGTGCCGAAGGCTATCAGAGCGTTTATTTATAGTCTAGGCCAAATCTGAGGGCAGACCCTGTGTCCCCATGGATACAAACTCAAAGTCTGCGTACCTGTATGAGGTGCGCTCACCACTGGGGGAGAGACCCTGCACTCACACCAACCCCATCAGCCAACCTGCACGCGGCCACGTAGAGAAAAGCCCAGGCCTGGGAGACAGCGATGATCTGGCTGACAAAGTAGAGTGCCCGCAGGCTGAAACCCCCTCCTCCCCCTCCCAGGTTGCCTCCTGGGACAGTTAATAAAATCCTGGGACTGAAATTTGTAACTAATGGTTAGGGAGTTACATTTGTTCCTGCTTTTTGGAAAGGAGCAGGGATGTGTTGACAGCTTCATTAAACAAATCTCCGAGACCGAGAAGTCTGTCACTGTGAATGTGAGCTACCCTCTCGGTGACTTGCAGAGAGACATTTCTGTTGGATGAGCTGCGGGGGAATGTGCAGACGACAGTGGGATGAATCATATTTGTGACTGCGACGACGCAGCCGAATTAATCTGGGAATTAGCTTGGGAGTAGATGTGATTAGACGGCAGGCTCAAACAGAGGGAGATAGATAGGACTTAATATAGACTCTGATCAGTTGTTTCACTGATATCTCTGACTTGACTGTGACAGGCCGCCGATAATCTTTCATTGCTTGCTGCAATCACCTTGTAGCACAGTCGGTGAAAAGAAGGCCACAATTACAAAATTACTAAAAACGGCCCACGTGCTGCAATGCATCGAAGCGTTGAATGACATGCATGCACAGACAAATACGAGCATGCACTGGGAAGCTTGGGGGTGAAGGTCCACACGCACAGCAGGACCCTAAGTGAGTGTCCTCTCAGGCAGTAACGGGCTGTCCAGTGGAAACCAACAAGGGCTTCTGTTTGATAGCCTGGTTCACAGAAGGTGTTGATTCGCAGTGTGAAGCCCTCTCTGACATCATATCGCTCATCGGGAAACACTGTTTTTTCAGCCGTGAGACATGAAGGACAAATGCAATGTGAAATGATCTGTCTGGCAGACGGGCCGGGCCGAGTGGAGCGGAGGAACCGATGTTTCCATGGGACTCTTTAACACAGAGAAGATCAACGCGAGCACATTTCGCCGTTATTCTGCTTGGAGGCCATAATCTGCTGCTATAGTTACAAGCAATAATGGCCGCATGACTAATGTTTTACATGTTCAGTTTGAAAAGACAGGCCACAAATTACCCCGGCGGTAATCACAGAGGCTGCCACAGATATGTGAGATGGAACCATGAGTAACAGAGCACTATCGCAAATACATAACCACACCTGGGACAGTACGGGTTAGGCAAAGACAGACATCCATTGCCTCCAGCTGTTTGTTTTGTTTTGGAAAGCACTAATTGTGTTACAACCACACCTTGGCGTTAAGCCCGATGCAGTGGTTGAAAAACGCTTTGAACAGTTTCAGGCCACATTTCTTGGGTTGCTTGCACAGGCCATTTCTAGGAATAAATAACACAGGGTTCATCTACCTGGTGTGAACTTCACCTCTGTGTTTGGGCTTTACATAGTCGAAGATTGAGAACCCGTATACTAAGATAAAATCCAGGTATTTGGAATCCAAACAGCACAGCAGTTGTTCTTAGAATTGCAACTCTTCGTCAGCTGTTGTAATTCAATGCCTTCCATTTGAAATGGTCTGAAACCAGTCTGGCTGAAGGAGCAACAATCCCTGTGTGAATGTAGAACATGCTCTCAGGCTGGGGACTGCAGCCAACAACCCTGGACCAGTGTTTACAATAGAAACAAAAGACAATGACTCGTTAAATGACCACAAAAACATGGTTGTTTGGAGACAAACTAAACAAAAAGCAAGACTGTGATCTAGTCTCTGACCATCTGCAAAACCACCTCACAAACCAATGTCCCACAGCAGAGAAAAGTGTGAATCATTGCAATATTTTCCAATCATTGGATTTTATAGGCCGGAGGTCAGATCCCACCACCACAATATCCACACGGCTCTGCGTATTTACCAGCTCATTCTTCAGTCTGAGCTCAAACAAAGATCAGAGACACTGACAGCAGAGAAGCCGGGTCATGCTGGAGCCGCCACTCAACAAGCACTCTGAGGTCAGCCAGTGCAGGTTAAAGTCTCCCAACGGCTCAGTGCCGACACAGGTGACTGACTGGCTGATCCACTATCGGAGATGACTCTCAACACGTGAGCATGTCACTCTTTATGCTAAATAGCAAAATGAAATACCCCCTCTCCCCGCACCTTTAATCCTGATTGATACCGAAGAAGACACCTTTCAGCCACCTGTCACTATTTGAAAGTGCAGGGCTGAAACCCGTGCTATCGTCTAATAAAGCAGCTACACTTCTCCTTTCCGCTCACTCACCAGACTTTCCCTGCTCCCCGTCCGACTTCATCCCCTCCTCCGAGGGAAGTTTTCCAGAGGATTCCAGGATCTGTCAGGTGTGTGTGCTGGAAACCTTCAGAAAAGACACCAAGTCCCCAAACTCAAACAGAATCCTCCTCTCTTGAGCAGTTTTTTACTTAAAACCCGTCCATTTTCCCCAAAACTCGTTTCCCAACTACAATCGAGGGCTGACGTAGCACTAGGAAAAACCTCCAGGAGCTGCGGCTGTCTTTCCCTGTGCGAGTGTACCTGTTGAAGGCGACTCCCACGGCTTAAATGATACAGTAGACAGGTCCCCTCCCCCTCAACTCAAATGCTTTACTAGGTAAGGGGGAGGAGCTCGGCGGGGCTGTCACAATGATTTTCCCACATTACTCCGACCTACACGAGGACATGCGCACCCACACCCGCTCACTCAGACACGGAAGAGGAGGAGGAGCCTAGTCTAGGTGTGGGCTTGCAGGCAGGTGGGTGCCGGTGTGTGTGTGTGTGTGTGTGTGTGTGTGTGTAGTCTAACACCGGCAGGCAGCAAAGCAGCAGCTCTGCCAGCGGTGTCAGTAACCTTATACCCCTAAAAACAACACCTGTGGTATCATGGAGACCTTGAGCATGTACTGCAGTTTCAAACACTTGCCGAAAAAAATACTACGACGTTTGTTGTGATCTTTGTCTGCATTTATGATCAGCCAGGAGAAGAAATTAATCATTTTTGTTTTTTCTCTCAACGCATCAACCCACACGCTTTGACAATGTACAGCAGGGTGTAGTCATGAAGAGAGGGGTAAGCCAAAGCTCTGCTATAATGGGTGGATTAGGAGCTACAACCAGGGGATACACACAGGATATTGTCATCATTCAAGGATTAAGATTTATCTCGCAAATTGTAAATAAAGTGAATATGTTTATGTTCCTTTGTATAGCAAATATTTTAAAGCCTTCTTCATTTTAGTTTAATTAAAAAAAAATTATTTGGATGGGAATGGAAAGCATGGAATAGATTCTAACAATCTCCCCATGCTTGTTGTATTCAACGCCCATCCCTGCCCTGCGGTGACAGCAGTCCGAGGCAGGCCGGTGATTGACGGATCGGTGAGCTGTGAGGAGCCTTGATTACTCACAAAGGGGTTAAGCCTATGAGTTTATTCAACTTTATTCATCTGTCTGCAAGGGCAAAGAAACAACCTTTTTAAATGAGCAGAATGAAGAGTCACACTATAAATGTTAAATAATTATTATAATCATTAGATAAGTCCTGCTTTGTCAGTTCAAGTCACATTCTGAACAATGTATTATTTTTACAAAAAAATACGCCTCATCCTTCCAGAAGGACATTCTGATACATTCAATATATTGGCCACACATACTGTATATGTCCACCAACAGAGAGTTACAGGAGCTTTCATTGGCCTCCTTGGTGCAAAGTCTAAATTCTCTCAAGCTTTATTCATCAAAGGGGTCATTTTAGACTCAACCGAGACTTATTATTTAAGACCCTCCCCCCATTAAAGTGTAGTGAAACAATGCAGGATGTGGATGCAGATTGAATTATGTATGATATACAGTATATGTATAATTAACAATTCATTAATTAATTAACAATAATGAACTACTACACTGTGCTTAATTCACTGACTAGGATGTTCTCGACTGTCACATAACTGTAGACAGGTACATTCAGCAACAAACTCAAACGGATCGAGTTGTTATTTAGCTGATGTTACATAGAGACTTCAGTACAATACACCTACATCGCAAAAGTGTCAGTCAATTGCTACAGCGCAAAGATATGATTGGGTTCTCTACAGAGTTGATAATCATTCAATGTGCCACCCGTCTGTCTGAGACAATAAAGCTTCTGAAGAAAAAAATCTACTGTCGCCATGCATAATGGACAACGTGAGGAAACTGAATCCTGCCTCCTCAAAGGAGTGTTTGTGGGCCATGCACGCCTGCAGCTCAACTGATATGCAGCAGATTAAAAGCTGAAGGTACAGGCACAAGATGACAGGGAGAGGCTTTGTGTTTTAAACATGTGTGTGCACGCGGATATGTGATGATGATCTCACTCTGAGATAACAACCAAAAGTACCCAGCAGGACGCAGGGAGAGAGCTGCTAAGCTACATTATACGACACGATTGGAATCTTATGATAGTGCAATCCCTCATGTGAAGCTGTAGGTTGTAAAGATGTTTAAAGAATCGTGCTGGTTAAATTGTCTGCTGCAGTGCACGCAAAATAAAAACATGGCAGTTCCCTAAATTCTTGGAATGCTTGGAAAGGAAGTTAATTCATGGCGAATTCACAGCTTGATAATATGCTTTCTTGCTCACTAGATGGCAGACTATAGTATATCAATTACGCTACACTTTGTAACTACAAAGTGTTCCAGCTGTGGCCCAAACCTGGACACTTATGAAGATAAAGTGCTAATCAGCTGGTCTGTTGGGTTTCCTAATTAAAAGAATACACTTGGCAGGCGATGGCTATTTACACTACATTGAGACGGCATCAAATGACGCTACAGCGCTGCACAGCTTGGAAAGCATCATGGTGTGGAAAAAAGGGAAACGATTTAAGGTAAGACAATTTAGATCTTGCGGACGCTCACACTCACACACACACACACACACACACACACACACACACACACACACACGCACACACGCACACACATTTGTAATTTCTAGGATGCCTGACGGTGATGACCTGAGTGAACTATCCCTTAAATGAAAATCAATAGAAGAATGCATTCTGTCTCTTAAGTCACGTAGGACTTGAGAGAGAAAATGTCAAGTATGAAGTGGGAGGGAAGAGGAAAACTATCCACTGAACTGTGAAGATGGCAGATTAGGTAGGAAGATGTACAGAACAGGAATACATTATTACCACTGTAAAATGCGGGAGAAGGGAAATGTAGCGGCCATGTTTATTGTTCAAAAACTCGTCTGGATATTATGTATTTCCAAGCATGTTGCTCTTCCTGAGTCACTGAGCCAGTTTGTCCCAAAAGCAGTTTTCTGCTCCATATGATTCAGTGTGAAGATATTGTCAACGTTAAGTTAGGAAATCTTTACACTGCTGATGTTTAAGTGTTTCGGCTGACTGACACTGAGCCGGATAGAAGCCTCTCGTGGCTGAAGCAGGAAGGACGAGGCCGCCGGTGACCTTCCAGGATGTGAGCTGCCGGGAGCAAACGCCGACTGGCGAGGCCTACCACACCGCAGACACTGAATCGTTCAGCTATAATGAATGTCAGCGTGGGCCGTTCTTGTTGGATGCTGTCGCCATGACAACTCATAGAGCAAGAGAGAGTCGTGTGTTGCGTTATATTGTATGACAGTTTTCACACGTGTTCTAAAGACTGTCATGAGTAAACAGCATGTGCAGTAAAAGACTTTTACTTACAGGGTTTTCTCTTCTTCTAGTCTACCTATCCCACCTCTGAAGAAGATGTAATACAAATGAGGAGGCCTAGTTAGATTAACACATTTATGAGTTTCGGGGCTTGGTAGACAGGAGCAATCACTCAGGTGAACAAACTATGGCGACAGTGCACAGATGCTACAGAAGTAATGTTTGTGTATTCATTGTAGTGACTTTACTTAGTGATTTACTGATTTGCAGCCTTGGGTGCTTTTATCATGTTTGTCTTGTTGTCTGTGTGGATAGTGTGTCGAGAGGAATGCCTCCCCTTCAACTGCAAACCGAGTACACCTGCAGGCACAAATAAAGTAACCTAACCTGACCTGTCAAGCGTCAAATACTGCAGAACACTTTAGAATACTCTGGAAAGTCATGTGACCACAAATCATGACATCCTGTGTTGAAGGTTGAAACTTTCCAGGCATTTTCCCCCGGAGTGTGCGATGGCACACATTTGTGTTGCTAATCACACGTTACCCAAGTCGTGGATAGCTGCAGCGGTAAGACAAAGAATGTTGAGGTGCAGGATTTGTTAAGATCTTCGAGAGGATGTCCCGTAACCTCCCTCCCAACCGCACCAACACGACCCCCGCCTTTGTGCTCCCTTACCTCAGGCAATTCACATACATGAGGAGGGCGCGCCAACGTTAAAATGTCAACTTAAAGTATTTTTGTCTGAAATGAGACCTACGGGGGTGTTATTGTATATTGTTGACCTTCTGCCAGTCTTGAAAGTACCCTTTCTGCACTTCATCTCCCACCCTTGGGACTCTTTCGCCGTCTCACCTGGATTTGCCCACTTCCAGATCGGGCGGGTCCGCCTCTCTGCCGCTGCCAATTCAGTACCGGCAGACGCCAGAACAGATTAGCTGCCCGTTGGCCTTTTAACGAAGGGCAGGTGTACGGCGTTACAAGTAGTGACCGGAGGTATCTGCTGGCAGCTCACCTCTTGTTGAGTATCCAAGGAAATTCAGAAATAGAAAATGCACCTCTAGTACCTTGGCGCGGTGCTGCGCATGGGTTTAAATCCAAAACCCAACGAGGCGCAAGAGGGAGACTTGGAATTGCTTATAATACTGCAAAAAGGTTTCCGTTTTTGGCTTTTAAAAATGTATACACTAGTGATTTCATACATGCATTTCATTGCATAGTATTGAAAAAAATATATATCCAAAGAAGTAGGAAAAAAAGGATACTTGACATCTATTTAAAAACACTGATGTACCAGGTATTTGTGCTTATGGATTACATTTTACAGCCAAAGTGGTTTAATTTTCAGAAATAATTTTGAAGGCGTGAAATGATCATTCGCATGCTATTATATTTTAAGAAAGTACAGATATGGACAGCATACTTTTCAAAACTTTTTTGACACCGTTGCCTTTGCAACCCATTTGCTGTGACTTGGTGATACTCTCAGCAGCAGATCGACGGCCTGCTGAGCGATCAAGTGAAGGTCACTGAATGCCCACTCGCCGTTTCTGCTCCACGTACTAGAGAAACAGTCACGTGCCAACAACAAGGGTACCTGGTCATTTGGAATTCAACGACAGTTCACGGCACGCGCATTTAAACTTTGACGAGGCCACATTGCTTTGCATCCGTCCCTGCAGTGAGATGAATGAAGACACGCAGTGTGCTGCTCTGACCTGTGCTTCATCACATTCTATTCCTCTGCAGCCTCAGCGTGATGCATTAATGCAAAAACCTTGACAGATTAATTGAACAGCACAGCTACGGATCTAAATTTAGATCACAATATAGTATGTGGCAAAGTTAACGGTAACAATTCAAGGAAAATATTTGAAAGAGTTTATATATAACTCTGTGGTGCAACCTTCCTCTGAAATGATTCTAAAAGAGTAAGAGAGGAAATGGAAAGAACATTTGGAACAGGAGGCAATCACTTTTAGTGTCTGGGGTTTTAGTGCAAAGAAATGTGGCACACAGACCCACACTACACACATTTAGGAACAAGTAAGGTCTCATTTGATGACATTATATATTAAACCCGGAACTCCTCAATGTCTCCTTTTGACCTTTTGACTTTCCACTCTCACTTGTCAGCAGCCTTCTTTAATGAAGCAGCCCGAGAGTGACAGACGGCAGATTTCCAGACTGCTGCTCTGCTCCCTTTGTCAATATTCACCTCTCAGTAGAGAGGCACACACACGCATGCACACACACACACACACACACACACACACACACACACACACACACACACACACAGAACCACTTTGTCTGTGCACATTGCAGCATAGTTAATAATCCAAATTTGATCTTTGAGACGACAGTTTAGCATTGAAAAATAGTTAAATAAAAGCAGCCACACAGAAAAAAAAGCCAGCTAGCAACTACAGCCATTGTGTAAGAGCGGCTATTTCTGGAGTGTGTAAATTACAGTGGAGAGGCCTGGATACTGTTGATGAAGAACGTTTGAGTGCCATTCTCCCAATGGCTATGAGAGGACTTCTATGGGGGGCAGGTGTTTGGAAAGTGTCAGCGCATGAGAGAAATGGAAGTGCTCAGCAGAGACCACATCACACGCACACCTACACCCACACACGTCACATGCTCTCCTTCCATATTGTTCTTTCTCCTCCCCCTTCACTATGTGACGTTTTCTCATAATCCAAATACATTCACAGGCAATAGCACACATATCCCCCGTGCTCTTCCTCCCCCATACTGTCTCTCTTTCCTTTCTCAGCCTATTTTTTTCTGGGTGCCCTGTCTGACCTCTTAGCACTGACCCTCCTGTTCAGACCAGCGAGTGATGTCATTGCCAGTTAACGTGCAGAAGCAGCACTCGTCTCTATAATGATGCAGTTCTCGCTGCTTGCGTTTGTTTCCCCTCTCCATCCCTGTCTCTCTCTCTCTCTGTTTTCTCTCTTACTGCAGAACTGAGATGAATTTACTTGTAACACATGGGCATAATCTCATTTCTCGAGTGGATGAAACTTGAGGTGATGTACGGTACTTTGGCATGTTTCCTGGAGGCGTTGTGGGTGTGTGTTGTTCCTGACTGTACATTTCTAGCAGCTGGGAAACATTCAGAGATCTAATGTGTGTCCACCTTCAACCAGGATCATTTACAAATGATCACTAACTTCATCAAATACAGCATCTCCCCTTTGACTTCCAAATTACCTCCAAACACCAAAATAAAAAAGATAAGAGACAGTAGTGTGATAGGTGTACTGACATTTTCTACTAACGTTAAAATAATAGTACACCAATGAAAAGAAAAGAAACCAAGGGATTAAAAATATTAGAAAAGAGAGTGAAATGTACTTTATCAATCATTATCAAGAGTACTTGAATGTTATTGAAATATTACTGATTCTGATGTCTTGAAATTACAACAACGTCATACAATAATCAAGTAAAACAAAAATACTGCAACACTGTTCCCTGTCTTTAGAGCGACTCGTGAACACATCGAGTATCACCCCGACATTGACAGACGTTAACAGGAGAGAAGAGAGATCTGGCAGCCAAATAGATCCCTGAGCAGGACACTCTAATGAGGAAATGGCCCCTGGGGCTCCTTGGGTGACACAAGAGATCCATACTGGAGCTGGCAGCCGTACAACATATCCACAGTCCAAGGGACGTGTTCGTACTGATGCCATCAAGAGCTACTTAGGTCCTCTCAACAACACTCTCTCTCCTTGATAGTGGCTTTATCATAAAAAGGCTGCAACAGGGAAACAAACTGGAGATAAACGACTGTAAGTGTGTTTCTTTGAAGAGCCGATGACGCCATCGTACGACCACCTAGGTCAGAGAGTTTAAACTAAGTAGCACCTTTACTGGAAACTATGGTTAACAGCTTTGGATTGTGGTAGTTTCTAAGGTAACCTTTATCTGTTAAGATAATGTGTATTAAGTGATCACAGGATAGAATATGAACATCTAATATAATCTAAATGAATTGTTTGATAAATTAAAACTATTATTTGTGAATACCTTTATTCTAATAAATTATGAATGCATTAACAATATTACGTTTACCTTAATTACCACTAATATTTCAACATGTTTAATTAGTATGAAATACTTAATAAATATTAACTTGTTTCTTACAAATAGAAGGTATGTAAATACAGTTACATGTAAAACATATTCAGGCATGGACTCATTTACTCCTTATGTTCTCACTGTCCATCTAGTTGATGCTAAGTTATGCTCTGCTGCTCCATCCAAGCACGCAGGGCCGAAACCGCAGGAAAACAAACTGCACACAGACATAAACAAACAATTGTCAATGATTGTTGTGTCCATGGTTTAAAAATAACGTGCAAACGGACTGAATGAACCGTTCATATTAGATGAAATGCTGTTTATGTTCTGTGGAGAGTTTTTAAAACACTGGCTGCGTTCATTAGCAAGTTTTGTTGATTATAATACGATGTTATACTATTATAAAGTGCAGGGTATTGTGCAGTTAACCAATGTGGAACACATACGATTAGTATTTTAATAGAACTTCATCCGTTAAAAAAGTATGAAATAAATGTAGTAGAGTGAAACATTCAATTTTTGCCTCTGAAATGTAGTAGACTAAAAGTATCAAGTAGCATAAAGAGACAATACTAAAGCTAAGCACAATCATACAGTACAATACTTGAGTGAGTATATTCCCCCACTGGTGTATACTGTAAAATTGCCTGTTCAGTCTTTAATGCATATACTGTATATGCTCAAGCATCCTTCCATGGCAGCCCTGCAGGAAGACACCTTTGGGGCAACCATCTGTGGCTCAGCAGAGCAGTTTGGGTCCTACCTTTGTCCAGTGAGGCGTCTGGAGAGTTGAAGTCCATCAGACTGCTAATTTCGGTCTTGTAGCAGAGGTCCGTGGCCGAAGGCCTCTGCCTCGGGTGGGAAGAGGGATCTGTGAGAAAAACAAATGACAAACTAGGTCAACTAAAGAGACAAAACATGAAGCACTTTAGAGTGACAATAATAAAGAGTCCAAGCGTGTGCAGCAAGATCCTGTGGAAATACAAAGTCATTATAATAGGCACAAAGAGAAGGACATTCTTAAATAAAATCCTCCCAGATAATGGTTGTTGGGAACTGGCAGCATCATGTTTTGTTATTAGCAAATATGAAGTCCCGACATAAATTATGTTTGAGGAAGAATGTAAGTGCAACTAAAAAGGTTTCCTACTCTAATTTGAAATCGCTATGGAAACAACAGCAAAAGTTTAAAAAAACATGAAGTGCCGTGTACATCCAAAGCGCGATAATACATTCTTCATCACAGTAAGTTCACCTCTCAAAGCGACTGATGCAGCCCCACATACGGTACACACCCCTCTCAATGCGCACACAAAATGACCTTTTCCGTCCCAGTCGTCATTATGCACGAGCTCCGCAGCAACAGCACACGCAAAGAAACACAAACACAGTCGCTACTGCAGACTGATGCATATGAATATTAGCATTTTTATGACCAACGTGCGATTTGATTTTGGGCGAGGCTCAATGGTTTCTAATGTAGTTCCGGTCAGCCTCGCCAGTGGCACCAAACAAATGTGTATTGAATGCGTTGCTCCAGGTGACTGAAATGACTCTGTCACTTCAGCATTTGCAGTCAGCGTCTGCCGTCCCTCCATTCCAGCCCACAGAGGCTTTTATTCCAAAATAAAACTCCTGAAAAGGTCACACGTGTCACTTCTTGAATAAAAGTAACGGCAAAAAAAAAAAGGCAATTGGAGCTCAAATATTGCTTTTCTCTAACGTAGTCACATTCACATTGAAGCACACTTCATCTCTTCATCCTCTGCTCCTCTCCATCTCCCTCTCCTCTTCTTGTTCTTCCATTGTACGTAGAATTATTTGGATCTATTGAGTGCAAAAATGTCTTGGTGAAGAGCTCATAGCGGTGGTCCCGTCATTAGGGCGAGATCAATTTTCACACTGGTGTAGACAGACTTCCCAGCGTGGGCTAATGCCAGCCTGTCAGTCTATTCACACCTGAAGTGATTTCTGAGAGCGCATTAGGGCTGGGTTTTTATTGCAAGTGCAAATCTAAAATGTTTCAAGCTTGCCCATGGCCCCCCCTTAGGCACCTCGGGCACAGTTGTCAGTTTTTTGAATGCTGTTGAAATTCTTGCTGCCATTGGGCAGCAGTATCTTGAGGCGAGTAGATAAGTATGCTGCATACACTGAAAATGTTTTATCTTCCTGGCATCGTACCCTTGACTGGTCCTCAGCCACACTTAGAAATGTATCGAGGGAACAAGGGGTAGTGAGTGTGGGGGAATAAATGCAAAGGCATGAGTAAGCCATGATGGTGGCTTGAGGGGGACTCGTAGGAGAAGCAGATATGGAGGAGAGCAGGGGAATATGCTGCAGAGTGAGCTGTGGTATGAATCGACATTGACATCATAGGATTAGGTAATGGTACTTTGTGCATGTGTGTATCGAAAGGAAAAAAGAGTGAAAAACCCAATGTAACAAGTTGACATAATAAAAAATATTATAAAATAAATCATTTTGTCAATACGACAAACTGCAACATCTTTGTGATATGGAGACCTTGTGGTATGAGGACACTTTTGCATGCAACTCACTTGAGACACATTTCATGAAAGATGGCACCATAGACCAAAAAGATCCAAATGCTATTGTGCATGCCTTAAGGGAACATTTCTAAAGTCATCATTATGATACTTTTCTTCACCCCAGAGCTGCTTTTTATATTTTGGCTGTCAAATAGTTTTTACACTGAAATCTTAAACTTGAGAATGAGACCCTAGAAATCATTATCCCCACCTGAGCTATAAATCATTTTGAAGACTTTGTAGGCAGGTACATCAATTGAATTGTTTTTCTTAAGGCTGGCAAAGTGAAGTTAGAGGTCAGGCTGCTGTTCCCTGATACCGTTTCAGCGTACAGACTTTCCAGTGTGCAGTGGTGTGTATTTATGCAAGTGCACAGCAATGACATGCCTTTTGTTTATAGCTACATTGAGTTATCAGAGGTAATCTTAATATTTGCTTTTGTTCAAGCCACTGAATCATTGTCCCTTTTCAGCACACTGAACAGTCAGGACCGGTAAGCGGCAATAGAGTGACACATAGTGTAGACAGAATGCTGCTTTGGCTCTCTGCCTTTGCAACCTGCTCCACTGCACTGAAGCTTCCTCTACACATTGTAGTAAATGATTAAGGATTTGAGATAAGAGCATCATTTTCTCTCCGTGCTTCTATCTTCTCTCTGTTCTCTTCTATTTTCCTCACATGCCGGCAGGGATGATATGCGACAAAGACACATGCTCACCTATCATCCCACTGCAAGCCTGGATGTCTGCCACACAGTTTCACTCGGGCAGGAAATTAAAGGATCACTTAGTTTGCACAATATAAAAAAAAATGCATACATTATTTATGGTAATTAAAAAGTGCAAGGGAAAGATTGTCCTTTTTTTTTGTAATTGAAATTCCTGGAAAACTGAATCAAATTCAAGCTATCTGAAACTCTCTTTCAGCTTCAATAATTTAATGCTTGTATCTCTATCAGCTCTGTCCATACTGTTTTCCCATGTTAACTTTAATTTAGTTTATTAAACAGTCCCTTTTAAACAAAATAAATAAATACACGAGCAGTAAGGCGTGGGTGGACATAGTGTTGCAAGATATTTAGTGTTTACGAGAAACCAATGAACCAAGCAGAAAACAGTATCCTTCAAACCCAGATGAAGATTAATCATCTATTTTCTCTCAAATCAAACCTCTTCAAATCACTTGGTCAATGATGAGTAGTTGTTTAACTGGCCAAGCACACACGCACACACACACACACACACACAGGGAAGAGGTAATTTAGCAGTCATGAAATAAAGCTGGCCCAGTGACTACTAAAACAACTGTTTCACAGCAGCTGGCTTTGTAGTGTGTTATAATTATCCAGATCCCTGTATCGCTCCCAAATAGAGTTTAAAATAAATCTGCATTTGCAGTTGAAGAGACATTTACTGGGGAACCATGTGAGGTTGTTCAAGCGCCTGCAAGGAGTACACAAGTTTAATAACTAACTAAGGCATGAGTATGTCAGACGCACATACAGAGCATGTCAGCCTGGGTTAGAGTTAGACCCATTCATTATAAGCAAATACTTGAGGATCTATGCCAGTGTAATGCCATAAATTATTATTAACACTAAGACGTGCTAAACTAAGTTTTTAATACATGGTCACTTTGAGTCTTTTCCTCCTGGCGATCAGCACACAGTGGCTCTGGCACGGAGGTGTGTCTTTACAGTGACCCTGAGAACCCGATGCTGACATTTACAGTGTTAAAGTACAAGTTACATGGAAGACTCGGCCTTTTGTAAACATGGCCCCCCCGTTGTTCCTCTTCTCAGCTTTGAAGCCGCACAAACTCCCCGGCAGTGAAGGATGCATCTCTCAAAATAAACCATGGCCTCAAAGTAGAGGGAAACAAGCTCACAAACTACAGACTTCATTCTGCATTTTTTAAACAACTCCAACACTACATTTATGTACATAGTAGTGAGTCAAAAGGTAATCCGTGAAGACGAGGGAAATATCCAGGCACACAAGGTGTCCCCACTCGGCCTTAGTTTGATTGTTATTGCTGTAACTGTGAGCACCACTTAAAAAAAAGGCATCTTAACATTTCTGTTTCCATTACTCTAGTTTGTGTGTCAGTGTATTGCTCAGTGATTTGCCAATAAACACAGTAATGATCAGTGGTGGAGCCATTATCGAAGCCGGTTAGCTGTAACGGTTATTTGCTGTCCAACGTCCATCTTCTCTTTTTGCTGTGAAGAGTCCAACCACGACTTTACTCTCGATTAACCAGGCAGAATAATAACAGACTTCCCCCGTATGGAGGCTTGGATACCTTTGCAGAGCAGGAGATGGACCCTGTGCTCAGCCTACACTCCCCACCAAGTTCAACCTCACAGGTTGTAATCAGCGCAACTGGGAATGATTAGGACCTGGCACTTCCCATATTGCTGAACGGAGTAGCAGTCCTAAAAGGTGAGATCCAGATGGTCGGACAGTTCCTTCCCCCCCAGTCGCCACCCTCCTCCCTCGAGTCCTCCCGGGTTCCTTAGCTGACTGAATCCACCGCTCGAGCGCCACCTCTCCTTTCCTCTCCTTGTGGTTTCCCCTTCTCTGATGCTATTTAATGGGGTTCTCGAAGCTCCTCACTCTTGTCAGCCTGCCAAACTTTATCTGCCGGCACAGTGCAGGAAAAGACGATGTGCTGGAACAAAAGAAGGCCCTAATGAGCAGTGGAGGTGATTAAAGAATGAATAGGCGCTGTTGCCGGAACCGTCACCGAGCCGCCCGCGTTCCCCGGCTCGGTCTGCAATCCGTCGATAGGCACGGCCTCTCCCTCCTCACAACTGCCACCTTCCTTTAA